>NC_141547.1:88516500-88860500 GCF_021556685.1 Rattus norvegicus
GGAATATCCAAACACACCAGAAAAGCAAGACCTAGTTTCAAAATCATATTTGATCATGATGCTGGAGGACTTCAAGAAAGACATAAAGAACTCCCTTAGAGAACAAGTAGAAGCCTACAGAGAGGAATCGCAAAAATCCCTGAAAGAATTCCAGGAAAACACAATCAAACAGTTGAAGGAATTAAAAATGGAAATAGAAGCAATCAAGAAAGAACACATGGAAACAACCCTGGACATAGAAAATCAAAAGAAAAGACAAGGAGCTGTAGATACAAGCTTCACCAACAGAATTCAAGAGATGGAAGAGAGAATCTCGGGAGCAGAAGATTCCATAGAAATCATTGACTCAACTGTCAAAGATAATGTAAAGCAGAAAAAGCTACTGGTCCAAAACATACAGGAAATCCAGGACTCAATGAGAAGATCAAACCTAAGGATAATAGGTATAGAAGAGAGTGAGGACTCCCAGCTCAAAGGACCAGTAAATATCTTCAACAAAATCATAGAAGAAAACTTCCCTAACCTAAAAAAAGAGATACCCATAGGCATACAAGAAGCCTACAGAACTCCAAATAGATTGGACCAGAAAAGAAACACCTCCTGTCACATAATTGTCAAAACACCAAACGCACAAAATAAAGAAAGAATATTAAAAGCAGTAAGGGAAAAAGGTCAAGTAACATATAAAGGAAGACCTATCAGAATCACACCAGACTTCTTGCCAGAAACTATGAAGGCCAGAAGTTCCTGGACTGATGTCATACAGACCCTAAGAGAACACAAATGCCAGCCCAGGTTACTGTATCCTGCAAAACTCTCAATTAACATAGAAGGAGAAACCAAGATATTCCATGACAAAACCAAATTTACACAATATCTTTCTACAAATCCAGCACTACAAAGGATAATAAATGGTAAAGCCGAACATAAGGAGGCAAGCTATACCCTAGAAGAAGCAAGAAACTAATCGTCTTGGCAACAAAACAAAGAGTATGAAAGAACACAAACATAACCTCACATCCAAATATGAATATAACGGGAAGCAATAATCACTATTCCTTAATATCTCTCAACATCAATGGCCTCAACTCCCCAATAAAAAGACATAGATTAACAAACTGGATACGCAATGAGGACCCTGCATTCTGCTGCCTACAGGAAACACACCTCAGAGACAAAGACAGACACTACCTCAGAGTGAAAGGCTGGAAAACAATTTTCCAAGCAAATGGTCAGAAGAAGCAAGCTGGAGTAGCCATTCTAATATCAAATAAAATCAATTTTCAACTAAAAGTCATCAAAAAATATAAGGAAGGACACTTCATATTCATCAAAGGAAAAATCCACCAAGATGAACTCTCAATCCTAAATATCTATGCCCCAAATACAAGGGCACCTACATACGTAAAAGAAACCTTACTAAAGCTCAAAACACACATTGCACCTCACACAATAATAGTGGGAGATTTCAACACCCCACTCTCATCAATGGACAGATCATGGAAACAGAAATTACACAGAGACGTAGACAGACTAAGAGAAGTCATGAGCCAAATGGACTTAACGGATATTTATAGAACATTCTATCCTAAAGCAAAAGGATATACCTTCTTCTCAGCTCCTCATGGTACTTTCTCCAAAATTGACCATATAATTGGTCAAAAAACGGGCCTCAACAGGTACAGAAAGATAGAAATAATCCCATGCGTGCTATCGGACCACCACGGCCTAAAACTGGTCTTCAATAACAATCAAGGAAGAATGCCCACATATACTTGGAAATTGAACAATGCTCTACTCAATGATAACCTGGTCAAGGAAGAAATAAAGAAAGAAATTAAAGACTTTTTAGAATTTAATGAAAATGAAGGTACAACATACCCAAACTTATGGGACACAATGAAAGCTGTGCTAAGAGGAAAACTCATAGCGCTGAGTGCCTGCAGAAAGAAACAGGAGAGAGCATATGTCAGCAGCTTGACAGCACACCTAAAAGCTCTAGAACAAAAAGAAGCAAATACACCCAGGAGGAGTAGAAGGCTGGAAATAATCAAACTCAGAGCTGAAATCAACCAAGTAGAAACAAAAAGGACCATAGAAAGAATCAACAGAACCAAAAGTTGGTTCTTTGAGAAAATCAACAAGATAGATAAACCCTTAGCCAGACTAACGAGAGGACACAGAGAGTGCGTCCAAATTAACAAAATCAGAAATGAAAAGGGAGACATAACAACAGATTCAGAGGAAATTCAAAAAATCATCAGATCTTACTATAAAAGCCTATATTCAACAAAACTTGAAAATCTTCAGGAAATGGACAATTTCCTAGACAGATACCAGGTACCGAAGTTAAATCAGGAACAGATAAACCAGTTAAACAACCTCATAACTCCTAAGGAAATAGAAGCAGTCATTAAAGGTCTCCCAACCAAAAAGAGCCCAGGTCCAGACGATTTAGTGCAGAATTCTATCAAACCTTCATAGAAGATCTCATACCAATATTATCCAAACTATTCCACAAAATTGAAACAGACGGATCACTACCGAATACCTTCTACGAAGCCACAATTACTCTTATACCTAAATCACACAAAGACACAACAAAGAAAGAGAACTTCAGACCAATTTCCCTTATGAATATCGACGCAAAAATACTCAACAATATTCTGGCAAACTGAATCCAAGAGCACATCAGAACAATCATCCACCATGACCAAGTAGGCTTCATCCCAGGCATTCAGGGATGGTTTAATATATGGAAAACCATCAACGTGATCCATTATATAAACAAACTGAATGAACAAAACCACATGATCATTTCATTAGACGCTGAGAAAGCATTTGACAAAATTCAACACCCCTTCATGATAAAAGTCCTGGAAAGAATAGGAATTCAAGGACCATACCTGAACATAGTAAAAGCCATATACAGCATACCAGTTGCTAACATTAAACTAAATGGAGAGAAACTCGAAGCAATCCCACTAAAATCAGGGACTAGACAAGGCTGCCCACTCTCACCCTACTTATTCAATATAGTTCTTGAAGTTCTAGCCAGAGCAATCAGACAACAAAAGCAGGTCAAGGGGATACAGATTGGAAAAGAAGAAGTCAAAATATCACTATTTGCAGATGATATGTTAGTATATTTAAGTGATCCCAAAAGTTCCACTAGAGAACTACTAAAGCTGATAAACAACTTCAGCAAAGTGGCTGGGTACAAAATTAACTCAAATAAATCAGTTGCCTTCCTCTACACAAAAGAGAAACAAGCCGAGAAAGAAATTAGGGAAACGACACCCTTCATAATAGACCCAAATAATATAAAGTACCTCGGTGTGACTTTAACCAAGCAAGTAAAAGGTCTGTACAATAAGAACTTCAAGACACTGAAGAAGGAAATTGAAGAAGACCTCAGAAGATGGAAAGATCTCCGATGCTCATGGATTGGCAGGATTAATATAGTATACATGGCCATTTTACCAAAAGCAATCTACAGATTCAATGCAATCCCCATCAAAATACCAATCCAATTCTTCAAAGAGTTAGACAGAACAATTTGCAAATTCATCTGGAATAACAAAAAACCCAGGATAGCTAAAGCTATCCTCAACAATAAAAGACTTCAGGGGGAATCACTATCCCTCAACTCAAGCAGTATTACAGAGCAATAGTGATAAAAACTGCATGGTATTGGTACAGAGACAGGCAGATAGACCAATGGAATAGAATTGAAGACCCAGAAATGAACCCACCCACCTATGGTCACTTGATTTTTGACAAAGGAGCCAAAACCATCAAATGGAAAAAATATAGCATTTTCAGCAAATGGTGCTGGTTCAATTGGAGGTCAACATGTAGAAGAATGCAAATCGATCCATGCTTATCACCCTGTACAAAGCTTAAGTCCAAGTGGATCAAGGACCTCCACATCAAACCAGACACACTCAAACTAATAGAAGAAAAACTAGGGAAGCATCTGGAACACATGGGCACTGGAAAAAATTTCCTAAACAAAACACCAATGGCTTATGCTCTAAGATCAAGAATCGACAAATGGGATCGCATAAAATTGCAAAGCTTCTGTAAGGCAAAGGACACTGTGGTTAGGACAAAACGGCAACCAACAGATTAGGAAAAGATCTTTACCAATCCTACAACAGATAGAGGCCTTATACCCAAAATATACAAAGAACTCAAGAAGTTAGACCGCAGGGAAACAAATAACCCTATTAAAAATGGGGTTCAGAGCTAAACAAAGAATTCACAGCTGAGGAATGCTGAATGGCTGAGAAACACCTAAAGAAATGTTCAACATCTTTAGTCATAAGGGAAATGCAAATCAAAACAACCCTGAGATTTCACCTCACACCAGTGAGAATGGCTATGATTAAAAACTCAGGGGACAACAGATGCTGGCGAGGATGTGGAGAAAGAGGAACACTCCTCCATTGTTGGTGGGATTGCAAACTGGTACAACCATTCTGGAAATCAGTCTGGAGGATCCTCAGAAAATTGGACATTGAACTGCCTGAGGATCCAGCTATACCTCTCTTGGGCATATACCCAAAGATGCCCCAACATATAAAAAAAGACACGTGCTCCACTATGTTCATTGCAGCCTTATTTATAATAGCCAGAAGCTGGAAAGAACCCAGATGCCCTTCAACAGAGGAATGGATACAGAAAATGTGGTACATCTACACAATGGAATATTACTCAGCTATCAAAAACAATGACTTTATGAAATTCGTAGGCAAATGGTTGGAACTGGAAAATATCATCCTTAGTGATCTAACCCAATCACAGAAAGACTTACATGGTATGCACTCATTGATAAGTGGCTATTAGCCCAAATGCTTGAATTACTCTAGATGCCTAGAACAAATGAAACTCAACACGGATGATCAAAATGTGAATGCTTCACTCCTTCTTTAAAAGGGGAACAAGAATACCCTTGGCAGGGAAGAGAGAGGCAAAAATTAAAACTGAAGGAACACCCATTCAGAGCCTGCCCCACATGTGGCCCATACATATACAGCCACCCAATTAGACAAGATGGATGAAGCAAAGAAGTGCAGACCGACAGGAGCCGGATGTAGATCGCTCCTGAGAGACACAGCCAGAATACAGCAAATACAGAGGCGAATGCCAGCAGCAAACCACTGAATTGAGAATAAGACCCCCGTTGAAGGAATCAGAGAAAGAACTGGAGGAGCTTGAAGGGGCTCGAGACCCCATATGTACAACAGTGCCAAGCAACCAGAACTTCCAGGAACTAAGCCACTACCTAAAGACTATACATGGACTGACCCTGGACTCTGACCTCATAGGTAGCAATGAATATCCTAGTAAGAGCACCAGTGGAAGGGGAAGCCCTGGGTCCTGCTAAGACTGAACCCCCAGTGAACTAGACTGTTGGGGGGAGGGCGGCAATGGGGGGAGGGTTGGGAGGGGAACACCCATAAGGAAGGGGAGGGGGGAGGGGGATGTTTGCCCGGATACCGGGAAAGGGAATAACACTAGAAATGTATATAAGAAATACTCAAGTTAATAAAAAAATAAAATAAAATAAAATGTGTGTGTGCCCAGGAAAAGCAACTACACACACACACACACAAAAAAAAAAAAAAAAACAATGTGTTTCATTATAATCTTTTCAAATATCTTTGCCATTTTACTTTGTTCCCACTTACACCCTTTGTTGTTTATTGTCTCCTCCTCATGTTTGTACTCTCCTCCTCCCAACTAAATTAACTGTTTTATTTTTTGTCAATTATATGTGCATATTTATTTAAATCTAGAGTCTACATACTTATTTAAATGTGAAAATCTATGTCTATGTTGAGTCATATTGAATTCTACTGTGATTGAGACTGGTTGCTTAAATCAAGCTCCTGACAGTGCTACATAGACTTCATTTTCTTATTCGGGTGCCAGGCAACCTTTAACAGTTATCAATTCACAGCATGTTACCTAGCAACAAAGCCAATTTACACAAAGGCAATCAGAATGAGATCATGTTTTAGGACAGTAGTTCTCAATTAGAGGGAGGGAAAACTGAAAACATCTGATTTCGAACCAGCGTACTTCTGATTAGTGTTCTGTAACACAGCTTGTTTTCCTTCAGGTCTGAATTCATTAACATGCGAGTTCAAGGGAGGTAGCCGATCTTGTAGAATCTGTGAAGGAAACACTTGTCAAAAGGCAGATGCTAATTGTTCTGCTCCTCCTTTGGTCTATGGAAGACAAGAGTAGCCAAGAGACCTGGAGTCATTAAGATGCTGTAGTATTGCTACTACCAAGAATTTTGATGGACATCATGGAACTCAGGTTGGGGCAGGTTATCTTGGTATTAAGTGAGGTCAGTGTGTGAAAGCGGAGCAGAGAGAGAATGATGGATTGAGTCATGTCTACAGTAACCTGATGATGATGTCAGATGAGGAAGAGCAGGCCAAAAGCGAATGAAGCAGAGGGAGGACAGCCAGCAAGTAATCCTGGCCCCTCAGGATGACGGGAGGATTGGATGCTTCTATTCTGTGCTGGGTCAAGTGAGATGAAGCCTGATACCCGACCTTCATTACTACATAGCCACAAGTAATGAACTTCAAAAAAGAAGTCTGGGGGTGGAGGGAAGTCTTTCAAGGTCACTTAAGGAGAGAAGGCAAGGGAAGATTGTAATAGCACATATGCTCAGCTTTACTTTTTCAGCAGGAACAGAGAACTAGGATACTGCCATAGTGGGCAAGTGAGATTACGGGATAGTGTGAAGACAGGAATTGTAGCATCACTTCCGCCACTGCTGATCGTGGTCCAGAAGAGAATGCATGATTGGATGGAGCTAGAGAGGAGATTGCTTGATGGAACATTGCTGGTTATAAGGCATCTAAGGGATCATGTAAAGAAGCTAAAGATCATCTCTCTAGAGAGCATAGTTGGTGTAGCAATACAAGGTGGGAGTAGGCAAGGCAGAGCATCTGGAAGCTTTATCAGCTTTCAGCATTATTTTAGAGCCAAGAGTGCATATGCTGGGAATTGTCCCCCATGCTGGAATTTCATATTTGGAAGGCAGAGGCTAGATTGAGAGATTAGGAGCTCAGAGTCATCCTCTGTTGTGTAGTACATTTGAGATCAGCCTGGGCTGCATGAGAACACCTCTCATGTATATATATGTGTGTGTGTATGTATGTATGTATGTATGTATGTATGTATGTATCTATCTATCTATCTATCTATCTATCTATCTATCTATCTATCTATCTAGAGGTAGAGATGCAGATGAAGACATGGGTTTGAACAGAAGTTCCCTGTACAAGTGAACAACTGTCCTCCTAGAAACTATAAAGCCTTAATCAAAGGTCCCAGTGCTAGGTGTAGGATGCCTTCCTGTGAGTTATTTGTCAGGGATACCCCAGAGGGTCCTCAAAACAATAGTGACTATTGCTACAGCTCATAGATGTTCACAAGAACTAGATGGCAAGACTCCATCTCTGAAGACAGCACATTCATTGGTTGTAGGACATAGAGAAATGAAGTTGGAACTGAACTCCTCCACTCTCCTGACTAGCATTCATAGTGCTGGAAAGTGCAACTCAAGCCGCTTGGGAAGATCAGTCATCAGTAGTCTTATTTAGTTTGAAACTTGAGAACTACAGTACCAACTTGATAGACAAGGTATGGCTATTGTGTGATAGGAGCATGGTGGTGTTAGTGGTGACCAATCACTTTCTTCTTGGAGTTGAGGTCTACTCCACAGGAGGGAATTTACGCCTAATCTGGAAACCAGAAACCTTTTGAAGAGCCCATGGCTAGGGAGGTCATGGACCCTATGGGAGAATCTCATACTGTTGTTTTGTTAAATGAATGTGGTGTCAAACTGCTTTGTTTTTTATACCTGTAGAGCAGTGCTACTCTCAGCCGTGGGCAATGAAGCCTCTCTTTGCAGTAGACACACGCAATGTAGAGACTCATAACTAATCAAAGGGTTAAGAATTAGGGACTGTCGAGTTCTCAACCCTGTATGTGATGTGTATATCATCTCCCCCAGAGTAAAAGAACATTGTAGAAAAGAGGACAGGAAGAATATAAGGGAAGACAGAGAGGAGTGCTATGAAATGCTGTCACCTGGATTTGATAGGTCCATTGTCATCATGAACTTACAGCAGCTGTGGCTACCTGCAGGCGACACTAAATGAGGCTTCTCAATATTTTACTATGAATATGGGAGGGATTCATGAGGCCCTACTCTTCCTGAAGGAGATGTAGGGAATTAATGGTTGCTGGAGAAAGTGGAGTTATTTTCTTCGGTAGTAGCCCATGTTGCAGTAACACACCCTCTTACTCCTGTTTATGCAGATAACTCTAAGTAAACTTGGTAGAGCTAAACAAACAAACAACAGAAACAAAGTCAAACAAACTGAACAAATAAGGAACCAAAAAAGCAAACAACAACAACAATAACAACAACAACAACAACAAAATAACAAAACAAAACAAAACAAAACAAAAAACCCACCACAGGAAAGTAAGAGGGACTTGTTGGAGGAAGAAGAGTTTCTGTGGGAGAGGGATGAGAGGAAGTAATGGGGTATGCAAATCAACAAAATATATTTATATATGCATAGCATATCAAGGAATTGTAAACCGAGGAATGTAAGCAAAAATGATTTTGGTGATAACCAGGGACTTAATGCCAAAGGAAAGAAGACTTTAAGGGAGTGAGGGACAAGGAAAAGTGAGTTTTCTCTAGTGAGAAGATTATAGGGTATACAGTTGAGGTATAGATGGAGTCAGTAGAGGATATAGAGAAATGAGATTCAGGAGGTAGGACTGTGTGCTCGGTTGAGAGTTAATGACATTAGTGGAGGCAGAGAAGGGCTACGCCATGTTGGATGTGAAAATTTTAAGAATCGAAAGAGAGTAATCCTAGGAGCAGGTCAGCCTAAGAATACACACAGAATGGACATATTATAGCAATATGGTTGCAGTGACAGCTCCCAGTGACCTGGCTGCAAGGCTGTCAGTTTTAGAGAAAGTGGGGAGAAGTGGCTTGAAAGTCACGATGAGTCACCTGCCCAACAACTAGACCTAGAAAGACGGTTTATGATGGGTATAAGGCCTGCTTCAGGGCCATTTGTCCCATCTTATCTAGGCTTCATTGTGTGGCCTCCGCTTTCCTGAGAGAATAGGATTTTTGTCGTTATGTTTTGCATATGTCATTCATTTCCCTCCAAGTCCTGGCAAGTGTTTTACAACTTTCTTTGGAACACACTCCTCAAACATCGCCACCTTGCCCAATCTCACTGTCCATCTGGCCGACTCCGTCTGCTACTTCCTTTAAAGTCAGAGGGCATTCCCACAGAACCTGGGGCTTAGCTTCTTTGTGTTTCATTGTAATTTCTTATCTGGCTTTTTCACCTGACTCTGAGTTTCTTGAACCACAGACAAAATTTGATTTATTTCTCTGCCCCTAGCAGGTGGGTAACAGGCGCCATGCATTGTAAGGGCTCAATAAACTTTTGCTGAATAAATGAATGAATAACTGAAGTGAAGTTTCCAAACAAATTTTTGGCACATAACTGGAACTTGATAAGAGGAAAGTATTTTCCAGTTTCTGTGCTTCTTCTTTTTTTTTTTTTTTTTTTTTATTAACTTGAGTATTTCTTATATACATTTCAAGTGTTATTCCCTTTCCCGGTTTCTGGGCAAAATCCCCCTCCCCCCTCCCCTTCCTGATGGGTGTTCCCCTCCCAACCCTCCCCCCATTGCCGCCCTCCCCCCATAGTCTAGTTCACTGGGGGTTCAGTCTTAGCAGGACCCAGGGCTTCCCCTTCCACTGGTGCTCTTACTAGGATATTCATTGCTACCTATGGGGTCAGAGTCCAGGGTCAGTCCATATATAGTCTTTAGGTAGTGGCTTAGTCCCTGGAAGCTCTGGTTGCTTGACATTGTTGTACTTTTGGGGTCTCGAGCCCCTTCAAGCTCTTCCAGTTCTTTCTCTGATTCCTTCAACGGGGGACCTATTCTCAGTTCAGTGGTTTGCTGCTGGCATTCGCCTCTGTATTTGCTGTATTCTGGCTGTGTCTCTCAGGAGCGATCTACATCCGGCTCCTGTCGGTCTGCACTTCTTTGCTTCATCCATCTTGTCCAATTGGGTGGCTGTATATGTATGGGCCACCTGTGGGGCAGGCTCTGAATGGGTGTTCCTTCAGTCTCTGTTTTAATCTTTGCCTCTCCCTTCCCAGCCATGGGTATTCTTTTTCCTCATTTAAAGAAGGAGTGAAGCATTCACATTTTGATCATCCGTCTTGAGTTTCGTTTGTTCTAGGGATCTAGGGTAATTCAAGCATTTGGGCTAATAGCCACTTATCAATGAGTGCATACCATGTATGTCTTTCTGTGATTGGGTTAGCTCACTCAGGATGATATTTTCCAGTTCCAACCATTTGCCTACGAATTTCATAGACTCGTTGTTTTTGATAGCTGAGTAATATTCCATTGTGTAGATGTACCACATTTTCTGTATCCATTCCTCTGTTGAAGGGCATCTCGGTTCTTTCCATTTTCTGGCTATTATAAATAAGGCTGCGATGAACATAGTGGAGCACGTGTCTCTTTTATATGTTGAGGCATCTTTTGGGTATATGCCCAAGAGAGGTATAGCTGGATCCTCAGGCAGTTCAATGTCCAATTTTCTGAGGAACCTCCAGACTGATTTCCAGAATGGTTTTACCAGTCTGCAATCCCACCAACAATGGAGGAGTGTTCCTCTTTCTCCACATCCTCGCCAGCATCTGCTGTCACCTGAGTTTTTGATCTTAGCCATTCTCACTGGTGTGAGGTGAAATCTCAGGGTTGTTTTGATTTGCATTTCCCTTATGACTAAAGATGTGGATCATTTCTTTAGGTGTTTCTCAGCCATTCGGCATTCCTCAGCTGTGAATTCTTTGTTTAGCTCTGAACCCCATTTTTTAATAGGGTTATTTGTTTCCCTGCGGTCTAACTTCTTGAGTTCTTTGTATATTTTGGATATAAGGCCTCTATCTGTTGTAGGATTGGTAAAGATCTTTTCCCAATCTGTTGGTTGCCGTTTTGTCCTAACCACAGTGTCCTTTGCCTTACAGAAGCTTTGCAGTTTTATGAGATCCCATTTGTTGATTCTTGATCTTAGAGCATAAGCCATTGGTGTTTTGTTCAGGAAATTTTTTCCAGTGCCCATGTGTTCCAGATGCTTCCCTAGTTTTTCTTCTATTAGTTTGAGTGTGTCTGGTTTGATGTGGAGGTCCTTGATCCACTTGGACTTAAGCTTTGTACAGGGTGATAAGCATGGATCGATCTGCATTCTTCTACATGTTGCCCTCCAGTTGAACCAGCACCATTTGCTGAAAATGCTATCTTTTTTCCATTGGATGGTTTTGGCTCCTTTGTCAAAAATCAAGTGACCATAGGTGTGTGGGTTCATTTCTGGGTCTTCAATTCTATTCCATTGGTCTATCTGTCTGTCTCTGTACCAATACCATGCAGTTTTTATCACTATTGCTCTGTAATACTGCTTGAGTTCAGGGATAGTGATTCCCCCTGAAGTCCTTTTATTGTTGAGGATAGCTTTAGCTATCCTGGGTTTTTTGTTATTCCAGATGAATTTGCAAATTGTTCTGTCTAACTCTTTGAAGAATTGGATTGGTATTTTGATGGGGATTGCATTGAATCTGTAGATTGCTTTTGGTAAAATGGCCATTTTTACTATATTAATCCTGCCAATCCATGAGCATGGGAGATCTTTCCATCTTCTGAGGTCTTCTTCAATTTCTTTCCTCAGTGTCTTGAAGTTCTTATTGTACAGATCTTTTACTTGCTTGGTTAAAGTCACACCGAGGTACTTTATATTATTTGGGTCTATTATGAAGGGTGTCGTTTCCCTAATTTCTTTCTCGGCTTGTTTCTCTTTTGTATAGAGGAAGGCAACTGATTTATTTGAGTTAATTTTATACCCAGCCACTTTGCTGAAGTTGTTTATCAGCTTTAGTAGTTCTCTGGTGGAACTTTTGGGATCACTTAAATATACTATCATGTCATCTGCAAATAGTGATATTTTGACTTATTCTTTTCCGATCTGTATCCCCTTGATCTCCTTTTGTTGTCTGATTGCTCTGGCTAGAACTTCAAGAACTATATTGAATAAGTAGGGAGAGAGTGGGCAGCCTTGTCTAGTCCCTGATTTTAGTGGGATTGCTTCAAGTTTCTCTCCATTTAGTTTAATGTTAGCAACTGGTTTGCTGTATATGGCTTTTACTATGTTTAGGTATGGGCCTTGAATTCCTATTCTTTCCAGGACTTTTATCATGAAGGGGTGTTGAATTTTGTCAAATGCTTTCTCAGCATCTAATGAAATGATCATGTGGTTTTGTTCTTTCAGTTTGTTTATATGATGGATCACGTTGATGGTTTTCCGTATATTAAACCATCCCTGCATGCCTGGGATGAAGCCTACTTGATCATGGTGGATGATTGTTTTGATGTGCTCTTGAATTCGGTTTGCCAGAATTTTATTGAGTATTTTTGCGTCGATATTCATAAGGGAAATTGGTCTGAAGTTCTCTTTCTTTGTTGTGTCTTTGTGTGGTTTAGGTATAAGAGTAATTGTGGCTTCGTAGAAGGAATTCGGTAGTGCTCCATCTGTTTCAATTTTGTGGAATAGTTTGGATAATATTGGTATGAGGTCTTCTATGAAGGTTTGATAGAATTCTGCACTAAACCCGTCTGGACCTGGGCTCTTTTTGGTTGGAAGACCTTTAATGACTGCTTCTATTTCCTTAGGAGTTATGGGGTTGTTTAACTGGTTTATCTGTTCCTGATTTAACTTCGATACCTGGTATCTGTCTAGGAAATTGTCCATTTCCTGAAGATTTTCAAATTTTGTTGAATATAGGTTTTTATAGTAAGATCTGATGATTTTTTGAATTTCCTCTGAATCTGTAGTTATGTCTCCCTTTTCATTTCTAATTTTGTTAATTTGGACGCACTCTCTGTGTCCTCTCGTTAGTCTGGCTAAGGGTTTATCTATCTTGTTGATTTTCTCAAAGAACCAACTTTTGGTTCTGTTGATTCTTTCTATGGTCCTTTTTGTTTCTACTTGGTTGATTTCAGCTCTGAGTTTGATTATTTCCTGCCTTCTACTCCTCCTGGGTGTATTTGCTTCTTTTTGTTCTAGAGCTTTTAGGTGTGCTGTCAAGCTGCTGACATATGCTCTTTCCTGTTTCTTTCTGCAGGCACTCAGCGCTATGAGTTTTCCTCGTAGCACAGCTTTCATTGTGTCCCATAAGTTTGGGTATGTTGTATCTCCATTTTCATTAAATTCTAAAAAGTTTTTAATTTCTTTCTTTATTTCTTCCTTGACCAGGTTATCATTGAGTAGAGCATTGTTCAATTTCCACGTATATGTGGGCATTCTTCCCTTATTGTTATTGAAGACCAGTTTTAGGCCGTGGTGGTCCGATAGCATGCATGGGATTATCTCTATCTTTCTGTACCTGTTGAGGCCCGTTTTTTGACCAATTATATGGTCAATTTTGGAGAAAGTACCATGAGGAGCTGAGAAGAAGGTATATCCTTTCGCTTTAGGATAGAATGTTCTATAAATATCCGTTAAGTCCATTTGGCTCATGACTTCTCTTAGTCTGTTGACATCACTGTTTAATTTCTGTTTCCATGATCTGTCCATTGATGAGAGTGGGGTGTTGAAGTCTCCCACTATTATTGTGTGAGGTGCAATGTGTGTTTTGAGCTTTAGTAAGGTTTCTTTTACGTATGTAGGTGCCCTTGTATTTGGGGCATAGATATTTAGGATTGAGAGTTCATCTTGGTTGATTTTTCCTTTGATGAATATGAAGTGTCCTTCCTTATCTTTTTTGATGACTTTTAGTTGGAAATTGATTTTATTTGATATTAGAATGGCTACTCCAGCTTGCTTCTTCTGACCATTTGCTTGGAAAGTTGTTTTCCAGCCTTTCACTCTGAGGTAGTGTCTGTCTTTGTCTCTGAGGTGTGTTTCCTGTAGGCAGCAGAATGCAGGGTCCTCATTGCGTATCCAGTTTGTTAATCTATGTCTTTTTATTGGGGAGTTGAGGCCATTGATATTGAGAGATATTAAGGAATAGTGATTATTGCTTCCCTTTATATTCATATTTGGATGTGAGGTTATGTTTGTGTGCTTTCATTCTCTTTGTTTTGTTGCCAAGACGATTAGTTTCTTGCTTCTTCTAGGGTATAGCTTGCCTCCTTATGTTGGCCTTTACCATTTATTATCCTTTGTAGTGCTGGATTTGTAGAAAGATATTGTGTAAATTTGGTTTTGTCATGGAATATCTTGGTTTCTCCATCAATGTTAATTGAGAGTTTTGCTGGATACAGTAACCTGGGCTGGCATTTGTGTTCTCTTAGGGTCTGTATGACATCAGTCCAGGATCTTCTGGCCTTCATAGTTTCTGGCGAGAAGTCTGGTGTGGTTCTGATAGGTCTCCCTTTATATGTTACTTGACCTTTTTCCCTTACTGCTTTTAATATTCTTTCTTTATTTTGTGCATTTGGTGTTTTGACAATTATGTGACGGGAGGTGTTTCTTTTCTGGTCCAATCTATTTGGAGTTCTGTAGGCTTCTTGTATGTCTATGGGTATCTCTTTTTTTAGGTTAGGGAAGTTTTCTTCTATGATTTTGTTGAAGATATTTACTGGTCCTTTGAGCTGGGAGTCCTCACTCTCTTCTGTACCTATTATCCTTAGGTTTGATCTTCTCATTGAGTCCTGGATTTCCTGTATGTTTTGGACCAGTAGCTTTTTCTGCTTTACATTATCTTTGACAGTTGAGTCAATGATTTCTATGGAATCTTCTGCTCCTGAGATTCTCTCTTCCATCTCTTGAATTCTGTTGGTGAGGCTTGTATCTACAGCTCCTTGTCTCTTCTTTTTGTTTTCTATATCCAGGGTTGTTTCCATGTGTTCTTTCTTGATTGCTTCTATTTCCATTTTTAATTCCTTCAACTGTTTGATTGTGTTTTCCTGGAATTCTTTCAGGGATTTTTGCGATTCCTCTCTGTAGGCTTTTACTTGTTTATTAATGTTTTCCTGTGCTTCCCTAAGTGTGTTCATGTCTTTCTTGAAGTCCTCCAGCATCATGATCAAATATGATTTTGAAACTAGATCTTGCTTTTCTGGTGTGTTTGGATATTCCATGTTTGTTTTGGTGGGAGAATTGGGCTCCGATGATGGCATGTAGTCTTGGTTTCTGTTGCTTGGGTTCCTGCGCTTGCCTCTCGCCATCAGATTATCTCTAGTGTTACTTTGTTCTGCTATTTCTGACAGTGGCTAGACTGTCCTATAAGCCTGTGTGACAGGAGTGCTGTAGACCTGTTTTCTTCTCTTTCAGTCAGTTATGGGGACAGAGTGTTCTGCTTTCTGGCGTGTAGTTTTTCCTCTCTACAGGTCTTCAGCTGTTCCTGTGGGCCTGTGTCTTGAGTTCACCAGGCAGCTTTCTTGCAGCAGAAAATTTGGTCTTACCTGTGGTCCCGAGGCTCAGGTTCGCTTGTGGGGTGCTGCCCACGGGCTCTCTGCAGCGGCAGCAACCAGGAAGACCTGTGCCGCCCCTTCCGGGAACTTCAGTGCACCAGGGTTCCAGATGGTCTTTGGCTTTTTCCTCTGGCGTCCGAGATGTGTGTGCAGGGAGCAGTCACTTCTGGTTTCCCAGGCTTGTCTGCCTCTCTGAAGGTTTAGCTCTCCCTCCCACGGGATTTGGGTGCAGAGAACTGTTTATCTGGTCTGTTTCCTTCAGGGTCCGGCGGTGTCTCTGGCAGGGGTCCTGCCGCTCCTGGGCCCTCCCCTACGGGAGCCCAGAGGCCTTATACAGTTTCCTCTTGGGCCAGGGATGTGGGCATGGGTGAGCAGTGTTGGTGGTCTCTTCCGCTCTGCAGCCTCAGGAGTGCCCACCTGACCAGGCGGTTGGGTCTCTCTCTCACCGGGTCTGGGAGCAGAGAGCTGCTGCGGGCCGGGATCCGCGGGTGTGGGACTTCCGGTAAACACAGAACGTGCCCGGTCCTAGAGAAATTCTGCTTTCCTGTGTCCCAAGCTCACCAGGCAGCTTTCTTGCAGCAGAAAATTTGGTCTTACCTGTGGTCCCGAGGCTCAGGTTCGCTCGTGGGGTGCTCCCCACGGGCTCTCTGCAGCGGCAGCAACCAGGAAGACCTGTGCCACCCCTTCCGGGAGCTTCAGTGCACCAGGGTTCCAGATGGTCTTTGGCTTTTTCCTCTGGCGTCCGAGATGTGTGTGCAGGGAGCCAGTTTCTGTGCTTCTTACTAATGTTCTTATTAGGGAGATTTCCTGTCCTTTTTTTTTTATGAGAAATCAGAAATTTAAATTCATAGAAATTATCCATTTTCTTTTGATTTGTCAAACCTCCATAATTAGAAAAACATTAGCCTTCAAGTAATCTTGGACTTTAAAAACAAAGGAAGCAAACAAACACAAAAGTCCCCCAAGTAGTCAGGCAATGTTTGCAAATGGTTTACTTGTTTTCAATTTCACATCTGCTCTAAGCATGTGAGCATGCCCTAAAACCAGCAGCCTGAGAATGACCAGGCTTTGCAATAGGGTCCCACTTCAGCCCCCATAGGAAGGCTTTCATATATTGTCCTCAGACAATACCCAAGAGCCCCAAAGTCCTTACAATATAGCTTTACCTGGAGAATAGTCAAATCTCTTGTCTCCACTGACATTAACTGGTTTTGTAGTCATTGATTTAAAGGCCAGGGGTACAGTCATCAACCACATCCATCCACATGGGATGCTGGGAATGCAGATACATGATACAGGCCTTGAGCACTGTCCATAGAAGAGACAAACAGGAAGCACTTTGCTATGAGCACATGCAAGTTTGAAAGCACTGAGATATTTTTTTTAAAACTTATTTTCTTGTTCATCTTGTTTGCCACCTCATTTGTCATTAATACACACTCAAATGGAGTTAATGGGATCCTGTCCTTCTCAGTGTTAAAACAGTCCATGTGGAAAGTTGTTGGTAGAATACAGAGTTCAGGGACTTGCTGAACTGAACTATCTTTTCTCCTCCTTCCTGTTAGGGTCCTCTAAACCATAGTGACACCTAGAGAAGAGCATTTTAGTCTTGCCTGAGATTTGGTAGAGATTTAGCACACAGGAAGTGTTCTCCGAGTCTTGGATTAAACACAAACTGCCTTAGCTCTCTGCTGAAAACTAGACAGTAAGACGCTGATTCGAGCACTCTCTGTGTGTCAGGAAGAAAAGACAAGAGAGAATGAAACTGACAAGAAAATTTTCCTTATTCATCAGGCAAGGAAGTCCTTGTCATTCACTTGCTGCTTTTCTAGGAACCTGGAAGCATTCCAGGAGCCAAGTGTCCTCGAAGCTCAGCTGTATGGAGTCCTTGTGATTCTCCTGTATTCTGCACCTGTCTAGCAGCCTTCTCCTCCCTCGCTGCAGAGTGACCCTTACATGGTTGACTGTCAGGTAGTGCTGAGCAGGCCTGTCACTCATAGGGAGGGACTCCACTCTTGCTGGTTAGGAAAGGTTTAAATGGAAAGACCTAAAATAAATAATGAGAGTACACAGCCATTGTGTGGCCTTTAAAGCATAGTGGTGTTGGAACTGTGCGAGAAAAGAGATAAGAGTAGGCCCTGCCTCATTAAAAGTCTTTCTGCTGGTCAACCACTCCTGAGCATGGGGCCTGCTGTGGTGGTAGCTGATGTGTACTCAGTGTTGTTTCATTTGGAGAACACAGACTTTCCCTGCCTTAGCAGCTTCCAATTGCAAATGACTTCATGGTTAGGGGTAGGACTTTGGATCTGCTTTTCCCTCTCTATGCTGAGATTTTGTTTGGGTTGAACTTGTGCAGGTCTTGTGTATGCTGACATGATCTCTGTGAGTTCGTGTGTGCACCTGTTCTGTTGTGTCTGGAAGGCATTGTTTTCTTGGAGGCATCAGTTACCTATGGCTCTAAAATCGTGTTATTCCCTCTTTCAAAAAGATCCCTGAGCTTTGAGGAAAGGGGTTCGATATCCCATTTTAGCCTGAGTTTTACAAAGTCTCTTACTCTGCCCACTGTCCAGCACAAACGATTCATGATTTTGTGTGTTCTTTTGTTTGTTTGTTTTGCTTTTGTGTTGCTTATCTGATTATCCTTTTTCAGAAAGGGAGAAAATTAAGGAGTTGTGTGGATAGGAACTTGGGAAGGATCTGGAAGGACTTGGGGGAGAAGGAATACGATCAAAATATGTGGAAAAATATTTAAGGAAAACAATACAAAAAAGTCTTCTTGTCACTTTTCTGAAATCCAGAACCCTCAAGACTGAAAGACAATTGGAGATTTGTTTTAACGTTGATTGATAATTTCTACTTGGCACAGGGCATCATTACAAATTCATGATTATTAGTCAGTTAGACAGGGCCATAAAAATTTCATGAAGAGTGGGCCAGAGAGTTCAAGGTCTCTGGCAAACCCTGGGTCTTTGCTCTCCTAATGGACTGTTCTCTCTATTGTACTAGAAGAATGCAGCTGCTTCTTTGCAGGAGACCTGAGTGAAAAGAGATGCCTCTCTAGAGAGTTGGCCAAAGTACTTTCCACTCATAGTACTTAGTCAGATACCATGACTAATATCATGCTTGGTCCAATGACATGGTGTCATCTGTCCATCTGGAAGGGCAATGCTACTATGCCTAATATTTACTCTAGCACCCCTAACTCTTGACATAAGACTCCTATTTGGTTTATAAAGCCCCAAGGCACTGTAAGCCATTGTACATGACATGAAACCCAGAAGAAGGCTTTCTGGTGTTCAGGGAGAAGAATGAGGACATCCTTGTTGTTCCAGAACTCTTGAAGAAGTAGAGCTAACTCAGCATCAGCACAAGCCAGCTCGAGTTCTCTCTGGAGGCATGAAGAGGAAACTCTCCATTGGCATTGCTTTCATGGGCATGTCAAAGACAGTGGTTCTGGATGAGCCAAGCAGTGGGGTGGACCCTTGTTCCCGTCGTAGCCTCTGGAACATTCTACTCAAGTACCGAAAAGGTAGGTTATAAGACTCATTCACTTTCTCCACAATGCTATGCTTGGGGAAAGGTTGACTATTATATGTATAAAGCAAGTCATATTACAATTGAGGATGTATGATAATGTTTCAGAACAAGCAAAATATTCTAATGTTTTATTGTATGTTTGTTCATTAATATATTTAGAAACCTACTTTGTGTTTGATCTCTTAACTCAGTATTAGCAATGATACTATCAATGAATTACAGATGTCATTTGAAATTGATTTTGCCCAAATTATGTTCCATTTTAGAAGCATGAAGAATGAGAGGATTCAATCAGAGGTCATCAGGGACAAACCTTCCTGAGTTAGTCAACTTTCCACTAATGTGGCAGACTTAACTTTGAAAAAGCCTGTTTGGGCTCATGGTTTCCAGTAAACGAGTGGTTAGTCTTCATTTTAGTTTGCTTTCCTGTTACTGGGCCAAAGGCAACCTGAGCAAAAAGATTTATTTTAATTTTTAGCATAATTTTTTCTGGTCTATCATTGAAGAAAGCCAGAACAGGAACTCAAGACAGTAAGCTGGAGGCAGGAACCATGTACAAACATGGTTTCCCGACTCATTCTCTGGATAACTTCCTATCTTTCTCTCCCATTCAGCTCAGGACCACTTGTCTAGGGATGTTTCAGGAGCCCACAGTGGGCTGAACCCTCACACATCAATCATCAATCCAAACAATTCCTCCCAACCGTGCCCATAGCCCAGGCTGATGTAGGTGATCCTGAATTGAGGTTTCTCTTCTCAAAAGACTCAAGGCTATTCAAGTTAGCAGTCTTTCACTTTGGACCCATGGTGGTATAGTATATTATAGTAGATGGGGTAAGATGATCATCTTGTGATGGCACAGAAGCAAAGAGGGACCCAGAAAAGACTTGGTCTGAGGGCCTAACTTCCTTCTATCAAGTCCCATTTCTTAAGGTCCCACCATTTCTCATTAGCAAGTCAGGCTAGCAAATAGGCCCTTACTATGTAGATCGTTGGTAGGTTTTTGATCTAACTTAGATCCTTGTATTATATGAGGAAGCTGAGGCATGGTGACATGGACATGTCATAGTCTCACATCTCTAGAGAAAACTAAGGGGAAATGGGTCTTTGGCTTAGAAGGTTCTTATGTCTTTTGCTATAGCTTGGTTACCATTATAGGCATTGGAGAGACAACTGCTACTTTGCATCATCTGTTTCTATACTCTAGGTAGGAAGGAAGTACTACAATAGACATTTCACACAGAAACCTCCTTTGAACAGAACATAGGAAACAGGGAAGCACATCTCAGTGCTGATGAAGGACTATCAAAACTTGTGAGGCAAGATTAAACAGAATGTTATAAAATCCTTCTTTTCCTCCCTTTTGTCTTTCCAAGCATATAACTACTCTAGCTTGATTTAAAACTCCAACTTCCTTAGGGGTCGATCAAGATTTGCCTTAGAAGAAAACTGAAATAGAAGAACAATCTAGAACCTGTCCTTTTCTTTAGCACATAGGCAGCAATTTTATTCCTTTTATTCCACAATTCTGAGGAACAACAGGAGGAAAACGAAGTGAGCAGCTGGGAAGTAGAGGTACAGATTCAACCGTCTTACCCCGAGTGTTCTTGGTTTAGCTTGGGTGGCTACATGGGAAGAATTTAGGTCCAGTCGTTGGCTCAGAGGTGAGGATGCTGAGTAGAACTTGGCCCCAGGGAAGCATCAGGTCTAGTATGTAGCCTTCCCAGACCCTCTGCTATAGCACAGAGAGGAAGCCAGAGCTTGTGAGGAGAGATGGCAGTGTTGAACTGTCTTATTGGAGGCCACGGCAGATTTCAGAGTCTGCAGCCAGAATCCCTCAGATAAGCTGGAGGCATGGCATAAGAAGTATTCTAGTCTGACTCCTCTAGGGAGTCCCTGCCCAAGCTATAAATGCTGGGAGTAAGAGGACAGTACCTACTGGTCTTAGTCATCAAACACAGACCTAAAGAGATGAGATCCTCTTCACCTCGAACCTTAACGGTTCCTTCAGCCTCTTTGCTTCATTTAACTGTATGCCCTTTGGGGAGAAGGACCAAAAATAAGAAAAGGTGAAGCTTTGATGAAAACCATGGGCCGCAGCTTATGGGCACTGATTAAAATTTGAGATTGGATTCCTGACTTTCCTGTCACTTTGAATGTGGGCTGATAAAGAAGATGGATGAGGGTTAATAAATGGATTGTAATGACCTTGCTCTTGTGGATTGGACAAGCTAAACACGGTAATCCCATTACTATTGTTTGACTTAAAAACCAGAGATAGAATCATTGTTAATATACATATTAACTGTATTTTAATGATTCATAATTTTTCATTTAAAATTTTTAGTTGAAAAAAAGACATCCCTCACCGCCTCCCTCCAGTTCTCGCTATCTCACTAATGCATTACATTTCCAACTTTATGTCTTAAAATAAAAGCTCACTGAGTCCATCTAATGCTATACACATATGTAGGAGTGTGGTGCCATCTACCACAACATAAACAACATTTTATTAGTTATTCCCTAAAGAAAAAATGACTATACTTCACCCAGTGACTGCAAGTAATTATTTGAGAACCCTCTTCTCTCTCTATTCTGGAATTTGTTTTATTTTTTGAGAGTTCCATACATGTATATAGTGAAATAGTATATGTACTTCTCCCTTTTGCCTCCAACTTCTTCTGTGTACTCCCCAACCTTTCCCCTTCCAATTTCTTGTCTTTTTGTTGTTCTTGTTTGCTTTATAATCCATTAAGTCCAGTTAGAACTGCCCAGAAGTACATGGGACTGGAGCCATCCACCAGAGCATATACGACCTAGCAGTGCTCATCTCCTCAAGAAAGAATTATTTTCCCTCTCTCATCAACTGGCTTGACCTGTATGCCTGCATACTGCTGTGTGTTCATATGTGTAACAGCCACGCAATGTCCAAAGGATGCCAATTCACCGCTTTCTTCTCCAGCCTCCAGCTCTTCCTTTCTTGAGCGTTTAGCTGGTGGAAGGTTTAAAGTTTAAATAATCAGAATAGACAGATGCCGTGCAAGTCTGAGAACAAGATTGTCTTCATTAAGCTCTGCCGTTACACCCTTTGTTGCTTAACAGTGATTATTTTCGTCTTTGGAAGACTCTTTTGGAGCTGGTGTTGTACTGATTGAAGTGCAAAATTAACAGTCTGTAAGAAGATTAGCTAGACAGTAGTAAGAGGAAAACCTGTCTTCGAAAATGAAAATGTATAGCTGTTCCTGTAAACAGCCTCAAAGCTTCTGGCAACTGGCAGAGCTTTGTGAGAAAGATTTAAGACAGTGTGAAAACAAATGCTAGCTGCCGAGTAGAAAAGAGACTTTCCATCAGAACACTGTGTGCAGGATGCTCAATCTATTGGGAATCTCTTGTGTGTTTCTTGCTTTTTGGTGGGTAGTGTGACCCTTTGATTCGCCCTGGTGCCAGCACTTCAGTGTGGCCCATAGGAAGATCGATAATGAGGCAGAGACACGAGACCCAACTGGCATATTGCAACCACATGCCTAGACCAGGTTTCAGACTGGCTGTACACTTCCTTTGTGAGGTTGGAGAGATGGCCGTGTTCTTCTAGGCTTCTGTTTTCCCTGTTACAAAAGGAGACTGTTTTACCAACTCATGGGAATCTGTCTCTCTGTCTCTCTGTCTCTTGCTGTCTCTCTGTCTCTTGCGCGCTCTGTCTCTCTGTCTCTCTGTCTCTCTGTCTCTGTCTCTGTCTCTGTCTCTGTCTCTGTCTCTCTCTCTCTCTCTCTCTCTCTCTCTCTCTCACTCTCTCCTCTCCCTCTATCTCTCTGAAACAAGAGATGTTAAAATGTATTTTTAACATACTACAATTTCTATTGTTTGGCAGTTTCATATAATGTACCTGATCACATTCATTTTCCAGTTCTCCCAGGTCTACTCTTGTGACCCCCCCCCCAAGAAAAAAGAAGTAGAAAATGAAAAAATCAAACAACAGAAAGAACCCCAAGCCTAGTTTTTCCCCACCCCACCCCATCCCACTAGAAGCCGTCGATTATGAAGAACTATATATGCTTCAGTACCCCTATTTTTAAGAAGTCTCTTCAATGGCAACCTGTTCTTTTTTTTTTGAGGGGGGGGAAGGGTGAGGGGGAGGTTGTCACAAAAGCTGTCTATGTCATTCTCAGCTGTGAGACTGCACTGATCAATACTACTGCAGAAGAAAGGCTTTCTCCAGGAAGTCGACAAGCCACATGCCTCAGTATCTGGTGTGTTGACTCTCCGTACATGAGAGGGTACTATTATTTCAAAATTACCTAAGAGGTGATTTCTAGAAATGCATGTTTGGAGAAGAACTTCTCGATAGGATAGGCTATGTCACCAGAATTAGTGCAATAAGGTAATGGCTTAGGAGAATATCATTGGAGAGTAGAGCAGTATCTCAGGTTCCTGTAACACCAACCAGGAGTCATCATGGATCAAATATCCATGATGTGATCTAAATTCTTTAGGAATTAGTTACTTACTTATCTTTTACAGCTTTAGTAAAAAAAAATTGACAAATAAAAATTGTACATATGGCATGATGTTTCATATTTATATGCACAGAGAAAAGACTAAACAGAGCTAGTTAACATGCTCATCGCCTTACAAATATACATGGATTTGTGAGTGTGTGCATGCGTGTGTGTGTGTGTGTATGTGTGTGTGTGTGTGTGTGTGTAGTATTGAGGGAGGACTAATCTCTCAGTATTTTTTACATGCACAGTGAATACATATAGCTGCTGTGTTGTCTGAAAATCACTAACACGTGTGTACTTTAGCCAGTGTCTCTCTGTTCCTCTTTCTGTTCTCTCAGCCCCTTACAGTGGTACCCTTTTGTTCTTAATTTCCATTGAGAATGTGGGCTGAGTAGACGTCTGTTTTTAGACTATTGGATTGTATGGTGACATGTAACTGAGCTGCATGGCAGCTCTAATCAGCGTGACTCATCTGCCTCTGATGACCCTCGGTCAGTCAGGGAGTATATTTTCATACATCCGGGGACTAGAAGACAAAGATATTGTCCATGGTCATTATAATACATCTATAGCAAGAACTGGCACTGGGCACTCCACTCCCTATTGTCCTTTGCACTACATCCCATTGTTTCTTTCTAGATGGACTCTAAAAATTAATTGAAAGCCAGCTACCGTGACTTGCCTCCCAGCAATCCGAGGGCTGAAATGGAAATATTGCTGTCATCTTGTAGTTAGCCTGGGCTACGTAGTGATCTCTAGACCAACTTTGGCTACCAATTGAGATACAACTCAAAAGTAAAATAAAGTAAACTTGAGCAATAATAAAAACAAACCCAAGGAAAGAACAAAAGAATAAGACTTTTGACTTTTAAATAACTTTTCATATTTCATATTTTCATACTGAAAACATGAGGTTAAGTAGAATTAGAATCAAATTTATCATTCTCTTTTCAAAAATTCATTCTTGAAACCAAAATGAATGAATATGCTAATTCTATTTGATAGGCTAGCTAAATAAGGCTCATTTTGACCCAATGGTGAAAGTAGCTAAGAGCAAGAGCATCATGTATTTACTTAGCTGAGGTAACTTTCCTCAGACACCTTTAATTTCTCTGGCTTCTGTTCTCCTAAGGTAAAGCAGAATCTTTTCTTCTCCAGAAGGAAAGGTAATGAATTCTCAAAGTCATTGTCAACACTTGGGAACTTAACATGTGTTTCTGCCTAGAGAAGGCACAGTGCTGGACTCAGCCATCTTTCTCCACAGAAAGGCTAGTGACTTAAGCTTCCACCCCCAGCTCCCACGTGTCTCCCACATTCATTTGGATCAGGGTTTCTGAGTGATTTCTAGGATGGAGCGTATGTTTTGATGCGATTACATCTAAGTCCTAGAAAATGGAACTGCTAGACTCAGAGTCTTTATTTCATATCCTGTGAGAACAGCAACAGTGAACAGAGTTGTCGTGACCTTTCGGGATACTATGAAGGACACTTTTTAGGATCTCTAATTCTCAAAGTAGACTTGGCTAGGTTTCTACACAGCACCACTCCAGTCTGCCCAATTTAAAACACTGAGGACTCTCTTTCAATCCTGGCCTAGGAAAGGGTCTCTGTAACACTGGTTCTGACGTATTATATGCTTGGCCACAGGGCGCACAATTATCTTCACAACCCACCACCTGGATGAAGCTGAGGTGCTCAGTGACCATGTGGCTGTTCTCCAGCAGGGGAGGCTCAGATGCTATGCTCCCCCTGCAGGCCTCAAGGAGACCTATGGCCAAGGACTCACCTTGACACTCAGCAAACAAGTAAGCAGTGCAGCTGCTTTATTTCTCTGAGGAAGCCATGTCCGAACATGTCACCCAAAGCAAAGCATGGCACTTGTACAATAGTAACGCCCAACTGTAGGCCTTTTGTGCACGATATCCCAGATGTCTTAAAAACTCATTACAGGCCTGAGCATTGAGGCCCGTCCTTTGTGAATGCCAGGGTACCTTTGGTCTTCTATTAAAAAAAAAAGGAAGGCTGGGTCAGAGTGTCCTAAGTACAAAGAACATCTGTGAGGAAGCATGATTATTGAGGTGATCTGAAATAATTGAGACAGTGATGCTCTCTTACGGAGACTAGAACCTTGCCTGGTGGACAGGCAGGACAGTAGGGAGATGGAACAATCAGGGTCAAGCCCTGAGAGGTCAAACCTAAACCACATCTGCAGTTATTGTCTATAGTCAGCCAGAACAAAAAGCAGAGACCCTGGGCTTAGAATCCAGAACATCACTACCCAGGTTTTCATGACTGTTGTATTCGTAGTGACCCTCAAAAAATTGCTGTCCATGACTCTTTACCTTTTATCTAGTTGAGGTGATTATATTGCTATCCAGAAAGGGCCTCCCTTTCTCTTTGGCCAGGATTCCTAGATCTTACTTTTGGAACACTCAAACGTATTCTCTGCAATAAAATTGGTCGGATTTGAGTCTCCATGATGATTGCTCTAGGAGGGAGAGCATCTCTCCAATTTGGAGCTCTGGAAGCTGGTTGAAGAGCATTTGGAACCAGTATGGGCACAGGGGTCAAATGTAGGCTCACCAGGCTTATCACTGTAGATTTATGATTTATAAAATAGAAGAAAAAGGAATTGGAGAATGCGATCATGAGGCATTGAGTGAGATCACCAGAACTTACACTCACATGCCTGGTTTTATGACATACACCTGCCAACTGCCAAAACAGAATTCCTGTTGCTTACTGGCCAGCCAGTCTAGCCTGACTAACAAGTTCCAGGTTCAGTGGGTTTTGAAGGAGACAGACAGTTTCCCTGAGATCGACTCTTGAAGTTGTCCTCAGGCTTCCATAGTGGTGCACATATACCTATGTCACAGACACATATATTAAAAAAGAAAATATGTAATACTTGGTTGAAAATGTCCTATCCTGCTTGAATGTAGCAGTCTATTATTTTGAAACAGAATTGTGAAATAATACATTTATTGAGTATATTATTCAAGAACTCAATGTTTGGAGTGACCTTTCTAACTTTCTAACCTATTTCTCTTTCTGGTAGCCCTCTGTTTTAGAGAGCCAGGAGCCCAAGGATGTGGCTCGTGTTACATCCCTGATACAGGTCTACATTCCACAAGCATTCCTCAAAGATAGTAATGGAGGTGAGCTGACCTATACCATCCCCAAGGATGCAGACAAGACCTGCTTCAAGGGGCTCTGCCAGGCTCTGGATCAGAACTTACAGCACCTGCACCTGACGGGATATGGGATCTCAGACACCACCTTGGAAGAGGTACAGGCTCACAATTCCATAAATATACATTCATGGTTTATGTTTCCATCACCAGTTTCATATTTGGTGAGATGTGGCTGAATGGAGAAGAGATAGAAGCCATCGTATTAATTTATTATTTCTTTTCAAGCCCTGATTAAGAGAATATGCCAATTACCTTTCTTGGTTGGTTGATATTGTTGTTCTTCTTATGGGGTTGCAAACCCCTTCAGCTCCTTCAGTCTTTTCTCTAACTCATCCATTGTGGACCCTGTTCTCAGTTCAATGGTTGGCTGTGAGCCTCTGCCTCGGTATTTGTCAGGCTCTGGCAGAGCCACATACTCCACGGGTGACTACGTTTTGAGCAAATAGCATTCTTGTATTTGGGACCCAAGGTGTTTGATTTGGAATCAGTAGATGACCAGCCAGTATTCAATAGTCAAGGTGCCTGGATCCTTCCCATGGACTTCAATATTGGCGCTATGATCACACACGGGGTAAACAAATGTCAGATGCTCTACCACTCAAATGGTATTGAATGCTGGCCTGCTTGGTCCCTCTCATAAACTCCTTCTTCGCTCTGATACCTGATTTTGTCAGTTCCTGGGCTTGAGCTGAGAGCACTCACTACTCAGTGCTGTCCCATCAGAGAGGCCAGCCAAGGATTTGCTTGTATTTCTTTTGAAGGAAAATGCTGGGCTATTAAACCTAATAGAAGGCAATCCTTGTATGGGTCTGTAATATTACCTCTATGTGTGAGCTACATGTAAACTTAATTTTACTTTGCTATTAGCTATGGAAAGTGCTGGAGATTAAAAACTAACACAAGAACAGAAAATTAAAGTTGAGATAGACAAGAAAGCACTGTGCTAGCTTCTCTAAGTTACTTGTTTCAGGTATAATACTAATGCACAATCATTTCCCTTCCCTTCCCTTCCCTTCCCTTCCCTTCCCTTCCCTTCCCTTCCCTTCCCTTCCCTTCCCTTCCCTTCCCTTCCCTTCCCTTCCCTTCCCTTCCCTTCCCTTCCCTTCCTCCTCCTCCTCTCTCTCTCTCTCTCTCTCTCTCTCCTCTCTCCTCTCTCATTTCTTCCTTCCTTTCTTTCCTTTTTGGCTTTTATTTTATTTATTTAATTTAAAAAATTTTTAATTGGATATTTTGTGTATTTACATTTCAAATGCTAGACCCTTTCCCCCTCTCCCAGGCCCCCTCCTCACTCCACTTGCTTCTATGAAGATGCTCCCACACCCACGCACACACTCACACCTCAACACCCTAGCATTTTCCTACACTGGGGCATTGAATTCTACACTGGGGTATATTAGATCTCTGTCAGATGTAGGATTGGTAAAGAACTTTTTGCAATTGGTTGGTTGCCATTTTGCCCTATTGACATTATCCTTTGACGTATAGAAGCTTGGCAATTTTATGAAGTCCCATTTGTTGATTCTTGATCTTAGAGCATAAGCCATTGGTGTTCTGTTCAGGAAATTTTCCCCTGTGCCCATGTGTTCAGGGCTCTTCCCCACTTTCTCTTGTACTAGTTTCTCTTGTACTAGTGTATCTGCCTTTATGTGGAGGTCTTTGATCCACTTGGACTTGAGCTTTGTACAAGAACATAAGAATGAATTGATTTGCATTCTTCTAAATGCTGACAGACAGTTGAACCAGCACCATTTGTTGAAATGCTGTCTTTTTTTTTTTTTTACACATTTTTCTTTTATTGGATACCTTTTAATTTACATTTCAAATCTTATCCCCTTTCCTGGTTTTCACTATCTCCCCTTATCTCCCCCTGCTTCTATGATGGTGCTCCCCCCCCAACTCCCTCCCACTTCCCTGCCCTGACATTCCTGTACACTGGCATAAAGCTTTGACAGGACCAAAGACCTCTTCTCCCATTGATGCCTGACAAGGACATCCTCTGCGACATATGTGGCTGGAGTCATAGGTCCATGCCTGTGTACTCTTGGAATGGTGGTTTAGCCCCAGGGAGTCCTAGGGTTTCTGGTTGGTTAATACTGTTGTTCTTATGGCCTTGCAAACCCCTTCAGCTCCTTCAGTCCTTTCTCTAGCTCCTCCATTGACAACCCCGTTCCCAGTTCAATGGTTGGCTGCAAGCATCTGCCTTCATATTTGTCAGGCTATGGCAGAGCCTCTCAGGAGATAGCTATGTCAGGCTTCTGTTAGCATGCACTTCTTGGCATCTGTAATATTGTCTGGGTTTGATGACTGTATATGGGATGGATTCTCTAGGTGGGGCAGTTTCTGGGTAACCTTTCCTTCAGTCTCGGTTCCACACTTTGTCTCCATATTCCCTCCTGTGAGTATTTTTGTTTCCTCTTCTAAGAAGAACTGAAGCTTCCACAATTTGGTTGTCCTTCTTGAGCTTCATGTGGTCTGTGAACCAATTCTTGGGTATTCTGAGCTTTTAGGCTAATATCCACTTATCAGTGAGTGTATACCACATGTGTTATTTTTTGATTGGATTGCCTCACTCAGGATGATATTTTCTAGTTCCATACATTTGCTTAAGAATTTCATGAAGTTATCATTTTTAATAGCTGAGTAGTACTCTATTGTGTAGATGTACCACATTTTCTGTATCCATTCCTCTGTTGAAGGACATCTGGGTTCTTTCCAGCTTCTGGCTGTTATAAATAAGGCTGCTATGAACATAGTGGAGCATGTATCCTTGTTATATGTTGGAGCATCTTTTTGGTATATGCCCAGGAGTGATATAGATGGGTTCTCAGGTAGTACTATGTCCAATTTTGTGAGAAACCACCAGACTGATTTCCAGAGTGGTTGTACCAGCTTGCCACATCCTTGCCAGCATCTGTTGTCACCTGAGTTTTTGATCTTAGCCTTTCTGACTGATGTGAGGTGAAATCTCAGGGTTGGTTATTTATTTATTTATTTATTTTTTATCTTTATTAACTTGAGTATTTCTTATTTACATTTCGATTATTATTCCCTTTCCCGGTTTCCGGGCCAACATTCCCCTAACCTAAGGCCATACCACCCTGAACACGCCTGATCTCGTGAGGGTTGTTTTGATTTGCATTTTCCTTTGACAAAGGCTGTTGTACATTTCTTTAGGTGCTTCTCAGCCATTTGGTATTTCTCAGTTGAGAATTCTTTGTTTAGCTCTGTACCCAATTTTTTAATATGATTGTTTGGTTCTCTGGAGTCTAACTTCTTGAGTTCTTTGTATATATTGTATAAGCCCTCTATTGGATTTAGGATTGATAAAGCTCTTTCCCCAATCTATTGGTTGCCATTTTGTCCTAATGACAGTGTCCTTTGCCTTGCAGAAGCTTTGCAGTTTTGTGAGGGCCCATTTGTCAATTTTTTATCTCATTGGAGTTTGGTTCAGGAAATTATCCCCTGTGCCTATGTGTTCAAGGCTCTTACCCACTTTCTCTTACATTAGTTTCAGTGTATCTGATTGTATGTGGAGGTCCTTGATCAACTTGGACTTGAGATTTGGACAAGGCGATAAGAATAGATTGATTTGCATTCTTCAACATGCTGACAGCCAGTTGAACCAGCACCATTTGTTGAAAATGCTATCTTTTTTCCACTGGATGGTTTTAATTCCTTTGTCAAAGATCAAGTGACCATAGGTATGTGGGTTCATTTCTGGGTCTTCAAGTTTATTCTATTGTTCTACTTGCCTGTCTCTAAACTTTACCATATAGTTTTTTTTAAAATCACTATTGCTCTGTAATACAGCTGGAGGTTACGGATGGTGATTCCCCCAGAAGCTCTCTTATTGTTGAGGATAGTTTCTGCTATCCTGGGTTTTGTGTTATTCCAAATGAATTTGCAAATTGCTCTTTCTAACTTGATGAAGAATTGAGTTGGAATTTTGATGGGGATTGCATTGAATCTGTAGATTGCTTTTAGCAAAATGGCCATTTTTATTATATTAATCCTGCCAATCCATGAGCATGGGAGATCTTTCTGAGATCATCTTCAGTTTCTTTCTTCAGAGACTTGAAGTTCTTGTCATACAGATATTTCAATTGCTTAAGTAGAGTCACCCCAATGTATTATATATTATTTGTGACTATTGTGAATGGTGTCATTTTCCTAGTTTCTTTCTCAGCCTGATTATCCTTTGAGTAGATGAAGGCTATTGATGTATTTGAATTAATTTTATATCCAGCCACTTTGTTGAAGTTGTTTATCAGGTTTAGAAGTTCTCTGGTAGAAATTTTGGGACACTTAAATATATTATCATATCATCTGCAAATAGTGATATTTTGATTTCTCCATTTCCAATTTATATGCCTTTGACCTCCTTTTGCTGTCTAATTGCTCGGGGTAGGACTTGGAGTACTATATTGAATAAGTAGGGAGAGAGGGGGCAGCCTTGTCTAGTCCCTGCTTTTAGTGGGATTGCTTTAAATTTCCCTCCATTTAGTTTGATGTTGGCTACTGATTTGCTGTATATTGCTTTTAAGATCAGGTATAGGCCTTGAATTCCTTATCTTTGCAAGACTTTTATCACGAGAGGATGTTGAATTTTGTCAGATGCTTTTTCAGCTGAAATGTAATGTGGCTTTTTTCTTTAAGTTTGTTTATATAGTGGATTACATTGAAGGATTTATGTACATTGAACCCTCCCTGGTCTCTGGGATGATGAATGAGTGTTTTGATGTGTTCTTGGATTTGGTTTGTGAGAATTTTATTGAGTATTTTTTCATTGATATTCATAAGGATGCAGATGAAAACCAGCAGGATCCTTTCCCAGACTGTTCCTTGGTTCTTGTGCCCTGAGGGCTCTAGGTGGGTCCCTTAGAGCAGAAGTGGTGGTCGTACCTGTGTTCTCAGATGGGTCAGCACTCCCGGGAGAGCAGCTCTCTCCCTAAGGCTTTTGAGTACAGAGAGATGTGGCACAGGGTGAGCTCTGGGCACAGAAGGAAACTGGATGGATTCTAGTCTGTAGTCCAACTCCCCATCAATGGCCAGCAGCAGCTGTGAGTGGAAGTCAAAGGAAGTCTAGCAGTGGCTCAGTCCCATCACACAGGCAGGCAAAGAAGCGAGCCTTCCTTTCTTTCTTTTTGGTGGTTCTCAGTAGACTTTATGAATCTGAGCCACATACAGAAACTTTGGATAACTGTGAGAATTTAAAATAAGCAGTTTTGTAAGACAGAGTAAACATTAGAATTGAGTTAGGGGTTTGTGGTCCCAAAGGAAAGGCAGTCCCTTGAGAAATCATTCAGTGAATGCCTGTTTCCCTACCTTAGCAGTGTTAATGTTACTCTCAGTTCAGGAACCCATAGTTAACTCTGTCCAGTAAACATAGTTCAGCAAATACACAGTTGTTGGAAGTGAGGAAGGGAGGAGAGTAGGGGGGGTCAGGAGGCAGAAATCATACCTATGTGATTTTTATGAAAGTGGATAGTTATTATTATTCTACTTTGCTTTTATTATTGGTTGTTGCTGTTAATCTCTAATTGTGCCTACATTATAAGCCAGACTTTACCTTAGGCGTGCATCAGGGAACAAAAGTACAATTGCAGTTTCTGTAACTATGGGTTTAAGTAATTACAGGTTGCAGTTATGCAGAAATAGCACTGTGCCTTTATTGAACATATGCAGACATTTTATTGTCATCTCTCCTCTGGAGATTAATATCACAATTGTTTATCTATAATAGCTGCCTTATATCATGCATGATATGTAGTCAAGAGATAAGTTATTACATATTGTAGAATTGTCAGTAGGTCAAATAAACACTATACGATTTTATAGAAATAAAAGGCTCAGACAACTCTGAATTTTACTCTGTATACTCACTCTCCATGAATACTTGGTGCCAACTCTTCGAACTGTTTGTCTGTGGAACTCAGTCATGATGTAGAATTACAGTATTGGTTATGGAATGCATGCTCCCTGGGCAAGGAAGGACCACTAAAGTCCCTAACTGATAGTGACCATAATACAACTTGTCTGACATCAATATTCATAGATGAGTATAAAACAAGAAGAGTGATAGTCTTGCAATGCACCTACTTTTCTATTTAGAACACCAATAACTCTTTATAGATGGTATTGTCGTTCTTATTTCTTTTCTTTTTTTCGGAGCTGGGGACTGAACCCAGGGCCTTGTGCTTGCCAGGCAAGCAGTCTACCAATGAACTAAATCCCCAACCCCATCATTCTTATTTCTAAGTGAGAAATGTGAACCTTGATTGGCTACTTTCTTTACCCCAAGTCATGCAGGGCATAAATGATGGATCTGCATGTAGACTGATGCTTTCTGGGAATGAATTGCATGTGTTGAAAAGGCATGGTCTTGGCAATGCCCTCTATTGTATTGACTAATAGGGCAAGGGTATACCAGTTCTCATTGACTCTACCCTGTCCTTTTTGATAAAGTAAGAAGAATGTCCAGAAGGATGAAACTATAAAACAGCCAAATATATGCACATGGTGTCTATGAGCTACTTTCTGGAGTTGATGATTGCTGTAACCATGACCCTATGTCAGGTTCCTGTTTTCTGCTTTTGTTCCAGAAGCCTTTATATGAGTTCAGCCTAGAAATAAAGTATGAAAATCCAACTCTCCACCATCAAATCAGTGCTTTCCCCTTGTCCCCTTGCTGCCCACTGTCTTTTCTCCACACTTGTCCCGATAAATTCTGTGCTTCCTCTGTGATTGCCCGAGGAGACGGAGTCCTGGGAGCACTATGCTTCCCTGTCCCCTTCCTAACTAGCAGCATGAAGACTGCTGTGTTGCGAGTGCTTGCTTGCCTAATGGGTATTTGCTGAATGACTCATGCTAATTTCCAGAGGAACAATGACAAAAAAATAAATCTGTACACATTCAGTACAAACACGGTGTTCTTTCTGAATAAGGGCAACCTGAAATTACTTAAGCCCACAAATGTAGAACCTGTATTCGTACACGGTTCAGAAGACATGGCTACCTTCTGAGACTAGGTACACTACAAAGAACACCAGCTTCACCACGACAGTTTTGCTTCTAAAAAAATATGATTTTATGTGAATAGGTGTGTTATGACTATATCCAAGTGTATGTATGTGAACCACATGCAGGCATGAACCCTTAGAGGCCAGAAGGGCATGTCAGATCCCCTGTAACAGCAGTTAAAAGAAGTTGCAAACTACCATGCAGAGGTTGGGAACTAAACCTGAATTCTCTGGATTTAGAACTGTCTCCGTAGGGTTTGGACCAATGACTTTGTGGATAGGAGCACTTATGGTTCTTGCAGAGAAGTCAGAGGATGTGGGGAAAGGAATGTTTTTATACTGCCAAGTAAATTAGAGCAGCCACTACAGAAATTAATGTGGAGATTGGTCAATATAACTACCATGTGATTCATCTGTATCACTACTGGAAGGACTCTAAGTCATCGTATCAGAGAGATATTTGTGTATCTATGTTTACCGAAACACTATCTACAACAGCCAAATTAAGTAACTGGTATAGATGCCATTAATCGATGATTGTCCTTTTAAGAATATCTGTGGCAGATGCACATAGTGTAGTTTGATTCAGATGAGGAAATTATGTCAGTTGCAGGAAAATGGGTGCAGCTAGATATCATTGTGTTAAGTGAAAACAAAGAAAGAACACTGGGCATTTCCTCTCATATTCAGAATGTAGACTTCAAAAACTGATGTATAAGGGGGACATTATTTGGGAAAAGAAGGGGCACCAAAGAAGAGCGGATAGGAGAGGGTATGCAGAATGGAATTAAGTATGCAATTTATTTGAATGACTATTTCATAAATGAATATATGCTACTAAAATCTAAATCAATGGACAAATAGACACACATAGAAGAAACAGAACAGTTTTCATTGATATTCTGAGTATGAACAATTATGGTTACATGACTTGGGCAAAAGACTCAAAATGGTAATGCCTCCTGTCACCTGTGGGGAAACTGCCACCTCTTTAGAGTGACAATGGAATTAAATCATATCCATGCTCCTAAATTCACTTGACTTTCAGTAACCTTTGATAGATTATCAGCCTTCCCTGTACCAAAACAGAAGGTAAGGGCACATCTGAGCTTTCTTTTCTTTTGATTGCATGAGTCGGGATTGGTCAGTTGGCCTGCCTGCATGCAGGTACAGGCCAGTGGTTCACTGAATTCCATACTTAAATGTGGCTAAAACACCAACTACCACTTCTAATGTTTGGAAAACAGCTCTAAGTATTGGGTAAGAAGACTAGGATTCGAATGGCTGGGAGCTTGTGCCAGCACGTTGTCAGTTTCCCTATAGATACAAAGTGTTGCCGCTCTGAACTGTAGTTTCATAGTCTGTGTCTTTTGGACTAGAAGGACAGGCTGTTCTTAGTCTCTGTTGGTTTACTGGCTGTTCTGTTGTTTTTGCATTGCCTAGTACTGAGAAATTGAGCTAAGGCTAAAGCAGGAGACCTGTGCATGTTGGGGACAGGAGGTGAGCCAGTCATTTGGATAAAGAACTCTTATTAACATTTACCTCAAAACCTCTAAACTTATGCCTGTATGTCAGGAAGAGTGGGCATCCCTTTCATGTAATTAGCATTCTGTCCTTTTAATCAAAAAGGAGACTTCAGGAATCTTGTTAATATTTGCAGGAAGAAGAGTGAAACTAGGTAGTGCTTGCCTTTCATGCTTTATGAGTTTAAGTACTTTAAAGCCATAAGGCAGGTCTTCATCTTCTGGGTGGATGCTTAGCTTCGGGATGGTTGGGTGGCTACTGTGATTTATGTACCTATCTCTGCTATTCCAAGGAGAGGCCAAAGAAAGATTGATAGGTATACTTTTCAGTGAAAGGCATATTTTCTAATAAGATAATTCTATGCTCTTAGTAATTATGCTCCTCCTTCCCTCTTTTCTGTCAGACTCTCAGGGCTGCTGAGGTTTTCAGTCACATGTGAGATGACAGGGGAGAGTCTGCCGAGGCTAGGAGAGCCGGTTCTACTGGCTGCATGCTTGCCTTGCTTTTGTTATTCATAGAAGCAGAATTCTTCTGGGTCATTTTCTCTTTTTTTATAAGTGTTATTTTATGAAGAACTAAGATAAATAAAAATATCCACCATGGTGAGCTACAGAATGCTGAGGTCTGTGGGAGCTGAAGCCGGCAAGGACACAGTGTTGGTCAATATTGAATTAAATCATCATCATCATCATCATCATCATCATCATCATCATCATCATCTTCAGAGCTTTATGCTTTTGGAAGCCTCTGCATAGAATTCAGAGCTAAGTTGTGTGTTTTCTTTTCCCACCTTTACGGTGATCATGATGCACACAGGGGAGTCTATTCTGGATAGAGCCCGATAAGGTGCCTTTGATACTGCTTATACTGGTTATAAGGGCTGAGCTATGGGAAGGGTGGAGAGTGAGAACTCCAGGTGCCAGCCTGGGAGCAGTTGAGTGAGAAGCCTGCTTCCTCGCCATTACTTATTCATGTGCTCACATGAAACAGTGGCTCCAGGCACCGCCCCCTCCCCCATGAGAAACTAGCAACCACAACCCGAGATCACAAGAAAAAAATCACAATGTGAGATTCAATGGGAAGAAATTCAGGGCAGAGTGTATCATTTGAGGATGACGCCATTCCTTTCCCTCTTTTATTTTTTCTCACAGAATATATCCTGATTGAGACTTTCCCTCCTTATATTCCTCCCAGTTCCTCCCCACCCCCCTTCCCATCCTGATCCACCCCTTTCTGTCTTTCATTAGAAAACAGACTTTTAAGGGTAATAATAAAAGAAAATCAATATAAATAATTTAATAAGATAAAACGAACCCCAACACATCATAATTGGATAAGACAAGCAGAAAAGAAAACAAACAAAAAGAGCCACAAGGGAGAGACATAGATGCACAGGCCCTTGAGTTCGCCACCCAGAGATCCCATAAAAATACTCAACTGGAGGAGTTCCATGAGTTGTGCAGTTGTTGTCTGCAGCAGGAATCCTTTGCTGTCAGTTTGTCAGAGCAATCGAAAATCTTGACAACAGCCTGTGTTGTTTGGGAGTTTCTACTGTGCCATGTTGGCGAACAACTCAATTAGACATAACCCAATCTAGGTACTGGAAACTTCGTTTGGTGACAAAAAATGTCCGGCTGAGGTTCTGGATACCCCATTATCTCATGATTTAATTTAGATCAGTTTCATATATCTATCTATCTATCTATCTATCTATCTATCTATCTATCTATCTATCTATCTATCTATCTATCTAGCTATCTAGCTATCTATCTATATCTATGAAGCTTCCTTTTTAAAACTGGATTTTAACTGTCTTTCCCCATATGCCCTTTCTCATCCTCTTCTTCATCCCCTCAACACTTGATCCTCCCATTATAGTCCCTGATAAGTGAACATATCTCATATTCGTCTTTCTGAGTCTGCATCACCTCATTCAGGATGATTTTTTCCTAGTTCCAACCATTTAACTGTGAATCTCTCTCTCTCTCTCTCTCTCTCTCTCTCTCTCTCTCTCTCTCTCTCTCTCTCTGACTGGGTGATAGTCTCTTGATAGACTTTATCCATTCCTCTATTTAAGGACACCTAGGTTGTTTCCAGTTTCTCTCTGTTATGAATAGAGCAGCAATGAGCATGGTTGAACAATTGTCTAGTAGGGTGAATCCTTTGGGGACATACCTCAGGGTTGTATCGCTGTATCTTGAGGAAGATTGAATCCCATCTTCCTGAGGAACCACCACACTGATTTCCGTATTGGCTGTACAAACTTTCAGTCCCACAAGCAATGGATGAATGTTTCCCCTGCTCTACATCCTAACTGCATGAACCTTCATTTGTTTTTTCAGTCTTAGCCATTCTGACTGTTGTAAGATGAAATCTTAAGGTGGTTTTGATTTGCATTTCCTTGATAGCTAAGGATGTTGAACATTTCTTTAAGTGTTTTTCAGCCATTCAGGTTTCCTCTTTTGAGAATTCTCTGTTTTAGATATGTATCCATTTTAAATTGGATTATTCAGACGTTTTATATCCAGTTTTTTAATTTCTTTACATACCTTGTATATTAGCCACCTATCAAATATATTGTTGGTAAAAATCTTTTCCCATTTTATAGGCATCATTTGTCCAAATGATGGTGTCCTTTGCCATGCAGAAGTTTTTAGTTTTATGAGGTCCCATTTATTAATTGTTGATCGTAGTACGTATGCTAATAGTGTGCTAAAAGTCTTTTCTGTGCTATACATTCCAGGCTATTCCCCACTTTCTCTTCTATCAGACTTAGCGTATGTGGTTTCATATTGAGGTCTTTGATCCATTTGGAGTTAAGTTTTGTACAGGGTAATAAGCATGAATCTATTTGGAGTTTTTAACTTGAAGTCCTCTAATTGGACCAGCACTGTTTGTTGAAGATACTGTCCTTTTCCCCAGTGTATATTTCTGGCTGCTCTATTTAAAAAAAAATCAGGTGTTCATACATGGGTGTTTATGTCTAAGTCTTCAATTCACTTCCATTGATTAACATGTCTGATTCTGTGCAAGCACCACGCTGTTCACATTACCATACCTCTGTAGTACAACTTGAGATCAGGGCTACAGATACTTTCAGCCTGTCTTTTATTAGGAGAATTGTTTTAGCTATTCTGGATTTCTCTGTGTTTCCATATGTGCTGGATAGTTTTGTGTCAACTTGACACAAGCTAGAATTATCTGAAAAAAGGGAACTTCAACTGAGAAAACGCCTCGATAAAATATAGCTGTTTTTAAATTAATGATCAACTGAGAAGGGCCCAGGCCACTGGGACTGATGTCATCCCTGTGCTGGTGATCCTTGGTTCTATAAGAAAGGAGGCAGAGTCAGCCTTCATGAGCAAACCAGTAAGCAATACCTCTCTGTGGTTTCAGCACCACCTTCTGACTCCAGGTTCCTGCCATGTTTGAACTCCTGTCCTGGCTTCCAATAATGATAGCCTACACTGTGTAAGTGTAAGCCGAATAAACTCTTCTCCAACTTGCTTTTAGTCATGGTGTTTCACCACAGCAATAGAAACCTTAACTAAGACACCATATAGAGCCAAAAATTGTCATTTCACAATCTGTGAAGGATTGTGTTGAGATTTGGTTTGGGGATGGCATTGAAACAGTAGTTTGATTGTTTTGGTAAGATGGCCATTTTTACTATATTTATCCTACTAATGCATGGGCATGGGGGCTTTCCTCTTTGGATATCTTTAGTGTCTTAAAGCTTTTATTATACAGATCTTTTACTTGCCTGGTTAGAGTTGCCCCAAGATACGTTATAGTATTTGAGGCTATTTTGAAAGGTGTTGCTTCCTTGATTTCTTTTTCAGGTTGTCCTTTGGCTATAGGAGGGCTACTGACTTTTGTTCATTTGTTTGAGTTAACATTGTATTCCGTTACTTTGATCAAGGGTTTCTCCTCAGCTGCAGAAGTTTCCTGGTAGATGTTATTAGGGTCACGTACGTATACTCCCACAACATCTGCAAATAAATATACTTTGGCTTTTTCCTTTCTAATTTGTATTCCTTGATCTCCTTGAGTTGTCTAATTGCTCTAGCTAAGACTTCAGGTACTGTAATAAATAGGTATGGGGGAATGGACAAACTAGTCTTATTATTGATTGAAGTGGAATTGCTTTAAGTTTCCCTCATTTAAAAACTATTTTTATTATGTTTAGGTGTGTCCATTGTATCCCTAATTTCTCCAGAACTTTTATCTTGAAGGGGTGCTGGAGTTTTTTTTTAGAATCTAATGAGATATTCATGTGGTTTTGTCTTTCAGTTTATTTATATGGGGAGTCACATGTATTAGCTTATGTAACCTGAAATATCCATGCATTTCTGGGATGAAGCCTACTTCATCATGTGGATGACAGGTTTTTTTTTTTTTTATTAACTTGAGTATTTCTTATTTACATTTCGAGTGTTATTCCCTTTCCCGGTTTCCGGGTAAACATCCCCCTAGTCCCCCCCCCCTTTTTTATGGGTGTTCCCCTCCCCATCCTCCCCCCATTGCCACCATCCCCCCAACAATCACGTTCACTGGGGGTTCAGTCTTAGCAGGACCCAGGGCTTCCCCTTCCACTGGTGCTCTTACTAGGATATTCATTGCTACCTATGGGGTCAGAGTCCAGGGTCAGTCCATGTATAGTCTTTAGGTAGTGGCTTAGTCCCTGGAAGCTCTGGTTGCTTGGCATTGTTGTACATATGGGATCTCGAGCCCCTTCAAGCTCTTCCAGTTCTTTCTCTGATTCCTTCAACGGGGGTCCTATTCTCAGTTCAGTGGTTTGCTGCTGGCATTCGCCTCTGTATTTGCTGTATTCTGGCTGTGTCTCTCAGGAGTGATCTACATCCGGCTCCTGTCGGCCTGCACTTCTTTGCTGTGGATGACAGCTTTAACGCACTTTTCAATGCACTTTGCAAGTGTTTTATTGAGAATGTTTTCCTTTAAGTTCATGAGGGAAATTGCTCTGTAATTATCTTACTTTATTGGGTCTTTATGTAGTTTGTGTGTTATGGTAACTGGGACATTGTAAAGTGAATCAGACAGTGTTTCTTCTGTTTCCATTTTGTGAAATAATTTGAGAAGTATTGGCATTAACTCTTTGAAAGTTTGGTCGAATTCTATGCTAAAATCATTTGACCCTGGGCTTTTTTTTTTCTGTCATGCCTTTGTTGGGTTTGTGTTGGGTTCTTTGGTTGTAGCTGCTGACGTTATGTTCTTGGCAAGTGTGGTAGCTGTGAGGTCTCTGGCAGAGAGTGCCTTTCTAGGTTAGGAGAAAAGGCTGTGAGGGGCCACAGCAAAGAGTTCAGGGACTGGGTTAACACAAAGCTATAGATTCCCTAGGAAATAGTTTTAGATGTAGAGAGGGTTTCCTGCAGCCAGGCTGTTACAGGAAGAAAGGGTAAGTTTGAAGAGCTCTAAAGGTCTGGAGGGACAGGCAGGGCAGTCTAGTGTGGCCACTGGAAGGTTATCATGGAAAGTGTTTTATGTGGGTTGGTAGCTGACACAAAGGAGTTGAGATGGGTTAGAAGGGAAACCTCAGAGGGTCAGTGGGAAAGAGATAAACCTTTCTCTCCAACTTACTGCACCAACACATTGAAGTTGTTTCTTTTCATGCTCCAACGTACAACAAAGACACATGCTCCACTATGTTCATAGTAGCCTTACTTATAATAGCCAGAAGCTGGAAAGAACTCAGATACACTTCAACAGAGGAAAGGATACAGAAAATACTCCATCTACATAATGGAGTACTACTCAGCTTTCAAAAACAATGGCTTCATGAAATTCATAGGCAAATGGATTGAACTAGAAAATATTATCCTGAGTGAGGTAACCCCATCACAGAAAAACACACATGGTATGCACTCACTGATAAGTAGATATTAGCCCCAAAGCTTGAATTACCTAAGATACCATCCACAGACCACATGAAGCTCTAGAAGAAGGACAACCATATTATAGATGCTTCATTCCTTCTTAAAAGGGAGAACAATAATATTCATAGGAGGGAATATGGAATCAAAATTTGGAGCAGAGACTGAAGGAATGGCCATTCAGAGCCTGCCCCACATGGTTACAAAGCCCATCTATGTACAGCCACCAAAACCAGATAAGATCGATGAAGCTAAGAAGTGCATGCTGACAGGAGCCTGATATAGCTATCTCCTGAGAGGCTTGGCCAGACCATGTCAAATGCAGAGGCAAATGCTAGCAGCAACCCATTGGGAATGGGACCGCCATTGGAGGAATTAGAGAAAGGATTGAAAGAGCTGAAGGGGCTGGAAACCCCTTAAGAACAACAACGCCAACCAAATCAGAGCTCCCAGGGACTAAACCACTACCCAAAGACTAAACATGGACTGACCCAGGGCTCCAACTGCATATGTATCAGAGGATATGGCCTTGTTGGGCACCAGTAGAAGGGGAAGCCCTTGGTCCTGCCAAGGTTGGACCCCCAGTGCAGGGGAATGTTTGGGGGGGCTGTAAGGGAGGTAGATGGGGGGAACACCCGTATGGGGGAGGAGGTGGGGATGGGATAGAGGGCTTATGTCAGGGAAGCCGGGAAAGGGAATAACATTTGAAATGTAAATAAAAAAAAAATCCAATAAAAGTATTTCTTTTCTTAAGAGAAACCACAAACACAGACAAGCTTAAAATACCTAAAATACACACGAGACTTAATGAAACACAATAAAGCATTACCTTTGGGTTGTTTTGAGAAAGATGTCTTAGATTGCAAAGATGATTAAGTGTCTTTAAAGAATTTTCTTTTGTTTGGTGTAGTCTGTCAATGTCTCTTTACAGGAGCATTGACTGCCTCCTACTGTGGCTATCGACCCCCAATTAGGTGGCTCCTCTGCGTGCTTTCTCTTTGTTTATCTGCATTTGACTGATAACTTTCTTGGAGTTGAGAAAACCCGCTAAATAGAGTTTCTGACTCTGTGTAACTAGAAAGCAGATTTTGCCTTAAGAATACAATGAAAATTTAAAAATAAATTATGGTTTCTATATCCCTAAGTTGATATTTGAAATTGTACTGTCCCTTAGCTTCATTAATAAACAGTTGACTCAGTAGGTCGTGACACTTAATTCCAAATCAAAGGTCCTGAGTGTGTCTCCCAGGACCCACGTGATGGATAGGTTTGACTCCAATAAGCTGTCCTCTGACATCCACCCACTTTGTGTCACATGCACAAACACACTACAGTGAATAGCTAAAATAAATGAAAACAAAAGAAGTATTTTCTATCCTGATGCTTGAAGATAAGAAAGATGCTGTCAAAGAACAGGTTTACCCTGTGGAGGACTGAGAACCAAGGGTCAAGGACAGTATGAGAGCTTGGCTATACAGATGAGGCTCAATTACTGTGACTGAAGACCAGTCACGATTTCTTGTGTCATGTAAACATGGTGAATTTTACTAAAGTGTTTTGTTGTGTGATTTTTATTTTTGTTCATTCGAGCAAAATGACACATGATAGCCCAACATTTCAAGGATATTATGATGTAGCGCAGGCTAGACTTTTTACTCCTTTGAATATAGTAATATTGTAGGAAGGTACGGAGTGAGTGGTTTCTTCTAACCCATCAAGTTGTGGAGAACGAGTCTTTTTTGCCTCTTTGCCAGTATGGTTTTTGATTCCTGAGATTTACCACTCAGGGAACCCTACACCAGCATACAGAGGCAGAATCTGAGCATGTGATAAAAATCAAGTCCAGAGTAGGCCTTGATCTGTTTTAAAATTCTCTTTCTTTTTTCGTTTTGGGGTCAGTTTCTAAGAGTAATTAACGATTGTCCAGTTTAGCCACTGCAAAGGGACATACGGCTTTTTCTAGAGGAACAAAGTCACAATCCAGAGGCTGTGGACAGGATTCAATAAGTAAGAGCATTTCTTAGGCGTGGGCACCCAAGCACCCAGCATCCCATGTAAAAAGCTGCTCCTGGCCACAAGTGCCTCTGGCTCCCACTTTGGTGACAGAGAGTAACAGATCGCAAGAGCTTCCTGGCTAAGCAGCATAGACAAATACAAGTCTCTGGTTTAATAAGGGTACTGTTTCAAGGCCATAACCTTGTGAGCAACAGGTGGATAAACCCAAAGTCCTGATTTGGGCTCTGCTTTTACAGGCATGCGCATGCTCACTGCACACTCATGAACATGTACTCCGGTCTCACAACACACACACACACACTAACAATAACAATAATGAGGGTGGAGATGCAGTTCAGGATCATGAGCTGCAGTCCTCTGGATGCCTCATTAGTCACCACCAGGAGGAATTTCTATTTCCTTGACCTCCCTGACCTCAGAACTTCTGAACACTGTAGAGTACTCATGTGGCTTTGTGATCTAAATGTGGGTTTGTCCTATCTCCTTGTGAGTAGACTAGGCTCTCCATTTTGAGTAGATATCCAGAATGATCTGGGGCTGATGCTATGTACTTTTTTTTTTCTTGATGGAATTGATCTTGTCAGTGATGGTGAGGAGAAATTTGATCACCCAGGTGAAGAGCAGAGTTTTGTAGTAAAATAGGCTTTCACTAAAAAGTGAATTACCTTCTTTGCTTTTTGAGGACTCTCTGACTTCTGTTTTCCACTATCGCCATTTTTGGCACCTTCCAAAGTTCCCTGTCTGAATTAGCTACCATTGGGAGCTTGCCCTAGGCTATCTTCACACCTCTGTCTCTTGTCCATGCTTAGAGGTCTCTTTGATGAATTCTCCATTTAGACTAGTAGTGACTCATGGATTTTACCCCATTCATGCTTTCCTATCCATTCATTTCTGGAATTCTTAATTTGATGTTTAAACCATACCAGCCTTGACAGGTCTTTCACGTTTTCTCTTGTATCTTCTAACATATTTTACTGTCTGGCAAGGGAAGCTACCCTCCATCACATTATGGTGGCTCAGAAGGGCTGATTTTCCAAAAAGTCCTGGTTAGTTCAGCTATTGGAAGTTGGTGGCCTTAGGTTCTGTCTTAGACAAAGAACAGCATGCTTTTTCTTCTCCTTCTGCTTTAATATTGAAATTGAAGAACTCACTTCTACTTAATAATAAGCATTCACTCATATTTCCTCTGTGATTGTTTTTGTCTGGTCTGATGGATAATGAGAAACTTGATTCTTGTCTTTGATGCTTTCCTATTTCCTATGATTTCAGTTATTAATATATAACTGAAGTTATATATTAATGAGCCTCCCCCAATCAACAGAAGAAAGGGAGGAAGGCAGAGAAGGAAGAAGGTCTTAGATTTCTTGAGAATGTGTTCTCTTTTTTTCTCTCTCTATCTCCCTCCCCTTCCTCCCCTTCTCTTTTCATCCTTCCCTCCTTTCCCCTTTTCTCCCCTCCCCCTCCTTACCTTCCCTTGCTTATTTTTATCAAAATACAACCAGTTACTATTTTGAGGCGGCTTCAGTTTTGTACTTAAGTTTTCTTAATTTAAAACTCAAGGTCAAGCACTTTTGGATGCTGCCTGTGATTTAAACATTGTGGTTTCAGTCCATCAGGTTGGAGCCCTGGAGCCTGTATTTGACACTTTTGCTTTATAAAGAGCCATTTTGGGGTGCTAGAGACTGTGAGTGACTTAAAGTTAATTTTTTATACCTCATCTAACGTATCACACCTGCTCTGCCCTGAACAAATGAGCCAGGGAAGGCATCACATTTTCTACCATCAAGAATCAGAGCTTTAGTGGACTCCATGATGGTTTCTGCTGCCCTGTCAGTTGTCTCACTGTCTTCAGGGTATCTGAACATATATCTAAGGCAGTCATCATTCTTGGTTCAAACATGTTCTGAAGGCACGATAAGATGAATAACGAGTTCCCTCAAATGGTCACGTCCTAATTTCTGGACCCTATAAATGTCACTTGGCAGAACTTAGGATGAGGAGAAGCACCTCTGTTTTCTGGGTGGAGCTAATATAAGAAATGTCTGTATCAGATGGTTCTAGCATGCTCAGATAGGAAACACTGATATCCTAATACAGCAGCAGTAGAAAATGGTGCATGAGGCTACCGTCCATGGCATGGGGACAAGAGAGTATGTTCTTCCTGGATTGCGGTTCAGGAATCTCATTTTATACTCTGACCTGCAAAACCATGAGGTAATGGATGTGTCATTCTAGGTTTCCAAGCCTGTGGTCGATATGACAAGGTGGTCGTCCCAGAGCAGTGGTGCTCCTGTATGATGATAGGGTGCTTGTGCTGTCGGGTGCAACTCACTGCATTGTTCAATAGAGGCACCTTGGCCAGAACCCCGCATTTGGGAGAAAGTCCTACTCACTCCTGTGACTTATTTATCCGAGTGTCATCTTTTGCTTGTAAAAAGCAAAAAGAGAAGCAAACCTATATCATTTAGGAGAAACCGAAACAAAACACAGGCCATGCTGTATTTTAGTTAAAGCTTGGCAATTTCATCTTGGCCACTGTCATCAGTCAGCCCAACTCTGTTGTCAGTAGAAGGTGGCTCAGTCTCATCAGTTTCTCTAGCACCCGCCAAAGGCAAGGTGTGCTGACCATGTCTGGGTATAGTCCATCACACTGACGCTTTGAGAGTGGATTGCGTCTGGGGTCGGACACCATTTGCCAGTACCCTTTAAACAGAGAGCACAGCCGGTGAACCACTGCCCTCCAGCCCAAGGATTGATAGTACTATCAGTGCACGGATGACACCAGGCTATGGGAGCAGGCTTACACCCTGAAGCTTCTCTTAATTAAAGAGACATGCATTTCCAAACCAAGAATCTCCAAACGGTTGAACTTATTTTCTTCAAAAAAAAAGAGAAAAAAAGGACAGAAAGTCCCTAGCCATTGCATTTAAAGCTACATTGTTTTCTGCTCATTTTTCTTCTTGTTAGTTAATATCTTTGGGATCTAACCTGAACATGGCATATTTCATATCCATTCATTTTGTCTGAATAAAACCAGGAGCAGTGTGCGCAGTTGTGACGATTTGTTTACTTGAGATGACTGATGTAACCTTTGTGAGATGCAAAATATTAGATGAGGTGAGAGATGAGTGTCCAACTCTTTTGTATAAAGGCAAAGAGGTGTGGGGAATATTTGTTCTATTTGAACTGTCCTCTGGCCCCCTTTCATATAGAAGTGATTGAAAAATCAACCAAAGAACAGGACCAGGTATACAGATGTGATGTTCTTGTCAGCAAAGTGTACAAATACAAGAGGCTTCATAGGCTAGAAAGTGAGCCTGGGATATTAGATGGTCAGCTCCATCAGACAATGTCCTATGCATGAGCTCATACCTCCTTTATATCCATTTTGTAGGAACATTTGTAGCAGAAGGCCTTTCACAATTTTACCTATAATGAGAAAATTTACAGTAGTTTGCATCTCTTCATAAGTAGAGAGGTGAAGCAAAATTGATAATCTTTTGTAGAAAATCTATGTCAAATGATAAGTTATACCTTGAACTGAAAACGGGGACTTATAGTTCCAGAACCTAGTGGAATATTGGAATCATTTTCATATATTTTGTTTTATTAAACCCTGACCTTTTCCATCCTGTTCTAGGTTTTGGTTTCCATGAGATTGTTCCAAAAGGGAGGCTTGCAACAGGAGGCCGACTGCTTCTATTTAACACGGGTTTATAGATCCAAACTGCAAAGGCATGTCCGTACCAGGAGCCTGTACATTTGCCTACAGGATTCAGTTTCAAGTTGTTTTTGAGAAATGTGACCCTTCTGTTCTGTCCCTTGGTCTCCTTTGGCATTTTAGTTCCCGAAACCCCTGGTCAGTGTGCCTGCAGCTGAGGAAAGTCAACACTAGATGGCACCCCTGTCTTCCTTATGATCTTGGATTTGTTTGCTTTTCACACTCCCAAGCTAGAGAAACACTGCACACACAGCACCTAGATACTGCTGGCTGTGTACTAATTGTTCTGATAACATACCCAACTGTCCTTTGAGATTGCTCCTGGAAAACCCATGTCTTATTCTGCTTCTTTCTCCAATATGCACGAACATACAACCAACACACATGTATACACCACAATCTTAGACATATACATATCCGTCTGCATAGGTTTGTGTGTGTGTGTGTGTGTGTGTGTGTGTGTGTGTGTGTGTGCGCGTAAGAGAGGGAGAAGGCATGAAGACTATTTTAAAATGTACTTATAAAAATACACGCCACGATATAGTTGCATGTGGCCAACCATCAAATAAAAATTTCTTTTAAAATTAAAACTCAGAGATGAGTTCTCATTCAGTGAACAATTCTCAGCACACAGTTTTCTTTCTAGTTTCATTCTGTGTGTATATGCTGAGCGAATGATTATCGTGCTCATCCTCCAAGCCTTCATCTACGGTGGGGATAGAGGTACTTATCTTAGTAGATTGATTTGAGAATTACATAATGAAGCCTATCATGTGCGTGTCCTCTGGCAAGTCAGGATGAGACAGCGTGAGCACGTTACATGCCAGGCATGGTCCCCATCAGTCTCTCTTAAAAGCACATTTACTGCTTTTAGTGTTCCTACAACATGCCTTATTATCACCATTTAGTTTGCCAAGGAACCAAGTCACACCGCGATGAACTGTTGTGTCCAGGGATGTTTGACTGGCATTATGCGCTGTGTTATTCTAAGTTATTGTCAACACTGTTTTTATTTGCAGTGGGATGAGTGGTGCCGCTTTTCTTGGCAATCTTGCTGAGGATCAGTAGTGTTTGTTATCTTTCCAAAGAGAGAACTACCTAAGAGCTAACAAACCTCCTGACCTTGACCAGTGTTGAAGATACAGCTTTTCCTCAGTCGGATTCTGTCAGAGCTAATTAACCACATGAAGAGAGAGTATAAACCTCTCCCTGTGGGCTTGCTGGCTCTCTGCTTCAGTCTCTGGGTCCTCTCCATGTGTCTTCCCCTGTGGAAAGGGTCAGACCAGGAATGTGTTGTCAAATTCACGTCTCTTTGCTTTTTTAAAGGAATCTGACTCACGATGCTGTTTATTATAAGTCAGAAGTTCAGGACGAGAGTGGTCATGCTGAGCGTGACCTAGCTGTTGGACAGGCAGTGAAACTAAAACCCTAGAAGGGTGGCCAGGGCCAGAGGGACTTGGAACTCTCTGGTTGTTTTTGTGGTAGGTATATGGGAGGGAAGGAAGCACACATACACGACGGCTACAGAGACCATGTACTGTGCTTCTCCTATCAGTGAACTTTGGCTACGGACATGATTCAAAGCCTCTTCAGCCAGAATCTACCAAGCATGGACAGATATGGTCATCACTGGCTTTACAGATGAGATATTCTTATAACCTGGTTGGTGAGCCCTGTATCTGTGGTCACAAAGTTGGCCCAGCACTGTCAACAAGAGAGCCTGTGCCCTCTTCATAGAGCATCACTGCTACATGGCTGAGCACCTTTGACCTCTGGGGTGGGGCTAAAGCACCCCTCCTAGATGAATACTCCTTGATGTACATTAGAGGTCCTTATTTCAGCCATTCCTAAGTGTCCCCCAAGTATCCAAATGCAGCCAAAGGCTTCATTGTCCCTAACACACCACTGGTCCTACTGTCTTGGCTTATATTCTTTTCCCCTTCACTATATCTTTGCTGGTTTGCGACAAATATCAGGATTTAAACACATCAAGCTTGATCTTCTTCCAGCTGTAAATGAACACTGACACCACTAAGTCACAACTTACTTGCTTTAGTGACATGGTATATCAGAATCCTTAGGGGACATACATTCAGTGGGTGTTTTTATTATTATTATTATTGGCTTTTTTATTTATATTTCATGTTAGTCCCTTTCCCGGTTTCCCAGACATAAGCCCCCTATCCCATCCCTTTTACCTTTTTCTGTAAGGATGTTCCAATCCCCCCTTGCAGCCCCCCTGACATTCCCCTGCACTGGGGGTCCAACCTTGGCAGGACAAAGGACTTCTCCTTCCACTGGTGCCCAACAATGCCATCCTCTGCTACATATGCAGCTAGAGCCATGGGTCAGTCCATGTATAGTCTTTGGGTAGTGGTTTGGTCCCTGAGAGCTCTGGTTGGTTGGCATTGTAGTTCTTAAGGGGTTGTAAGCCCCTTCAGCTCTTTCAATCCTTTCTCTAATTCCTCCAACAGGGGTCTTGTTCTCAGTTCAATGGTTTGCTGCTAGCATTTGCCTCTGTATTTGATATGCTCTGGCTGTGTCTTGCAGGAGACATCTATATCCAGCTCCTATCAGCATGCATTTTCTTAGCTTCATCAATCTTATCTGGTTTTGGTGGCTGTATATATATATGGGGCACATGTGGGGCAGGTTCGGAATGGCTGTTCTTTCAATAAACTTACAAACTTTGCCTCCATATCCCCTCCTATGAATAATTTGTCCCCCCCTTTTTTTTATTAACTTGAGTATTTTTTATATACATTTCGAGTGTTATTCCCTTTCCCGGTATCCGGGCAAACATCCCCCTCCCCCCTCCCCTTCCTTATGGGTGTTCCCCTCCCAACCCTCCCCCCATTGCCGCCCTCCCCCCACCAGTCTAGTTCACTGGGGGTTCAGTCTTAGCAGGACCCAGGGCTTCCCCTTCCACTGGTGCTCTTACTAGGATATTCATTGCTACCTATGAGGTCAGAGTCCAGGGTCAGTCCATGTATAGTCTTTAGGTAGTGTCCCCCTTTTAAGAAAAGTGAAGCATTCCCACTTTGGTCATCCTTCTTCTTGAGCATCATGTGGTCTATGGATTGTATGTTGGGTAATTCCAGCTTTTGGGCTAATATCCAGTTATCAATGAGTGTATACCATGTGTGTTTTTCTGTGATTGGGTTCCCTCACTCAGGATGATATTTTCCAGTTCCATCCATTTGCCTATGAATTTCATAAAGTCATTGTTTTTGATAGCTGAGTAATATTCCATTGTGTAGATGTTCCACATTTTCTGTATCCATTCCTCTGTTGAAGGGCATCTGGGCTCTTTCCAGCTTCTGGCTATTATAAATAAGGCTGCGATGAACATAGTGGAGCATGGAGCTTTGTTGTATGTTGGGGCATCTTTTGGGTATATGCCCAAGAGAGGTATAGCTGGGTCCTCAGGTAGTTCAGTGTCCAATTTTCTGAGGAACCTCCAGATTGATTTCCAGAATGGTTGTACCAGTCTGCAATCCCAACAACAATGGAAGAGTGTTTCTCTTTCTTCACATCCTTGTCAGCATCTGCTGTCACCTGAGTTTTTGATCTTAGCCATTCTCACTGGTGTGAGGTGGAATCTCAAGGTTGTTTTGATTTGCATTTCCCTTATGAATAAAGATGTTGAACATTTCTTTAGGTATTTCTCAGCCATTCGGCATTCCTCAGCTGTGAATTGTTTGTTTAGCACTGAACCCAATTTTAATAGGATTATTTGTCTCCCTGCAGTTTAACTTCTTGAGTTCTTTGTATATTTTGGATACAAGCCCTCTATCAGTTGTAGGATTGATAAAGATCTTTTCCCAACCTGTAGGTTGCCGTTTTGTCCTAACCACAGTGTCCTTTGCCTTACAGAAGCTTTGCAGTTTTATGAGATCCCATTTGTCAATTCTTAATCTTAGAGCATAAGCCATTTGTGTTTTGTTCAGGAAATTTTCTCCAGGACCCATGTGTTCGAGATTCTTCCCCATTTTTTCTTCTATTAGTTTGAGTGTATCTGGTTTGATGTGGAGGTCCTTGATCCACTTGGACTTAAGCTTTGTACAGGGTGATAAGCATGGATCGATCTGCATTCTTCTACATTCTAACCTCTAGTTGAGCCAGCACCATTTGCTGAAAATGCTATCTTTTTTTCCATTGGATAGTTTTGGCTCCTTTGTCAAAAATCAAGGTGACCATAGGTGTGTGGGTTCATTTCTGGGTCTTCAGTTCTGTTCCACTGGTCTATCTGCCCGTCTCTGTACCAATGCCATACAGCTTTTTATCACTATTGCTCTGTAATACTGCTTGAGTTCAGGGATAGTGATTCCCCCAGAAATCCTTTTATTGTTGAGGATAAATTTAGTATCATGGGGTATTTTTTATTATTCCAGATGAATTTGCAAATTGTTCTGTCTAACTCTGTGAAGAATTGGATTGGTATTTTGATGGGGATTGCATTGAATCTGTAGATCGCTTTTGGTAAAATGGCCATTTTTAGTATATTAATCCGGCCAATCCATGAGCATGGGAGATCTTTCCATATTCTGAGATCATCTTCAATTTCTTTCTTCAGAGGCTTGAAGTTCTTATCATACTGATATTTCACTTGCTTGGTTAAATTCACACTAAGGTATTTTATATTATTTGGTTCTATTATGAAGGGTGTCGCTTCCCTAATTTCTTTCTTGGCTTGTTTATCTTTTGTGTAGAGGAAGGCTACTGATTTATTTGAGTTAATTTTATACCCAGCCACTTTGCTGAAGGTGTTTATCAAGTTTACTAGTTCTCTGGTGGAACTTTTGGGATCACTTAAATATACTATCATATCATCTGCAAATAGTGATATTTTGACTACTTCTTTTCCAATTGGTATGCCTTTGATCTCCTTTTGTTGTCTGATTGCTCTGGCTAGAACTTCAAAAACTATATTGAATAAATAGGGAGAGAGTGGACAGCCTTGTCTAGTCCCTGATTTTAGTGGGATTGCTTCAAGTTTCTCTCCATTTAGTTTAATATTAGCTACTGGTTTGCTATATATGGCTTTTACTATGTTTAGATATGGGCCTTGAATTCCTTTTCTTTCCAGGACTTTTATCATGAAGGGGTGTTGAATTTTGACAAATGCTTTCTCAGCATCTAATGAAATGATCATGTGGTTTTTATCTTTCAGTTTGTTTACATAGTGGATTACATTGATGGTTTTCCATATATTATACCATCCCTGCATGCCTGGGATGAAGCCTACTTGATTATGGTGGATGATTGTTTTGATGTGCTCTTGGATTCAGTTTGCCAGAATTTTATTGAGTATTTTTGCATCAATATTCATAAGGGAAATTGGTCTGAAGTTCTCTTTCTTTGTTGTGTCTTTGTGTGGTTTAGGTATAAGAGTAATTGTGGCTTCGTAGAAGGTATTCGGTAGTGCTCCATCTGTTTCAATTTTGTGGAATAGTTTGGATAGTATTGGTATGAGGTCTTCTATGAAGGTCTGATAGAATTGTGCACTGAACTCATCTGGACCTGGGCTCTTTTTGGTTGGGAGACCTTTAATGACGATTTTTATTTCTTTAGGATTTATGGGGTTGTTTAAATGGTTTATCTGTTCCTGATTTAGAAGTCATGTTTTTGATAGCTGAGTAGTACTACATTGTGTAGATGTACCACATTTTTTGAATCAATTCCTCTGTTGAAGGGCATCTGGTTTCTTTCCAGCCTCTGACTATTATAAATAAGGCTGCTATGAACATAGTGGAGCTTGTGTCTTTGTTGTATGTTGGAGCATCTTTTGGGTATATGCCCAGGAGGGGTATAGTTGGGTCCTCTGGTAGTTCAATGTCTAATTTTCTGAGGAACCTCCAGACTGATTTCCAGAGTGGTTGTACCAGTCTGCAATCCCACCAACAATGGAGGAGTGTTCTTCTTTCTCCACATCCCCATCAGCATCTTGAGTTTTTGATCTTAGCCATTCTGACTGGTGTGAGGTGAAATCTCAGTGTTGTTTTGATTTGCATTTCCCTGATGACTAAGGATGTTGAGCATTTCTTTAGGTATTTCTCAGCCATTCGATATTCCTCAGCTGATAATTTTCTAGCTCTATACCCCATTTTTTAATAGGATTATTTGGCTCTCTGGAGTCTAACTTCTTGAGTTCTTTTTATATTTTGGGTATTAGCCCTCTATCAGATGTAGGATTGGTAAAGATCTTTTTGCAACCTGTTGGTGGCCATTTCGTCCTAATGACAGTTGTCTTTGCCTTATAGAAGCTTTGCAGTTTTATGAGGGCCCATTTGTCAATTCTTGATCTTAGAGCATAAGCCATTGCTATTTTGTTCAGGAAATTTTCCCCAGTGCCCATGTGATCGAGACTCTTCCAAGCTTTTTCTTCTATTAGTTTGAGTGTATCTGGTTTGATGTAGAGGTCCTTGATCCATGTGGACTTAAGCTTTGTACAAGGGCAGTAAAAATGGATCGATTTGCATTCTTCCACATGCTAACCTTCAGTTGAACCAACAACATTCATTAAAAATGCTTTTTTTCCAATGGATGATTTAAGTTCCTTTGTCAAAGATCAAGTGACCATAGGTTTTTGGTTTCATTTCTGCATCTTCAATTCTATTTTACTCATTTATCTGACTGTCTCTGTACCAATACCATACAGTTTTTATGACAATTGCTCTGTAATACTGCTTGAGGTCAGGGATGGTGATTTCCCCAGAAGTTATATTGTTGTTGAGTATAGTTTTCACTATCCTGGGTTTTTTGTTATTCCAAATGAATTTGCGAATTGCTCTATCTAACTCTATAAAGAATTGAGTTGGAATTTTGATGAGGACTGCATTGAATCTGTAGATTGCTTTTGACAAAATGGCCATCTTTACTATATTAAGTCTGCCAATCCATGACCAAGGAAGGTTTTTCCATCTTCTGAGATCTTCCTCAATTTCTTTCTTTAGAGACTTGGAGTTCTTATCATACAGATCTTTCACTTGCTTGGTTAAAGTCACATCAAGATATTTTATATTATTTGGGAACTGTTGTGAAGGGTGTCATGTCCTTAATTTCTTTCTCAACCTGTTTATCCTCTGAGTCGAGGAAGGCTACTAATTTGTTCGAGTTAATTTTATAGCCTGACACTTTGCTGAAGTTGTTTATCAGGTTAAGTAGTTCTCTAGTGGAACTTTTGGGGTAACAAGTATATTATCATATCAACTGCAAATAATGATATTTTGATTTCTTCCCTTCTAACTTGTATCCCTTTGACCTCCTTTCGCTGTCTGATTGCTCTGACTAGGACTTTGAGTACTATATTGAATAAGTAGGGAGAGAGTAGGCAGCCTTGTCTAGTCTCTGATTTTAGTGGGATTGCTTCAAGTTTATCTTCATTTAGTTTGATGTTAGCTACTGGTTTGCTGTATATTGCTTTTACTATGTTTAGATATGGGCCTTGAATTCCTGATCTTTCCAGAATTCTTATAATGAAGGGGTGTTGAATTTTGTCAAATGCTTTCTCAGCATCTAATGAAATGATCATTTATTTCTTACCTTTGGGTTTGTTTATATAGTGGAGTACATTGATGGATTTTCTTATATTGAACCATCCCTGCAACCCTGGGATGAAGCCTACTTGATCGTGATGAATGATTGTTTTGATGTATTGTGGATTTGGTTTGCCAGAATTTTATTGAGTATTTTTGTGTCGATATTCATAAGGGAGATTGGTCTGAAGTTCTCTTTCTTTGTTGGGTCTTGTGTGGTTTCGGCATAAGAGTAACTGTGGCTTCATAGAAGAAATTTGGTAGTGCTCCGTCTGTTTTTATTTTGTGGAATAATTTCGCCAGTATTGGTATGAGGTCTTCTATGAAAGTTTGATAGAATTCTGCACTGAACTCATCTGGACCTGGGCTCTCTTTGGTTGGGAGACTTCTAATAACTGCTTCTATTTCTTTAGGACTTATGGGGTTGTTTAGATGGTTTATTTGTTCCTGATTTAATTTTGGTACCTGGTATCTGTCTAGAAAATTGTCCATTTCCTCCAGATTTTCCATTTTAATTGAATATAGGCGTTTATAGTAGGATCTGATGATTTTTTTTAATTTCTTCAGATTTTGTTGCCATCTCTCCCCATTCATTTCTGATTTTGTTAATTTGGATACACTCTCTGTGACCTCTGGTTAGCCTGGCTAAGGATTTATCTATCTTGTTGATTTTCTCAAAAACCAGCTCCTGGTTTTGTTGATTCTTTGTATAGTCCTTTTCATTTCTACTTGGTTGATTTCAGCCCTGAGTTTGATTATTTCCTGCCTTCTACTCCTCTTCGGTTTATTTATTTCTTTTTGTTCTAGAGCTTTTAGGTGTGCTGTCAAGCTGCTGACATATGCTCTCTCCTGTTTCTGCAAGCACTCAGAGCTATGAATTTTCCTCTTAGTACCACTTTCATTGTGTCCCATAACTTTGGGAATGTTGTATCTTCATTTTCATTAAATTCTAAGAAGTCTTTAATTTCTTTCTTTATTTCTTCCTTGACCAAGTTGTCATTGATTAAGCATTGTTCAACTTCCATATATATGTGGGCTTTCCATGATTATTGTTGTTAATGAAGACCAGTCTTAGTGCATGGTGATCTAATAGGATGCATGGGATTATTTCTATCTTTCTGTATCTGTTGAGGCTTGCTTTTTGTGTCAGATTATATGGTCAATTTTGAAGAAAATTCCATGAGGTTCTGAACAGAAGGTATATACTTTTGATTTCAGATGGAATGTTTTATAAATATCTGTTAAATCCATTTAGTTCATAACTTCTGTTAGTTTCTCTATGTCTCTGTTTAATTTCTGCTTCCATGATCTGTCCGTTGATGAGAGCGGGGTGTTGAAATGTCCTACTATTATCGTGTGAGGTGCAATGTGTGATTTGAGCTTTAGTATCATTTCTTTTATGAATTCAGATAACCTTGCATTTGGAGAATAGGTGTTTAGGATTGAGAGTTCATCTTGGTGAATTTTTCCTTTGAATATGCAGTTTCCTGCCTTATTTTTTTGATGACTTTTTGTTGAAAGTCAATTTCATCCACTATTAGAATGGCTACTTCCGTTTGTTTCTTCAGACCATTTGCTTGGAAAGTTGTTTTCCTGCCTTTTGCTCTGAGGTAGTGTCTATCTTTGTCATTGAGGTGTGTTTCCTGTATGCAGCAAAATGCTGGGTCCTCTTTATGGATCCATTCTGTTAGTCTATGTCTTTTCATTGGGGAATTGAGTCCATTGAAATTAAGAGATATTAAGGAATAGTGATTGTTGCTTTCTGTTATTTTGGTTGTTAGAGGTGAAATTATGTTTCTGTGTCTCTCTTCTTTTGGTTTCGTTGCAAGGGGATTACTTTCTTGCTTTTTCTAGGGTATGGTTTCCCTCCTTGTATTGGAGTTTCTATCTATTATATTTCTTTGTAGGGTTGGATTTATAGAAAGCTATTGTGTAAGTTTGGTTTTGTCATGGAATATATTGGTTTTTCCATCTATGTCAATTGAGAGTTTTGCTAGACATAGTAGCCTAGGCTGGCATTTGTATTATCTTAGTGTCTGTATGACATACTCCCATGATCTTCTGGCTTTCATAGTATCTGGTCAGAAATCTGGTGTAATTGTGATAGATTTGCCTTTATATGTTACTTGACCTTTCCCTCTTACTGCTTTTAATATTCTTTCTTTCTTTTTTTAGTGCATTTGGTGTTTTAACTATTATGTGACAGGAGGAATTTCTTTTCTTGTCCAATATATTTGGAGTTCTGTAAGTTTCTTGTATGGTCATGGGCATCTCTTTCTTTAGGTTAGGGAAGTTTTCTTGTATAATTTTGTTGAATATATTCAGTGGCCCTTTAAGTTGGGATTCTTCACTCTCTTCTATACCTATTATCCTTAGGTTTGATCTTCTCATTGTGTCCTATATTTCCTGAATGTTTTAGGTTATAAGCTTTATGCATTTTACATTATCTTTGATGGTTGTGTCAGTGTTTACTATGGTATCTTCTGCCCCTGAGATTCGCTCTTCTATATCTTGTATTCTGTTGGTGATGCTTGCATCTATGACTCTTGATCTCTTTCCTAGGTTTTCTAACTTCAGGGTTGTCTCCCTTTGTGCTTTTTTATTGTTTCTATTTCCATTTTTAAATCCTGGATGGTTTTGTTCAATTCCTTCACCTGTTTGGTTGTTTTTTCCTGTAATTCCTTAAGGGAGTTTTTGTGTCCTTCTTAAAGTCCTCCATCATCATCATAGAATGTGATTTTAAATCTAAATCATGCTTTCCCCATGTGTTTGGATATCCAGTATTTGCTTTGTTGGGAGAACTGGGCTCTGATGATGCCAAGTAGTCTTGGTTTCTGTTGCTTAGGACCCTGTGCTTGCCTCTTGCCATCAGTTTGTCTCTGGTCTTAGCTTGTCTTGCTGTGTCTGACAGTGGCTTGACCCTCCTGTAAGCCTGTGTGTCAGCACTCCTGTAGACCTATTTTCTTTCAGCCAGATCTAGGAAGATAGCACTCTGCTCTCAGGTTTGTAGGCACTTTAAGTGGCTGGCTTTCAACTCTTGGAGCAGGCAGAAACCCTAAGGGCCTTGCCCCTCACTGTTCCTAGGTCCCTCTTCTCAGGGAGCACAGATGGCACTAGGTGACTTCCTCTTGGGTCAGGAATGTGGGCAGAAAGTAGTTGTCTTGTCTGAGTTCTCTGGAGTGTTCTCACTTCTGAGGATCCAGCTGTCTCCCCCCAGGGAATTTGGGTGCAGGGAGCTGTGTGACTGGTTCAGTTCATTTCCTGGGGCAGGCAGAAACCAGCAGGTTCCTGCTGCTGATTGCTCCTGTATTCCTGTATCCAGAGGCAGTATGCAGTTTCCTCCTGGGCCAGGAATATGTGCAGAAGTTGGCAGAAGTGGCAGTCTGTCCTGAGGTCTCACAATTTTCCATACTTCTGGGAGTTCAGCTCACTCCCCCATGGGATTTGGGTGCAGGGAGCTGTGGGGTTTGTTCAGTTCAGTTCCTAGCACAGCCAGAAACCTGAAGTGCCCTGTCCCAGAGGACTTCTGCCTTTGTGTGTCATGAGTCCACCGGGGATGTCACTTGGAGCAGAAAAGTTGGTCTTACTTCTGTTCTCAGGTGTGTAGGCTCTCAGTATGTGGTTTTTATAGATGAGTTTCCAACTACCCTAAATAAACTACATTATTTAAACATGTGACTCCTGAGGGTTTTTTATTTGCTTTTGTTTTGTTTTGTTTTCTTTTGTTTTGGTGTTTTTGTTTGTTTATTTTTTGAGATTTCCAAGGTGCTGGCTCAGTGAATTGCAAACTCAAGATGACTTGAGCATAGATTTTTTTTTTTATTAACTTGAGTAATTCTTACATACATTTCGAGTGTTATTCCCTTTCCCGGTTTCCGGGCAAACATTCCCCTCCCTCCTCCCCTTCCTTATGGGTGTTCCCCTCCCAACCCTCCCCCCATTGCCGCCCTCCCCCCAACAGTCTAGTTCACTGGGGGTTCAGTCTTAGCAGGACCCAGGGCTTCCCCTTCCACTGGTGCTCTTACTAGGATATTCATTGCTACCTATGAGGTCAGAGTCCAGGGTCAGTCCATGTATAGTCTTTAGGTAGTGGCTTAGTCCCTGGAAGCTCTGGTTGCTTGGCATTGTTGTACATATGGGGTCTCGAGCCCCTTCAAGCTCTTCCAGTTCTTTCTCTGATTCCTTCAACGGGGGTCCTATTCTCAGTTCAGTGGTTTGCTGCTGGCATTCGCCTCTATATTTGCTGTATTCTGGCTGTGTCTCTCAGGAGCGATCTATATCCGGCTCCTGTCAGTCTGCACTTCTGCTTCATCCATCTTGTCTAATTGGGTGGCTGTATATGTATGGGCCACATGTGGGGCAGGCTCTGAATGGGTGTTCCTTCAGTCTCTGTTTTAATCTTTGCCTCTCCCTTCCCTGCCAAGGGTATTCTTTTTCCTCATTTAAAGAAGGAGTGAAGCATTCACATTTTGATCATCCGTCTTGAGTTTTGTTTGTTCTAGGGATCTAGGGTAATTCAAGCATTTGGGCTAATAGACACTTATCAATGAATGCATACCATGTATGTCTTTCTGTGATTGGGTTAGCTCAGACAGGATGATATTTTCCAGTTCCAACCATTTCCCTACAAATTTCATAAACTCGTTTTTGATAGCTGAGTAATATTCCATTGTGTAGATGTACCACATTTTCTGTATCCATTCCTCTGTTGAAGGGCATCTGGGTTCTTTCCAGTTTCTGGCTATTATAAATAAGGCTGCGATGAACATAGTGGAGCACGTGTCTCTTTTATATGTTGAGGCATCTTTTGGGTATATGCCCAAGAGAGGTATAGCTGGATCCTCAGGCAGTTCAATGTCCAATTTTCTGAGGAACCTCCAGACTGATTTAGAGAATGGTTTTACCAGTCTGCAATCCCACCAACAATGGAGGAGTGTTCCTCTTTCTCCATATCCTCGCCAGCATCTGCTGTCACCTGAGTTTTTGATCTTAGCCATTCTCACTGGTGTGAGGTGAAATCTCAGGGTTGTTTTGATTTGCATTTCCCTTATGACTAAAGATGTTGAACATTTCTTTAGGTGTTTCTCAGCCATTAGGCATTCCTCAGCTGTGAATTCTTTGTTTAGCTCTGAACCCCATTTTTAATAGGGTTATTTGTTTCCCTGCGGTCTAACTTCTTGAGTTCTTTGTATATTTTGGATATAAGGCCTCTATCTGTTGCAGGATTGGTAAAGATCTTTTCCCAATCTGTTGGTTGCCGTTTTGTTCTAACCACAGTGTCCTTTGCCTTACAGAAGCTTTGCAGTTTTATGAGATCCCATTTGTCGATTCTTGATCTTAGAGCGTAAGCCATTGGTGTTTTGTTCAGGAAATTTTTTCCAGTGCCCATGTGTTCCAGATGCTTCCCTAGTTTTTCTTCTATTAGTTTGAGTGTGTCTGGTTTGATGTGGACGTCCTTGATCCAGTTGGACTTAAGCTTTGTACAGGGTGATAAGCATGGATCGATCTGCATTCTTCTACATGTTGCCCTCCAGTTGAACCAGCACCATTTGCTGAAAATGCTATCTTTTTTCCATTGGATGGTTTTGGCTCCTTTGTCAAAAATCAAGTGACCATAGGTGTGTGGGTTCATTTCTGGGTCTTCAATTCTATTCCATTGGTCTATCTGTCTGTCTCTGTACCAATACCATGCAGTTTTTATCACTATTGCTCTGTAATACTGCTTGAGTTCAGGGATAGTGATTCCCCCTGAAGTCATTTTATTGTTGAGGATAGCTTTAGCTATCCTGGGTTTTTTGTTATTCCAGATGAATTTGCAAATTGTTCTGTCTAACTCTTTGAAGAATTGGATTGGTATTTTGATGGGGATTGCATTGAATCTGTAGATTGCTTTTGGTAAAATGGCCATTTTTACTATATTAATCCTGCCAATCCATGAGCATGGGAGATCTTTCCATTTTCTGAGGTCTTCTTCAATTTCTTTCCTCAGTGTCTTGAAGTTCTTATTGTACAGATCTTTTACTTGCTTGGTTAAAATCACACCGAGATACTTTATATTATTTGGGTCTATTATGAAGGGTGTCGCTTCCCTAATTTGTTTCTCGGCTTGTTTCTCTTTTGTATAGAGGAAGGCAACTGATTTATTTGAGTTAATTTTATATCCAGCCACTTTGCTGAAGTTGTTTATCAGCTTTAGTAGTTCTCTGGTGGAACTTTTGGGATCACTTAAATATACTATCATATCATCTGCAAATAGTGATATTTTGACCTCTTCTTTTCCGATCTGTATCCCCTTGATCTCCTTTTGTTCTCTGATTGCTCTGGCTAGAACTTCAAGAAATACATTGAATAAGTAGGGAGAGAGTGGGCAGCCTTGTCTAGTCCCTGATTTTAGTGGGATTGCTTCAAGTTTCTCTCCATTTAGTTTAATGTTAGCAACTGGTTTGCTGTATATGGCTTTTACTATGTTTAGGTATGGGCCTTGAATTCCTATTCTTTCCAGGACTTTTATCATGAAGGGGTGTTGAATTTTGTCAAATGCTTTCTCAGCATCTAATGAAATGACCATGTGATTTTGTTCTTTCAGTTTGTTTATATAATGGATCACATTGATGGTTTTCCGTATATTAAACCATCCCTGCATGCCTGGGATGAAGCCTACTTGATCATGGTGGATGATTGTTTTGATGTGCTCTTGAATTCGGTTTGCCAGAATTTTATTGAGTATTTTTGCGTCGATATTCATAAGGGAAATTGGTCTGAAGTTCTCTTTCTTTGTTGTGTCTTTGTGTGGTTTAGGTATAAGAGTAATTGTGGCTTCGTAGAAGGAGTTCGGTAGTGATCCATCTGTTTCAATTTTGTGGAATAGTTTGGATAATATTGGTATGAGGTCTTCTATGAAGGTTTGATAGAATTCTGCACTAAACCCGTCTGGACCTGGGCTCTTTTTGGTTGGGAGACCTTTAATGACTGCTTCTATTTCCTTAGGAGTTATGGGGTTGTTTAACTGGTTTATCTGTTCCTGATTTAACTTCGGTACCTGGTATCTGTCTAGGAAATTGTCCATTTCCTGAAGATTTTCAAGTTTTGTTGAATATAGGTTTTTATAGTAAGATCTGATGATTTTTTGAATTTCCTCTGAATCTGTAGTTATGTCTCCCTTTTCATTTCTGATTTTGTTAATTTGGACGCACTCTCTGTGTCCTCTCATTAGTCTGGCTAAGGGTTTATCTATCTTGTTGATTTTCTCAAAGAACCAACTTTTGGTTCTGTTGATTCTTTCTATGGTCCTTTTTGTTTCTACTTGGTTGATTTCAGCTCTGAGTTTGATTATTTCCTGCCTTCTACTCCTCCTGGGTGTATTTGCTTCTTTTTGTTCTAGAGCTTTTAGGTGTGCTGTCAAGCTGCTCATATATGCTCTTTCCTGTTTCTTTCTGTAGGCACTCAGCGCTATGAGTTTTCCTCGTAGCACAGCTTTCATTGTGTACCATAAGTTTGTGTATGTTGTACCTTCATTTTCATTAAATTCTAAAAAGTTTTTAGTTTCTTTCTTTATTTCTTCCTTGACCAGGTTATCATTGAGTAGAGCATTGTTCAATTTCCACGTATATGTGGGCATTCTTCCCTTATTGTTATTGAAGACCAGTTTTAGGCCGTGGTGGTCCGATAGCACGCATGGGATTATTTCTATCTTTCTGTACCTGTTGAGGCCCGTTTTTTGACCAATTATATGGTCAATTTTGGAGAAAGTACCATGAGGAGCTGAGAAGAAGGTATATCCTTTTGCTTTAGGATAGAATGTTCTATAAATATTCGTTAAGTCCATTTGGCTCATGACTTCTCTTAGTCTGTCTACATCTCTGTTTAATTTCTGTTTCCATGATCTGTCCATTGATGAGAGTGGGGTGTTGAAATGTCCCACTGTTATTGTGTGAGGTGCATTGTGTGTTTTGAGCTTTAGTAAGGTTTCTTTTACGTATTTAGGTGCCCTTGTATTTGGGGCATAGATATTTAGGATTGAGAGTTCATCTTGGTGGATTTTTCCTTTGATGAATATGAAGTGTCCTTCCTTATCTTTTTTGATGACTTTTAGTTGAAAATTGATTTTATTTGATATTAGAATGGCTACTCCAGCTTGCTTCTTCTGACCATTTGCTTGGAAAGTTGTTTTCCAGCCTTTCACTCTGAGGTAGTGTCTGTCTTTGTCTCTGAGGTGTGTTTCCTGCAGGCAGCAGAATGCAGGGTCCTCGTTGCGTATCCAGTTTGTTAATCTATTTCTTTTTATTGGGGAGTTGAGGCCATTGATGTTGAGAGATATTAAGGAATAGTGATTATTGCTTCCTGTTATATTCATATTTGGATGTGAGGTTATGTTTGTGTGCTTTCATTCTCTTTGTTTTGTTGCCAAGACGATTAGTTTCTTGCTTCTTCTAGGGTATAGCTTGCCTCCTTATGTTGGGCTTTACCATTTATTATCCTTTGTAGTGCTGGATTTGTAGAAAGGTATTGTGTAAATTTGTTTTTGTCATGGAATATCTTGGTTTCTCCATCTATGTTAATTGAGAGTTTTGTAGGATACAGTAACCTGGGCTGGCATTTGTGTTCTCTTAGGGTCTGTATGACATCAGTCCAGGATCTTCTGGCCTTCATAATTTCTGGCGAGAAGTCTGGTGTGATTCTGATAGGTCTGCCTTTATATGTTACTTGACCTTTTTCCCTTACTGCTTTTAATATTCTTTCTTTATTTTGTGCGTTTGGTGTTTTGACAATTATGTGATGGGAGGTGTTTCTTTTCTGGTCCAATCTATTTGGAGTTCTGTAGGCTTCTTGTATGCCTATGGGTATCTCTTTTTTTAGGTTAGGGAAGTTTTCTTCTATGATTTTGTTGAAGATATTTACTGGTCCTTTGAGCTGGGAGTCTTCACTCTCTTCTATACCTATTATCCTTAGGTTTGATCTTCTCATTGAGTCCTGGATTTCTTGTATGTTTTGGACCAGTAGCTTTTTCCGCTTTACATTATCTTTGACAGTTGAGTCAATGATTTCTATGGAATCTTCTGCTCCTGAGATTCTCTCTTCCATCTCTTGTATTCTGTTGGTGAAGCTTGTATCTACAGCTCCTTGTCTCTTCTTTTGGTTTTCTATATCCAGGGTTGTTTCCATGTGTTCTTTCTTGATTGCTTCTATTTCCATTTTTAATTCCTTCAACTGTTTGATTGTGTTTTCCTGGAATTCTTTCAGGGATTTTTGTGACTCCTCTCTATGGGCTTCTACTTGTTTATTTATGATTTCCTGATATTCTTTCAGGGATTTTTGTGTCTCCTCTCTATGGGCTTCTACTTGTTTATTTATGTTTTCCTGGAATTCTTTCAGGCATTTTTGCGATTCCTCTCTGTAGGCTTCTACTTGTTCTCTAATGGATTTCTTCACGTCTTTCTTGAAGTCCTCCAGCATCATGATCAAATATGATTTTGAAACTAGATCTTGCTTTTCTGGTGTGTTTGGATATTCCATGTTTGTTTTGGTGGGAGAATTGGGCTCCGATGATGCCATGTAGCCTTGGTTTCTGTTGCTTGGGTTCCTGCGCTTGCCTCTCGCCATCAGATTATCTCTAGTGTTACTTTGTTCTGCTATTTCTGAGAGTGGCTAGACTGTCCTATAAGCCTGTGTGTCAGGAGTGCTATAGACCTGTTTTCCTCTCTTTCAGTCAGTTATGGGGACAGAGTGTTCTGCTTTCGGGTGTGTAGTTTTTCCTCTCTACAGGTCTTCAGCTGTTCCTGTGGGCCTGTGTCTTGAGTTCACCAGGCAGGTCACTTGCAGCAGAAAAGTTGGTCTTACCTGTGGTCCTGAGGCTCAAGTTTGCTCGCGGGGTGCTGCCCTCGGTCTCTCTGTGGCGGCAGCAAGCAGGAAGATCTGTGCCGCCCTTTCCCGGAGCTTCAGTGCATCAGGGTTCCAGCTGGCCTTTGGTGTTTTCCTCTGGCGTCAGAGATGTATGTGCAGAGAGCAGTCTCTTCTGGTTTCCCAGGCTTGTCTGCCTCTCTGAAGGTTTAGTTCTCCCTCCCACGGGATTTGGGTGCAGAGAACTGTTTATCCGGTCTGTTTCCTTCAGGTTCCGGCGGTGGTGTCTCAGGCAGGGGTCCTGCCGCTCCTGGGCCCTCCCCCACGGGAGCCCAGAGGCCTTATACAGTTTCCTCTTGGGCCAGGGATGTGGGCAGGGGTGGGCAGTGTTGGTGGTCTCTTCCGCTCTGCAGCCTCAGGAGTGCCCACCTGACCAGGCGGTGAGGTCTCTCTCTCTCATGGGGTCTGGGAGCAGAGAGCTGCTGCAGTTCGGGATCCGCGGGTGTGGGACTTCCGGTAAACACAGGACGTGCCCGGTCCTAGAGGAATTCTGCCTCTGTGTGTCCCAAGCTCACCAGGCAGCTTTCTTGCAGCAGAAAAGTTGGTCTTACCTGTGGTCCCGAGTTGAGCATAGATTTTATTTCCTCTCCTTTCCCCACCCAGTATTCTTGGTGATTTTGACCAGCCTTGCTCACGTGTATAGCTGCTGCAGGTTCATGGTCTCATTTCAGTTAGATTTATATCCTCTGGGGTGTAGACTATCAGTTATATTATAGAATTTCATGCTGTCATAAGTTACACTAATGAAATGAATGACCAATGAAACATAGGATGTATTTGATTTGTTTTGTGATGTGATTGAGACAAAAGAAATGCAAACAAGTGTAATTTGTGAAGATATGTAAAATATATGCATTTTCTTTATCTTAATTCCCCAAAGGTATTTTTGATGCTGCTGCAAGATACCAACAAAAAGTCTTACATCACTCCAGACAACAAATTAGAGTCTCAGAATGAGAAACCTGTAGGACCATGTCTTCGCCACTGTAAGTAGTGTATGTAGCCTTTTGCATGTCTCTTTAATGCAAAAGGGTACCGACCTCATTTAACATTAGTCTATGTAAAAGGAAGAATAGTAGATGCCTCATGATGGGGCAGAAGTGGTTGGTCTGACCAACCTGAGCAAATTTACATCGGAGTTTGTTGATATCTTTTCTGAGAAACATATCTTATCAGAAATGTCTTGGTATATACAATTAGCATACTGGATCTTGTTTATCTGGGTTTACCATAACCACATACAGACCAAAGCTACTTAAGTCCATGGCATATTTATGAGGGGTAGCTATATGCCATTAATAATGGATTTATGTGGCTTATGGGAGCACCAAAGATGAGACTTGTGTTCATTAGCTTGTGTCCTAGACTTTGCACACAGCCTTGAATCTGACAGGCCTTGCTTACATGTGTTGCTTCTGCAGGTTCATGGTCTTATTTTGGCTAGAATTATACCCTTCTTTGGGCAAGTATTAGGAGCTGGGCAGAAGCCAGGCTTGGTTTTCATAGGATGGACTGTGGTTCTAGTCTAGTGCACTTCCTACCACATGTTAGCCAGAACTCACCAGTGCACATAGAACCTGGGTCTAGAGATATAAATGGTGACACCTCTTCTTCAGAAAGTACATACTTTGGGGACACAGACCTCCACACCCCAGGATAAATCACAAGAATTAAAACTGATGTGGTGATTGAGTATCAGAGTCTCCCCAGCACTGTATGAATGTTGCCAATGCCTTATTTCTTCTCTCTCTCTTGATAATATCAGGTATAAGACACATACATTGGTTGTCAAAATTGATGTTCAATTGGTTTCTAACTATGGTGTTAGTTTGCATTTCTCTAATGATTGTGTCAAACATCTCTCCTGTTCACAATGTACTATTGAAATATAATTTTATGAGCCACAATTTACCCATTTAAAATACACAACTTAATGCCTCGTTATTCATGTACAACCATTACTACACTCAGTCTTGGAGTGTTATTATTAATACTTCAAACAGAACGTTATGTCACTTATCCATCACTCTGCAGGATTCCCATCACTCCAGCCTTAAGAGACTTCAAGCATATCCTTTATCATTCCATATTAGCCTGCTGTTGACATTTTGTGTGGATGAAGTATACAGCTGGTCCTTTTCCAGCTTCTATGAACATATTTTTCATTCAGTTGTCAAGTAAAGCTCCTATTGCATGTGGATACCACGTTATTCTGTTCATTTATCATTTGATGAAAACTTGGGTTGTTTCCAATTTTTCTTTTGCTGTTAGAACATGCCCCTAGAACTAATGTTTCATGAGTATGTGCTTTTAAGTAGATACCTGTCTTAGTCAGGGTTTCTATTTCTGCACAAACATCATGAACAAGAAACGGGTTGGGGAGGAAAGGGCTTATTCAATTTACACTGTCCACATTGATGTTCACCAGCAAAGGAAGTCAGGACTGGAACTCAAGCAGGTCAGGAGGCAGGAGGTGATGCAGCAGCCTTGGAGGAATGTTACTTACTGACTTGCTTCCCCTGGTTTGCTCAGCTTGTTCTCTTATAGAACCCAAGACTACCAGCCCAGGGATGGCACCACCCACAATGGGCTGGGTCCTCCCCTCTTGATCACTAGTTGAGTAAATACCTTACAGCTGGATCTCATGGAGGTATTTCCTGAACTGAGGCTCCTTTCTCTCTGATAACTTCAGTTTGTGTCAAGTTGACACATAAAACCAGCCAGTAAAATACCTATGAATAGAATTGCTGGATCATATGCTTAACCATTTGAGAAAGATTCTTATCTGTCAATATCTCATATTTTTACAAGCAGCATTAAGTTTCTAATTCCCTTTGTCCTCACCAATACACTGATTAATAATTCTGGGAATTCCTTCATACAGTTTTTGATTGTTTAGTAAAATTTTTGAAGAAATGACTGTTACAATTAATCCCATCACTATCTTATTTATTCTTTGACAATTTCATTTATGCATGTTTCTATGTATACAATGTATCTTGTTCATATCCACCTCACATTTTTCTTCCAATTTCCTCCTGCCCCTCAACACATCCCCACCTTCATGTCATCTACAATTAAAAAAGTAACCCACCGAGTCCAATTAGTATTGGCATTATGCTTATGGGTATGTGGTAATGCACTGAACATTGGCAGTCTAATTCTCCACCACTGGAATTAGCTGGTGTCTCTCTCTCCATCAGCCATTCCTTGCCAAAGCTCTTTAGCTAGAAGTGGGACCTTGTGGCTCCCTCCCCAGCCATACCAGAAGAGTGATCGAGAACAGCAATGCCACTATTGCACAAGAGCACCTATTACTTCTGAGAGCTCAGTATTGTAGTATGCAAGGTCCAATGCTGGGTAAAGCCATTCCTACCTCACCCTCCTGTAACCTGCATAGCACCTTCTGACATTATGATGACCAGAACAGAGGAATTTCACTATGCCCTGAAACCAAAGGTGTCTCTTTCAATAATGGGGTTTTATCATTTAGTCATGGTGTACAACAAGAGCAATGACAATAAATTGTATTACTTTGCAGGAATTCTGGGGGTCTATCCAATCAGTAACTTGAAGAGGAGTATCCGTATTTGGCACCGATATTTCCATTCAATAGCTCAGTTCTGATGAGAAGAGCATTGCCCATCCATGAACTGCCACCATTCAAACTCTTTTTTTAAATTAGCTTACAAAATAGTTGGTTTACACACATCCTAGGTTTGTTTAACTTGCTTTCTCAAGTTAGTTTTTAAGTTGTTTCAAGCTATTGTTGGCTTGTGAGAGGTCTGCATATGTTTATGGATATAATTCATGTATGTGCTGCTATTGTGTGAGTGGAGTCACCTATTTGTCTCCTTCACATTCATTTGTTCGATAGTTTATGTACATCTGCCATTAATTCTAATTCCCTTTGGCTTTACTGTCCTGTCAATGGATTTTCTGCCTATCACTGAATATGGAATGTTGATGTTTCTTATTGTCTGTTGATGGAAATGTCTGCTTTCTTTTTGCTTCTTTTGTTGCTTTATATGTTTATGGGATCTGCTGTTTGATTCTTATGTGTTTGTAATTATTATACACCCTATGACTAAATTCTTTACATAAAATTTTCAGTAGAGCTTTTATCTCTCTCTCTCTCTCTCTCTCTCTCTCTCTCTCTCTTTTAAAACTATTTATATCTGAAATGCTGTCTCCACTCCTGGTTCCCCCCTCACAGAGTCCCTCTCCCTATATTTCCCCCCTTACCTCTGAGAAAATGGGGCCCTCCTAGGTATCCCTCCACCCTGGCACATCAAATTTTTACAGGATTAGGCTTGTAATCCTCTCCTACTAAGGCCAGACAAGGCCACCCTCTGCTACATGTATGCCAGGGGCCTCAGTCCAGTCCATGTATGTTCTTTGGTTGATGGCTCAGTCTCTGAGAGCTCCCATAAGTCCAGGTTAGTTGAAATTATTGGTCTTCCTCTAGGTTTCCTATCCCTTCCAGGGCCTTCAATCCTTCCTGAAACTCTTCTATATGGGTCCCTGACTTCTGTCCAATGTTTAGCTGTGGGTGTCTACATCTATTTCAGCTGTTGGGTAGAGGCTCTCAGAAGACAATTATGCTAGTTTCCTGTCTGTAAATGTAATAGAGCATCATTAATAGTATCAAGGATTCGTGCTTGCCCATGGGATGGGTCTCAAGTTAGGTTAGTTATTAGCTGGCCATTCTTTCAGTCTCTGCTCATCTTTGTCCATGTATATGTATATGTATATGTATATGTATATGTATATGTATGTGTATGTGTATGTGTATGTGTATGTGTATGTGTATGTGTATGTGTATGTGTATATGTATATGTGTACGTGCACGTGTATATATATATATGTATATATATATATATATATATATATATATGCAGGACAAATTTTGGGGTTGGAACTTTTGTAGGTGCCTTATCTTTACACTGGAGGTCCTACATGGCTACAGGAGTTGGCCCCTTCAGGTTCCATGTTCCCACTGTTAAGCATCTCAGCTAAGTTCACCCTCATTGACTTCTGGGAGCCTCCACCATCCCAGGTCTTTGGGACGTCTAGAGAATCCCCCCACCCCCTGGCCCCTAGCAGCTGCATATTTCCATTCATTTTCCTTACCCTCTGGCCCCCTCCTCTGTTTCTAACCACACCTGACCCTGTCCCTCCCTCTTCCTTCTCCCACCCATCTCCCTCTCTCCCTCTGTCTCCTGTAACTATTTCGTTCCCCCTTTTAAGCTAGACTCAAGCATCCTCACATGGGCCTTCCTTCTTGTTTAACTTCTTTGTTTGTGTTTATGGGATGTAACCTGGGTATTCTGTACTTTATTGCTAATATCCACTTATCAGTGAGTATATACCATGCATATCCTTTTGGGTGTGAGTTACCTCACTCAGGATGGTATTTTCTAGTCCCATCGATTTGCCTGCAAGGGTTATTTCAATCTTCTTATATCTGTTGAGGCTTGCTTTGTGCCCAATTATATGGTCAATTTGGAGAAGGTTCTATGAGGTTCTAAGAAGGTATATTGCTTGGTGTTTTTGGATACCTGTTAAATCCATTTGGTTTAAAATTTGGTTAGTTTCATGTTGTCTCTGTTTAGTTTGTTTCCATGATCTGTTCACTGCAGAGAGTGGGATGTTGAAGTTTCCCACTATTATTGTGTGAGGTGAATGTGTGCTTTGCACTTTAGTAAAGTTTCTTTTATGAAAGTGGGTATCCTTGCATTTGGGGCATAGATGTTCAGAATTAAGATGTCATCTTGGAAGATTTTTTCCTTTGATGAGTATGAAGGGTACTTCCTTATCTCTTTTGATGATTTTTGTTTGAAAGTCTATTTTATTTTGTTTTAGATCGGCTATTCAAGATTGTTTGTTGGGTCTATTTGCTTGGAAAATCTTTTTCTAGCCCTTTACCCTGAAATGTTTATCTTAGTTGTTGATGTGTATTTCTTGTATGCAGCAGAATGATGTTAGCTTGTGTCTTTTTATTGGTGAATAAATCAACTGGATGAGAGCTATTAATGATTAATGATTGTTAGTTCCTGTTATCTTGATGTTGGAGGTGGTACTGTGTGTGTAGGTGTGTGAAGGTGTAGGTTACCTTCTTTGTATCAGAGTTTTTCTTCTAGTATCCTCAGTAGGGCTAGACTACTAGAAAAATATTCTTTAAATTTGTTTTTTTCATGAAATATCTTGGTTTCTCTGTCTATGGTAATTGAAAATTTTGCTGGGTATAGAAGTTTGTTCTGGTATCTGTTGTCTCTTAGAGTCTACAATTCATCTGTCAAAATCTTCTGGCTTTCAAAGTCCCTCTTGAGAAATCAGGTGTAATTCTGATAGATCTGCCTTCATATATTACTTGGCCTTTTCCTTTTGCAAATTTCAAAATTCTTTCTGTATTCCATAATTTTTTGTTTAGATTACTTTGTGGCAGGAGAATTTTCTTTTCTGGTCCAATCTATTTGGTGTTGTATAAGCTTCTTGTATATTTATAACCTATCTTTCTTTAGATTAGGGAAGTTTTCTTCTATGATTTTGTGGAATATATTTTCTAGTCCTGTGAACTGGGAATATTTACCTTCTTCTATTTCTATTACTCTTAAGTTTTGTCTTTCCATAGTTTCCCAAATTACCTGGATATTTTGAGATAGGAGATTTTTACATTTGGCATTCTTCTTTGACTGATGTAACAATTTCTTCCATTGTATCTTCTTTGCCTGTGATTCTCTCTTCCATCTCTTGTATTCTGTTGGTGGTGCTTGCGTCTATAGTTCTTGTTCTCTTTCCTAGGTTTTCCGTCTCCAGGGTTGCCTCCCTTATGGTAGTGTTTCCTTTATTGATTCTAATTCCATTTTTATGTATTGGACCGATTTATTCATTTCCATCACCTGTTTGATTTTTTCCCCTGTATTTCTTTCTTTTTTCTTTTTTCTTTTTCTTGGAGCAGGCAAGCACTTTACCACTGAGCTAAATCCCCAACCCCTCCCCTGTATTTCTTTAAGGGATTTATTTCCACTTTAAGTGCATTTACCTGTTTGATTGTGTTTTCCTGTATTTCTTTAAAGGCCTCTATAATCTTCATATTTAAGGTCATAGTCTTGCTTTTGAGGTGTGTTAAGATATCCAGGACTTGCTACTGTAGGAGATCTATGTTCTGATGGCATATTGCATTGACATCTGCTCATTATTTTCCTGCACTTGCCTTTTACTATCTGGTTTTCTGTGGTGTTTGCTGGCTTGGGTGTCCTGGGTTGGATCAAGCTTCAGAGGAAGGAGGTAGGTGGTACTGTGTCTCATGGATTAGAGTAGACCTCCCGGGAAGCAGGTAGAGCTGTGTGGGTAGGGGGAAGGCACATCAATATATGAATTGTTCCTTTTCTCTTGTAACTTGTTTTTTATTCATTCTTTGTACTAAGATTTAATGTAGCCATCCCTATTTTCTTTTGGTTACTCTTAGTGCCACATATGTTCTTCCATTCTTTCACTGTTTCCCTATATGTTTCACTCCTTTGTTTTATCTTGTCAGAATACAGTTGAAGCCTACCTTTTAACCAGGGTATTTACTCTGCGTCATTTGAAATAAGAATTAATTCATTCATATTTAGCATTTTGGTTCTCATTTTATATGTCTTAAGACTTTCTAACTCCTCCCCACCTCTGCTTTGTTCATTCCTGACTCATCTATATTTACTTTTTGTAGTGACATTATTTTTCTGTTTTATATCTTCATTTGTATGTAATTTATGCATTTAAGCTGTTTGACAATGGAAGTATGTATATCATAGAATACATATGATTGCTTTAGTAAGGGTTTTACTGTTGTGAACAGACACCATGACCAAGTCAACTCTTATAAGGATAACATGTAATTGGGGCTAGCAGACAGATTCTGTCTGTTATCATCAAGGTGGAAACATGGCAGCATCTAGGAGGAGCTGAGAGTTCTACATCTCCATTTGAAGGCTGTTAGTGGAAGATTGACTTCCAGGCATCTAGGATACCCACAGTAACACAGTGACCTACTTTAACATGGCCACACCTTCTAGTAGTGCCACTCCCTGGGACAAGCATATACAAGCCATCACAATGATACTATTGTCAAAATGGCACTTTTATATACTGTGTACTCATTTACACAGATTTATAGCTGTTTATGATTTTGTCTTTTAAGCTCTATAGGAAATAAAAAGTATACAAGGCAAATTGCAAATTACTGTTCTTTTAATCCATTAATTTTTATCTACTATAAAAGTTTGCATTTTAGGTTGCTTGCATTTTATTACTCTGGCATTGTTTCACTTCATTTTCCATTTGAGATACTCTAAGACATTTCTTGGATGGCACCCCAGTTAGTACCCCATGTGTTTAGCTTTTGCTTCTCTATTTATAATTATCTAATTTACCTTCATTTTAAAGGACATTTTTGCCAAGTATAAAAATCAATTGACAGAAATACTTCTACTACTTTGAGTGGTTTCTCATTTAATCTTTTAAAACTTTTTTATTGGTTATTTTATTTATTTACATTTCAAATGTTATCCCCCGTCCCATTTTCCCCTCTGAAAACTCCCTATCCCATTCCTTTCCCTTTCTCACTGCTTCTCCCTTTCCCCTGAGACACCTTCAGTTCCCTACACTGATCTCTCTTTCCTTGCATCTTTGAGAGTTCTCTGAGGTGGTCAGCAGCTTGTTCTAATGTATCTTAGATGTTCATTCTTCTGCTCCCTGAAACTGATTGAATTCCTTTCGCATATTGTTGTTCCCTTATATTGTGGAAAATTTTCGTTTTTTATTTTCCTTCTGTAAATGTTACACGCACACACACACACACACCACATATACAAACTCTGGTTCTTTTGACTCTCTGGATTCTGAATTCTTTTTTCTGTCTTTATCTAATTTTTGTCTCTCAAATTCAGTGACTTTTGATGACTGTCCTAAAGTTCATTGATGATTTCCTGTGCTATTCACATACACTGAGGTATTTTTTCCTTCCAATTCATTTATATTTTCTAGCTCCAGAAAATTTCTTCGTTCCCTTCTTCCTTCCTTTCTCCTTCCTTCCTTCCTTCCTTCCTTCCTTCCTTTCTCTTCCTTCTTCCTTTCTCCCTCTTTCCTTTCTTCCCTTCTTTCCTCCCTCCTCCCTCTGTTCCTTCCCTCCCTCCATTCGTTCTATCTCCTCCATTCTTTCTGAAACATAGTAGTCAAGGTTTTCTTGTCTGATACAGATCTTAGTTTTCTGGAGTTGCTACAAAATTATTTAAACCTCCAGGTCTCAACCTCACCACTCTCACCAGAAGTGGCTTTTTCTTCTGCAGAATGAGCAGGAAAAATCTGCTTTAGACACTGATTGAAGACTTCCTTCACCCCTGCGTATTGAATCTCAGGAAGAACAACTAAGCTATGCCATGTCTCAGTCACGTTCAGGAGGAGGGGGTGGTGGGGGTCTGAGAATCTGTGAATCATTTAGCTTTTGGTCACTACAACATGCTGAACTGAGCTTTGTCACCGGAGCCCTTTATATTTCCCAGCCATGGGAATTTCCTGTTTAATAAGGCTTTCCTGTTAGCTTTACTTGTGAGTTTTCTACATAGTCAAGGAAACTGCTTTAAGTTTAGTTTTACTCACATGAGTGCACACATTTTGTAGCAAATGGCCAAGACCCTTGCCAGACTCCTGGGAGACAGAGCCCTGTGCATTACTCAGGTGGGGCTGAACAGTGCTAGGCACTCCACAGGGTCTTGAGGGGTCAAGTCAGATGGATCCCCTGATGATTTTTTCATTACTTTAGGACAAATGTACTTCCAACACAAACAAGCAAGCAAGCAAACAGACAAACTCGAAACTTTTCAGATAAGCAATGTAGTAGTCAGATTTTCCAACCTTTTTTTTCTGAGATTCATTTTATTACAAATGCAATTTAACATAATTATAATATATATCATAGTCTGTCTCTATGTCTTATTGTTCCTATATTTTTTTTCATAAAATGTACATACCTGTTTTTGCTATTTTTATTTAAAGGTTTAAATTTTGAGGATTAAATTTCTCTTAAGATACAGTAATTACTTTCATATGTAACAGTTATTTAAAGAAATATGACAGGAGTATAAACACTGTTATCAGGATAACACACAATACCAATGCATCCCTCTATAAATGTTTCGCTGTAATAATACATCCATTTACAAATGATTATTATATATTCCTAACCTGGGGAGACATTAGGAAAAATCTGTATAAATGTATTAGAAATGAAATGTGTGCTAAAAACAAATGCCACACAAAGTGTGAAAACATGGTGTTTGAATTTAAAGGCACAGTGTTCAGGAAACAGAACCATTTCCATTTTTAGCATTACTATGTTATAAAACACAGTTTCATTATTTAAATTACAAAGTTTTGGCCTAGAACATAATTTAAAATTCCATTTAAGTCTTTCATTACTAAATAAGAAATTAGTTCAAGACATGGTAAATCAAATTTGCTTTGAGATCACCTGTTTGCCAGATTTTATTGCAATCAATAAAATCCTCGCATAAAACTCAGTATGAGTCATATTTATGTTCCTCAGTAGGTACACCTTTAGAAGAATGTTAAGTCGGGATGCTAGCGAGACTCTTATTACAATCCCCTAAATATGCTGATTTAATAAACCTCATCCCCTTTTGTAAGATCTAGACAAGATGAACTCAATTCTTAGAATGACTTTTAGGGAAGGCTCTCTCTTCTCTAGGCGTGGTGATGGATGACTCCTGTTGACAACTGCTTCAGGCTATACCTGTCTGTGTGAGTCCCTCCCTTTTGCACAAGCTGTATATCTTCCAAGGGCCAGGTCACAAGTAACTCACTGCTCAAAAAGATTGATGACAGCAAAATAAAATATAGAATATATACTTCGAAATCATAGGGACCCAGCAGCTCCATGGAAATGGGTTTTGAAGACTGATGCCTTGGTGTCTAGAACTACATAGTTGTACTGTGTTTACACAGTGGGGTAGAAGTGACTTCTTAATGGCAAAAGAATTTATCATTTTTTTCTTCACCTACCTGTATCAGACTTGATTCTGGGGTCCTTCATGTACTCACTCTTTCTTATTTGATCTTACTGTTAATTTGTAAATAAATTCAAGTTGAGAGTAGTTATCTAACTTTCACAAAACCTCAGTGTTTCTAACATGCAACTGTCTTCCGAGTCACAACACCTGTCATGATGTCTCTTTGAATCATCATTTTGCTTTCTTTGAAACGCCTTTTCCCTAAGCCTAGTAAACTAAAGTTTATTATGATGTTTTACACACACACACACACACACACACACACACATGCACACTATATATATATGTATATATATATATATCAAATCAATATGTAATTCATGTTAGTAATATGTGATACATATGGAATATATATGTATGCAAGTCTATATCAGTTAGCTTGCAGAAAAAAGTGACCTCATTTCAAAATGATGACTCGACATTTGTTAAGCTCAGGTGACTAAGCTGAAACATACATTATTGGGTCAGTAGGCATGGGAGGGGCCCACATTATGTCTTTCTAATGAGCTCTCAGAGGGGGCTGTTTATCCACACACACCTCCAGGGCTCTTCTTCTTGCTCTTCTTAAATAAGGAATTCTTGTTCTAGTCACTCTCTGCTACTTTCTAGCAGTGCACAGCTATGGTGAACTCAACTACATTCCATCCCAATTTACATATGTCAATGCCCCAGTCCTAGTCCTGAATACAAAATGCTTAAAACAATTGATTATGGTTACAGTTAAATAAAGTACATCTACATAGGTAGATGGTCATCCAATATAACTGGTGCCCTGGCAGAAGGCAATTAAACCATGACATACAAAAGAATGCAAATGGAGTTTATTAAAATCAGAGGTCAAAGATACAGGGACAAAATACCATCTGCAAGGCAAGGAGAGAAGTCTCATAGAACAACATCCCTATAGACATGACCATGCACTTCCTTCCTGTAAAACAGGCAGTGAATATTTGGGCCTTTAGCTGCCTACTTTGCTGTCAGGGCCTGAACTTCCTAACAACTTGAGCAAGCTCCTGTCCTGCATGTGTCTACTCAGGTCTTTGTTATCCCCCATGATCACACTGGGAGGGCCTGTTCTGGTTTCACCGGTGACGGACATGTCCTCAGCCTCACAGGGCAGCAGCTGTCCTTTTGTGGCAGGAGCAACCTCTCTCTTTCAGAGGAGGATTTTCTTTGGGCTCTACAATCTTACACTTTAATTTTCCTCTGAATATTATTCCTCCTCAGTGTGCTCGCTTCATCACAGTCTTCCCATCCAGCTCCACACCTCAGCCATTCCTCGATGCTTATTATCCCTTCTTCCTAGCTTTCCCACAGGCCTCTGTTTCCGCCTTGGCCATGTTGCTCCTGTGCTACTGCTGGACGGAGGCGTAACATCAGTTCAGAATGCTTCTCTGGTTGCCTCTAAACCAATGGTCCTAATCTGTAGTTTGTGACTCCGGTGAGGGTCATGTATTGGATATCATCCTTATCACATATTTATTTATATTAAAATTCACACTACATTACTGTTGTAGTAAAATTACAGTTATGCAGCAGCAACAAAATAATTTGTGGTGGAGGGGTTACCACAACATGAGCAACTGTATTAAAGGGTCACAGTGTTAGGAATGTCGAGAACCACCACTCTACACAGATCCATTGGCCTTCTACACCTCTCCTAGGTGCCTGTACCAGCGAATGTCCAAACTCAAACTGTCTGTCCGTAAACTATTTTCTCCTTTTTGTTTATGGCATGGTAGTATGCCATTGCTATAGCTAGTGGGCAAGCAGTACTGTCAGAATTATTCATGAACCAACCATTCTCTCCCCTCCATATCCAATTTTCCCTGGATTCCCATTGGAGCATTCTTGTCATTGCTGCCAGTCTTCCTTTAAATTATTTGATCTCGTTATTCTTCCTTAAAGAAGTTTGATAACTTCTGTTCTCCTGGTTTCAAATTCTGCGCATAGACTCCTAAGAAGATACAAAGCAGGCCCCAGATCTCCTTCTCTCTTTTATTTCTTCAGCAGGACAAGCTGCTCTGGCATGCTCTGGCACCCTCAGAACTGCTCATCTCCCTGCCCGCAGTCTCTGTCCTCTGCCTGCTCTGAGATGATCTTTGTGTGAGTTAATTGTCCATTCTGTAAAGTGGTTCCTACTCGCCAGACCAGCCAGAAGCCTTTTAATAAGATCTTGTGGTCCTCGCTGACTCTCACAGCACAGGGCAAGCTACATTTGAATCACTGTGCTTGTTTCATACCAATCCATTTCAAGGCTGTAACTGTGGGACTGAAAGGCTGGGAACCTTCTCATTTGCTGGGCTTTTCATGGGTACTGTAGGCTGCTCTGTGGAATGCATGTGTCTTCATAAACTGGCCAGGTGAATGGGGAGGTAGGAAGGAGGGAGGGAGGGAGGGAGGGAGGGAGGGAGAGAGAGAGAGAGAGAGAGAGAGAGAGAGAGAGAGAGAGAGAGAGAGAGAGATTGAGATTAAAATTAGAATCAGTAGATGCAGGTAGCTATGACCACATGGCCTCTCCTTACTCACATTAGAGTTTTGGAATGAATGACTTGTATGATATCAGGTGTCCCATCACTATGTCTACTATTTTCCAAAAATATAGTTTTTAAATGAGTTAAAGTCACCTGGGTATATTCTTACGTCCAATTTTCACAGAATTTCATTCTGGGCACTTACTGTCTCTCTGCATCTCTTCACTTTTTCCTTCCCCCCAACCCCACCCTTGACCTCTCACCCCCACTTCTCTTTCTCTAAAATATGATTCACTGTGAAGGCTGTGTTGGCCTTCAACTCCGGATCCTCCTGGCTCAGTCTCCTGAGTGCTAAGGTTAGAGCTGTGGGTACCACCACACCCTGTGGCATTTACTGTCTGCACTGCCACCCCACTTCCCTCTGCTTTAAATGGTCTGTGGTCAGTATTAGGAATAGCTCTCTAGCACTGCTTTTTTATCTCTAAAGTTTGTGTGAAAGACCACAAAGCGGATGCTGAGTAAAGCTGGGGCGAATGGCTCACTTTTCTATTCAAGCAATTGCCATGGCGTTTCCTTTTCTTCTTTTTTTCTGTCATTTGTATTGAAGCCTCATCCCCTCATTGAGACCTGAGATCACATTTAAATTTTTAGCTCAATGGCTTGTCAGGAGCATTTTACATAAAATCCCTCTCCTTTTTTTTTCTCCCTCGATGTAATCCTCCGTATTCCCTTCTTAATTGCTACCACTTCTACAGATGGAAAGCAATTTTGGCAGTGATTAATTTGAAGGGTCTGCAACCTCTCCTTTGCTTTTTAAGACAATCCTGTTTGCACAGCCTGTCCCAGGAAGGTCCGCTGTAATCTATTGCCTCTTCAAAGAGCTGCTCCAAATTCTATGTGTGCCTCTCAGGCTTCACCATGGTGTTAAATCCACAGGACTGTCTTTTCCTCTTTGTCCGCATTTCCTTGAACTTCAAAACTCTCCATCCCTGCAAGCAAGGTAGGGAGGGAACATAGATGCTGCCAATTATACATGCCAAAGAAGGTTTGTTTTCCAAGTTAGTTAAAACCTGCAGAGAGGTAGCAGCAGGGTGCTGTGCAGTAAAGAGGCTGCCAAAATAAAATGGAATTGAAATAGACTTGGGCAGGATAATCGCTGGTGGCAGGTGCCAGGAAGCAGGGACTTCCATCAGGGGCAGTGGGAAGTAGAAAGGAGTGTGAAGCTGTAATTCTTGTCACCATGCAGATCAGAGCTGCCACAAAAAGCTCCCAGGGCTGGTGATGAATAGCTCCAATCCTCATTTTCTGAGTTGGAATATCATCTTTGTGTGAAATATTTGACAAGGGTGTGCTTCACTCATGTTAAGTGTAGCCATTGCCTCAAAGTAATGGTTGGGCATCTTGGATAATTCAGGAGGAGACTAGCTTGAGGCAACCTTTCCTGACATCTCTCTCTACAGGAACCCGTGATGAACATGTCCACAAGGGTTTCATCAATTCTTCTCTGGCTTTCTTGTCTTTGCTGGAGCCACGATGAACAGGGCACCTGACCCGGCTTCCAGTGTAGTACTTGTGAATAGAAGTACTTCAGATTTTGGACTTTATAAATATACATAAAGGGAAGTCGTGGTTATGAGATCCCAAATCTAAACATGAAATTCATTGATGTTTCCGCACATATGTATATAGCCTAGGGGTCATTTTATGTAACATTTGATTATATTTGTTCATGAATTAGAATTTTATATTGTATAATTTTCCACATGTCTTTGGGACACACGATTTCTCACTGTGAAAGCAGTGTGGATTTTGGAGTTCATCCTAATCCATCTTCTTTACAGCTCTTTATATCTTATCTTTCCCTAGTAAACAGAAGTGCCCAGGGATGTTGTAAGTAGCCATATTTACATTCTCTTTAGAACATAATAGAAAAGTGAAATTTGTGGAGCCCAACCTTAACAGCTCTTGACACATGGCTCTTGAATGAAATAGCACATTGCTCCCATAAAAGTTTCAAACAGTCATAGTATGATATACCATGCTCGAATCCTGTACACAAGATTAACAATTCAGAGAATGGAATTAAGAGGTCAAAGGGACCAGGAGAGGTGGTGATGTATTATCTATGTAGCCAGGAATGAGCTTAGGAGAAAGGGGAGCTTTGGCTCAGGAAGATGATTGATAAGGATGTTAAATCCTCCTTTGATGACTGCCCATCTATTCATTCTTCAGGCTTCAAACTATCTCACTATGATGGAGAGTGTCCCGAAAGCTGAGGATAGGATGAACTCAGTGAACTCTCTCAAGGACCTCAGTGCCCATCAAGACAAAGACGCATGGTCACGGTGGGGACAGCAAGGGGGTGAACATAGACTGCAGACTGAAGAGAGGATTTAGAAGTTTTATTTTCGTTTTTGTTATGCTTATTGACTGTCTTGTGTCTCAGATGCTTCTCCAAGGGGTCCTGTTTGAATTAGCAGAAAAAAAATGATTTAAGGCACTTAGTCATTTTCAGAAACTCAGAGGATATAGAGTGGGACACAGGTATTGCTCTGTAGTACACACTGCCTCCTACGTGTGATTAGAGTAGGGGCTTGCAACAAAGCCATGTAGAAATCATGACTGGGATAGAGCCAAGGCATCCAGGACTATTTCCCTAACAGTTCAAAGCATGCAGGAAACACAGGTTGGAAACCCCAAAGTGGGACCTTTGTGAGGTAGAAGAGCCGTCTCTGTCTCTGGTGCATGGGGAAGTTGGAGCCCACAGCATTTCCGTGACTGCCAAGTCATAGCAGTATGTATCTTTGTATGTCATATGAAGGCTGTGCTATTGTCTGTACAAAGTGAATTTAATTGGAGTGGTTTTAGAACGAAGCTCTTGAATGAAGTGTGGTTTGGGTTAAGGGATAACCTGGCTTCCATGGTGAAACCCTAATCCTTTTCACACTTTGGCTTCAAAGAATGAAATCAGGGACAAAGCATTTGCTGAGCATCTGGAGATGTCAGTGGCAGGGCGCAGAGAAACTGCTCCTTTAACTAGTGATTTTCCCCCCATCATTATTAATTTGAGTATTTTTTATTTACATTTCGATTGTTATTCCCCTTCCCGGTTTCCGGGCCAACATCCCCCTAACCCCTCCCCCCTTCTCTATAGGTGTTCCCCTCCCCATCCTTCCCTGATTACCACTCTCCCCCCAACAATCACGTTCACAATATGGCCATTATCAAGACGAGCAGATAAACTTTTGCAGAGAAAAGTTTGCTAAGACATTGTTTTGAAAGCACCCATGAAATTATTTAGATTAAATGCAGCCTCCTCTTCGGCTCTGCCTCAAAGAATTAAACATCACAGAAAAATATAGTTAACCAAAGTGACATCAAATCTGTACCATAATATTTATGAAATAGCTATATTTTGAGATTTATGCTGAGTTAGTAGCTATATAAGGAGCCCCAAAATATTGTCCTGTTTGGATGTCACTAGATTCATCGCACTGGGTTGATGACCACTGGTCAAAGCATTTTTGCCTTTTCATGTCTATCACGTAGAAATTCAAGGTCATGACTTTGGAGGAGAGAATAACACTCAGACGTCCCTGAGCAGCTTGGTCCATCTTTGTTGTGTGTCATAAGATCCCTTCAGGTAACCAAGCAGTATTCCTGTTCTTTCCTCTTCCTAAGCTGTCAGTAGACATCCCTGGCTGCGTCTGTGGAGAAGTACCTATGACCTGCCCGGACCTGTGTTCTACTTAGTGTTGCTTCATTTGTATCTGTGACTCCAAGGTTCCCTGAGAACTTACTTTACACATTCAATGTAAAGACCTACAATAGAAATAAATAGGAATAAAGACTATATATTATTTCTTTTTTCTTTTTTTCTTTTTTTGGTTCTTTTTTTCGGAGCTGGGGACCGAACCCAGGGCCTTGCGCTTCCTAGGCAAGCGCTCTGCCACTGAGCCAAATCCCCAACCCCGACTATATATTATTTCTTAAATTTTAATTTATTTCATAACTTCGTCTGAATCATATTCAATTATAAATATATGAAGTCCTCAAAGGCATGCTTGTTTTGGAGGTGCTGAGAATTGAACTGAGGGATTTTCACAGTCTCGAAAAGTTCTCTCTTACTGAACTACATTGCCAGCCCTCCTACTATGCTTGAGGTAACTTCCAGAGTTCTGTATTACAGGCCTTAGCCCCCCACATCCTGCTTTTCCCGTGAGAAACTGAATATCAATCTCCAGTAGAAGTTCTGTAATTAAACGAACAAAGAATTATCTCCTTGTATCTCATAAAAATGTGCTTCACTTCCTCAACATGAATATCATTTTCACACAATGATTACGAGTAAAAACATGAATGTTCAGTTTTGAAATAATCCAGAAAATTGTGAAGAAGAAATGTAGCCCCAGTCTTGGCACACAATATCAGCCTGTGTGTAGGCTAAAGAGGAGTCAGGCATTAAAAACTTCTACTGGGTGAAGTAGTATAAGGAGATGTAATTATTTGACAAAAGACAATGTTTGCCTGAAAGTAACCACATTAAAAATTTAGATTTTCTTATTTAGTATTGATGTCTTTAATAGTTCTATTTATTCTGTATGTGCAATTTTGTGACATTTCATACTATAAGAGGTTTTCTGCAGTACATGTCTTAATGTTCCTCGTCTTGGTTAATGTGCTGCCGATGCTGTGAACCATGTATACTCCGATGCCGCAGGGCTGTTTCCCTTTCCCCCCATAAAATGGAACTCTCTTCTAGGACTCTGAAATCAGTGTCTTTCAAATGATGATATAATTTCATTTCAATTGTTTTTATTTATTTATAGAACTGACTAATGTTCCCTGTATGATAATTGTTTCGGCAGTAATTCATTGCCATGTTGTGCATCTTATGTGTACTGATCCAAATTCATGCTTCTCTCCCGTCTGCAGTCTGTAAGTACTTACTTGATGTCACATGGGAAAAGTGCTCCACTTGCCCTCATATGTGAGCTGCAGACGGAGCCCAGACATATTGAAAATTAGCTTCTGGCATTGCAGATAGGATGAATGTGAAATGTTAATAGATTTGGAATTTGGCTTTGGGGGCCCGTCCTCATTTCACATAAATCAATATCCAGAAACTGAAAAGTATATGAAACCGTAAGTATTTATTTTTAGTCCCAAACATTGAGGGTAGGAGGTGCTTAGACCGCAGTGTGACTTGTTCCATTAGTTCCCATGTGTTTGACACTAAATCATTTCCAGTTTTCTGCTGCTGACTTGGCCAAGTCCTAGCAAGTCACCTCACTCAACGCTGGCACTGGACCTCCAGTTTTGAATCAACATAGCTCTGGAGTTGGAAATAAGAAATTCAACAAGTCCTATGTTTACTTTACATAAGTGGGTTTCCAGATCTGTCCTTTCACCAGGGTGTAACCAGACCCTTTCCCCTGAGCACCCAGTCCCATCAGGTGTTACCATTGTCTGCAATCTTTGTCCCTTAGATGAAGTGAGGAGCCAAATTATGGCCTTCCTTTACAATCTATATCAATTGACTATTTTAAAATTTTTGAGAACTGCATAATCAGGTGCTTTATGAGTATTTTGTTTTGAGCACTTCATTTTATTAAGGTGAAAGCATTATACTGGCAATTCTCCCGACCTAAATCTTCCAGAGTGTCAGCGTTGTAGGTAATGTGGACATCATACACGAAGCCCACATTTTCAGCTCAGTGCTCTGCCAGGTGCTTCTATTTGCAGAGTTAGAGTCATCTCTTTACTGCTCAAAAAAAGTCTTTGGACATTTTCCATAAGCGATTTGATGGTCTGAGCAAATGGAAATGCATAATTGTAGATGTAACTGGAGTCCTTGAATATAATTGCACTCATAAGTCAAATAAGACAATTCATAACAGTTTGGTCCAGCATTTTTATTTTGTCCATTAAATTATTCATATGGATGCTTTTATAAGTTTAGCCATGAATATTTGAATGGTGTTTGATTCATAACTATAAAGTATCTTCGCCTTTTATTTTTCCCATTTACATCCAATTAACTTATATGGAAAAGTAGAACGATTATTCTTGATCGGAGACACACCTTTCTTACACTGACTTACTGAGGCTGTCTGCTGAACATTTACCGTAATTGGAGGTCAATATTGTGCCTGTTTTGATAGTTTCATTAATATCCTAATAACCTTTATTATGTGGAGGGAAATTATTTTTAATCTGTGTAATTGAGGGGATGGCATTCAGAGGGATTATGATGATTTTCAAAAGTCATATAGTGTGAGCAAGTGATGGATAATGCTGGACTCACATCAGGATTTTCGAAGACTTCATTTATCCCACCCCACCATGGTGCTCACGAGACTCGTCAGTGGCTGAGGCTCCTGACAACATGGACCATAATTTTCTGGTCTCTGTGTCTTCTTCCACACTTATCCCATCAGCAGGACAAATTTTCCGAGTTGACATTTGCTAGTTCTTTCTTTGCGTCTAAATGACGCTTAAAATATTCTGCCTGTTGTACAGCGGTATGAGTGTGGGTGGTCAGATGTGATGTCAAGAGACGATGCATAAAGGTATGTTTGTGGGGCTGTGACTTCTAGTGACCATGTGAGTGATAAAAGTGTCACAGGACCTGCCTGGAGCCCTTCAGTGGCTCCTGGAGCAAAGCAGAACAAGCCATTCCTCTAACAGAGCTCCTTAGTCAAAAGACAGCAAAGTCATCAAGCCATCATCTCAAAAATCCCATCGAGAAATTCAGGAAGCTTACAACCTGATGACCTCTCAGAACCGATCTCCAGTTGGCTCCTGCATGTAGCTGTCCTGGTGCAACTGCATGTAATACTGCAAATAGATATTGCAGCATCACAGAAGTGGAAGCGTCATGCTTAGTTTACTCCTTTGCTAGCACTAATGCCCCTGTATTGGCTGAGGTAAGTGCTTTATGAGAGCCACATCTGGGCCACCATTGATAATGCATTAAATATTACCTCAGCCAGGCTCAGCAGCAGGGAAGTCAGAACGAGCACATTCATTTGTCTGAGATTCAGATGGCTTTCTGAAGTGATGCCAGGAAGTTGGCATTTTTAAAGTTTCCAGATAAATCTGTTGTTTAGCCTCATTTAAAATCCTGTGCTTGGGGCTCTGTGCGTTCCAGCCTGCTTGAACAGTATATGTAGGACTAACCAGGGAGCACCTTTGGGAAGCATCTTGAGTCCTTAGTAGAGGGCTGCCTTGGCCTTTCTTGCTGACCACTCTTCACTTCCTGTCCTGCCACCTGATGCAAGGACACCCTGTGTTGTGATAATCAGAGTGATTTAGCACATAGGCCATACTGATCTACACCTCCTGCTTTACCTCTTTGCTTGCAAACTGTCTGAACTCTCTCCTTCCTCCCCAGAAAGGTTTTCCTATCCGGATCATAGTACCATGTTCTATTGTGTTGCATTATATCTTTATATGTTTATCCCAACCCATCTATTATGTGGTTTTTTTGGGGGGGAGGGGAACTAAATAACCCAATACCTGCCACATATAGGGTCATCACTTAACACCTCAGATGTATAAAGGAGTGATACAGACATGCATTTTCACACCGTCATGCTTCAGCCGTGCTGGTCTACTGAATCTGGTCTAACCCCAAATAATTGATTCTTCAAAAGTGATTTCTGTTTTATTTTACTAAAGAGCTAATTTGCAGTTCTTTTTGCAAACTGCCTTTTACTTTGCTGTTTGTAAACAAGACAACCAGTTCCTACAGCTGTTCTCTGATGTCACTGCTTTTATTGGAAAATGCTTTGCCCCGGGTTTGTTTGGCTTGAAGAACCTTAGGCCCTGGGAACAACTGCTCATGGGGGTGATTGAGCAAGCTCGTTCTTCCCACAGGACCAGGCTGAAGCCTCAGCCCTAGGCTTGCCTTTGTTTTTGGCAATGGCAGTCTTGTCAGGAAGCTGTATCCCACTTCACAGGAACGAGGGAGGGGCAGTATTAATATGGACATGGAACTTTTGGCATCTGTCCCTGGAGCAGAGGGCCTGCCTTTAGGATGGAGAGAAGTTCTCTTCTCTGTAGGCGAAGGTGGAAGGCACAGGAGGAGCTGTGGCAGGTGGCATGGGGGAGAACAGGTGCCATGGTCCTTTCTGATATCCAACACATCCTCATGATCCACAGTTTTCTCAGGAATGACTCAAATTAAGGGCAGAAGAAAACAGTAGGAGGGATGGAGGGGAGGGCAGCTCTGCTGTACTCCTCTCCTCAGCCAGCTCAGTCAGAAGGATGGAACTCACAGAACCTTAGGCACCTCTTATGTCTTTGGTGCTTCAGAATTCACTTATGCTTCAAGCTTTATTTCAACCAGTAAGCACACCGGAGGCGAGGTGTTTTCCCATTGGCCTCATTCAGAAGCGATGTCAGAGGGAACGCAGTAGTACTTCCTATGTTTAGGGTCTCCAGTTATAGTACAGTCTCCAGAAGAGGGATCCAGGAACCCCAGAAGTGGTTATCTGCATAGAGAAATTATCCTTTACTATGACTAGTATAAAGCTCTTCTTTAGAAATATGGTCCAGGGTTCCTATAGAATAAATGGAGAGATTGATCGGAATCTGGTGGGAGTGAAAAGCCCCATCCATCTGCATGCTGCTCACTTTGCCTATCTTTCCCCTCCAGGTGGCTCTCTTATGAGAACTCTACCAGATTCCCTGCCTGAGCCAATGGGTGGCTGTCAGCTTCTTCTGGGACAAGCAGGGGCACTCCTGAGAAAGCGGCTACTGCATACACTCCGAGCTTGGAAAAGCACCACCTCAGATCTGTTCCTACCTGTGCTCTTTGTGGCCTTGGCCATGGGCTTGTTCATGGTGCAGCCTCTGGCCATCACATACCCTCCACTCAAACTTACACCTGGCCATTATGAGACTGCAGAAGCTTACTTCTTCAGGTAAGAAGCTCTTTTTCTATTGATTGGTAGCTACTTTACAGCTGTTGTTGTAGAAGCCCGAGAGTTGATGATGCATACAGAAACGCCATCAATTTATTTATTAAGGGAGTAAGGCTGTGGCTCACAAGTAGAGGAGTTGCCTTGCCTGGTTAGGTCTCTGGCTTTGGTTCCTAGCCCCTCCACACTAACATGAACACTGTTATTGTTTCTGAGACCAGAACACAAGTATAATGTGAGAGATTCATTAGAGGGTTGACTTACAGTGGGTGACAGATAGGCCTGGTCCTAACCACTGAATCATTGGCTCCTTCTCACACAGCCAAGAATCTCATTTGAAAGAGGACATGAGGCGAAGGGTCTGATATGTCCCAGAAGCCCGTAGCACTAAGTACGAGTGCTAGATATGTTCTCAACATTTTAGCATTTTAAAAAAGTATCAAAGTGTATATTTTACAAATGCCTGCATGCTATTTTTAGGAGAAGGGCCCCCCAATTGCACATCTTTCCCAGCCAGCGGCTATATAGATCAGACTGATTTGGATCAAGATCATTAACATTTTCAGGTCTGCAGAGCAGACTTGTTGCTTAAACACTGAGAAGAACATGTTACTTTCTACAGACTTTTCTCAGGGTGCTCATCTTGTAGTTAAGACACAGGATTTGGCACTTAGGAGATTACGGAACACCTCTACCTCAGCTTGCCTGTTTTCTCTCTAGGGTTACCTTCAGTGCCCTTGTCACAGCCCCTTCTCTTCAAGACTAATCGAGTCCCATCGGATCATGTCTTAGGGCAGAGCCCATGATTACCTTCCATTGGGATTCTCTTCCAAAAACTTCACCATCTCAGCTCTTTATACACATTGCATTTTTGCTGCTCCTCCACAGCTCAGCCTCTTAGGTTGGTTCCATATATTAGCTATAGTGGACAGTCTACAGTAAACATCGATGAGCCAGCAGGTCTGTGATATTTTCTTTTTTCTTTTTTTTTCCTTTTTTTCGGAGCTGGGGACCGAACCCAGGGCCTTGCATTTGCTAGGCAAGCACTCTACCACTGAGCTAAATCCCCATCCCCTGCTCTGTGATATTTTAACTTGGAGATCTTTGAGTAAACCCAGAAGAGTTGGAACTGACAGAACCATTCTTTTATTTTTCTCATTTAGCTTAAATGTAAATCAACTTCACTCTTTACAAAACGGTCACTAAGGTTTCTCTGGAAACAGGGTAAGGTGGCTAGATGTGTCTTCTTTTTATTATTTTTACAATACTTATTTTTTTTATTTTGGAGATTACAATTTAAATTTAATATTTTATGCTACTTAAGTATTTTTTATCTTGGGGATCACAATGCACAGTTCTACTTTCCCTACCCGACTTCCAAATCTCCTCCTGTACCCTACCCTGCTCTCCTTTAAATTCATGGCCTCTTTTTTATTGCGTGCACATGTATATTTGTATATACCTATACATTCATTAATACAACCTATTCAGTCTGTATAATGTCACTCATGTGTGTGTTTTCAGGCCTGTTTGGTACTAGATAATCAGTTGGTGTGCTCTTCCCTGCAGAAGACCCCCCTCTGGTGCACAACTTTCCTCAGTTGACTGTAGTTGTTTGTATGAAGTTGAGGCCCCATTCTGAATATTTCTGAAGAGCTGCCATGCCAGTTTCCAAAATGGCTGGACTAGGTTACATTCCTACCAACAGTGTTTAAGGGCTCTCTTTTGTTCCCTGTCCCGCCAGCATTTGTTGTTATTTGTTTTTTTAATGACTGTCATTCTAACTATGATAAAATGGAATAGATTTTTATTTCTCTGATGGATAGCACAATTGAACATTTTTCATGTTTATTGATCATTTAGACTTCATCTTTTGAGAGCTTTTTGCCCACCGAATGAACATGTGTATTGATTGGTTGTTTATCTCCTGGTTTAGGGTTGAGTTCTTTGAATAGTATAGATATCAATGTCCTGTCAGATGAACAGCTAGCCAGTCTTTTCACCCATTACACTGGCCCCTTCCTTCTCTGTGTAGAAGCTTCTAAATCATGAGACCCTATTTGTCAGTTGCTGACATTATTTCCTAGGCTACCAAAATCCCTTTCAGAAAGTGCTTGGGTCTTGAAAATTTTCCACCCAGCCTCCCAGCAATTTGACAGTTTCTGGTCTTACATTAAGCTATTTGATCTGTTTGGGCTAATATTTACCAGGTAAGTGTAAGAGAGGTAGTTTTATTCTTCTACATGTGGATATTCAATTTCCCCGGTATCATTTGTTGAAGAGGCTACATATTTTTCCAATGTATGTTTTGTATTTTTTGCACCCTGACCAAAAATCAGGTGCTAATCCCATTTTATCTATTTCTTTTTATATTTTATCTATGTTCTTTCCACTGAGCTACATGACTGTTTTGTTCAGTACCACACTGCTTTTGTTCCTGTGGCTCAGACGTTGGCATCAGATATGGAGGAAACTCTGAACTTTTCCTTTTGCTCAAGATTATTTTGGTTATTTGTGATTTTTTTAAATGCTTCTGTGTGATTTTCACATTTACTCTTTTGTTCTATTTCTGTGAATGACATTGGAATTTTGATGGTGATTGTATTGAATCTGTAGATTAATTTTGATAGGATAGGCATTTTCCCAGTTTTAAATTCTTATCTGTGAAGATGGGAGGTCCTTCCTTCCAGTATCTTCTTGACTTTTTTTCCTTTGGTGTTTTAATCTTTTCACCATAGAAGTCTTTTACTTCCTTGGTTAGCTTTAAATTCAAGGTTTTGTTTTAATATCAGGTCAATGTCTACTGTAGACTGTGCACTATAGGTAAAGTATGGAACCAAGGTAAGAGCCTAAGCAGTGGAGAAATAAAAAAAAGGCAGCTATGCAGAGTTGAGAAGATGAGGTTTTTTTAGGAGGGGGTTCCAGGGGAAGATTACTGGGCCATCTGTGCTCCACTCAGAGCAATGGGAATGAAACTATTTTCATGATTTATTGCTCAGTATGTTTGCCATTGCTGTATAGGATGGCTGGTTTTCATGCAGTCCTGGATGTGCCTCCCACTTGCCAAAAGCACTCATCAGCTCTAAGAGTTTCCCGGGAGCCTCCTCAGGAACTCTTATGTCCTGAATCATATTATCTGCATATTAAGGTTACTTTGACTTTTTCCTTTCACAATTATGTTTCTTTTAGTTCTTTTTCTTGCCAGATTGCTTTAGCTAAGTTTCTAGGCACAACAATGAATAATAAAAGAGAAATTGCACATACTTCTTGTATCCATGATTGTAGTTGAAATATTTAAAGTTTTTTTAAATTAGTATAATATTTATCATATATAGCCTTTATTTTATTGGGACATGTCCCTTAAATTTTTTGATTCTTCAGAATTGTTCTTATATATTGATGCTGCATGGAAGGTTTTTTTTGGTGCCTTTTATTGTATGATTTCCATCCTAGAGTCCACCTATGTAAGATATTACATTTATTAATTTATACATGTCGAACCACCTCTGCATCTTTAGAATAAAACCAACTCAGTTGTGAGGAATGACATTTTTGATGCGTGCATGTGTGTGCACATACATGCACAAACATTGTACATGCTTATCTATGTGAGTTCAGATGTGTGCATACATATCGTGTATGGAGGTTGCAGTTGGTTTTCAGGTCTTGTATATTCTTTCTCAACTTCATCTCACCAAGGGAGCCCTGGAGTTACTGTCTTACTGTATATGGGTTCTGTATATTCTTGTGCTTATGCAGCAAGTACTTTTACCCACTGAGCCATATACAATTTGCAAGAATTTTATTGAGAGTGTTTATATCCAAATGAACCAGAAAGATTGGTCTATAATTTTAATTTTTGTGTGTCATTTTGTTGGTTTGGTAGAGCTAGCTGTTTTATTAATTCTCATATGATTAACTCCTGCCCTATCACAGTTTATTATTATTTTTTCTTGTAGCCTCATGAATGTGTACATTTTTCCCTTTTGCTCTGAAAGAGTTCTTTAAGTATCAATTTAGGGCTTCCTCAGTAGGCACATCTTCTCCTAGTTTCTATTTATCATGGAAAGTATTTTTTTAATTCTTCATTTGTTATGAGTAGCTTTGTAGAATATAGTAATTTGAGTTTACTGGTTTTTAACTTTCACAGTTTTAGACATATCATCCCATGCCTGCCTGTTATTCATGTTCGATCTTTTAGCTGTGTCCTCGAATCACACATTCAGCTTGTAGCTTCCTTTTCACTATCTCTGCAATTATCTGAATGTTCCATGTCATCTGCCTGGTCTTCAAGCTCTAACAGTTCCTCTTCTCGATCTACTTTGTTAGGCTTTCCAAAGAAACTTCATTGGATTTATTGAATTTTTCATTTCCATTTCAGCTTGCTTTTCTCAGTAAGTTGGCTCCCCCATCAAATTTACCTTGATATATTTCCATATTGACATCCTTAATTCACTCATGTGAATTTACTCTTTGTATTTCATTCATCTGCCCACTTAGATTCCTTTGAACATACTTAAAACACATTTTGTTTTGAATTCTTTGTCTGGGGTGTTCTTGAACTCATTCTCATTGGACAATACTACTCTGGGATCAATGTTTTTAGGAGTATTAATACTTTGAATTTTTGCGTACTTAGTTTTTCCTCTGCATGTACACATCTGAGAAAAGCTGTTTTTGAGATTTTAAAAAAAATCAGTCTTATTGTTTGAGTGGACATGTTTTCAGTGTTCCTGAGGGACTGGGTATACCTGACATATTGTTTCTCTTCCCCCTGCTGAGGACATACCTCAATTATGTAATCCTCAGCCCATGTGTTTGTCACACCATAGTTTATAACCAGTACTCCCCCTTGTGAACATACAATAAAAGATAATTAAAGAGAAATTGTTCTTTCAATTGAATCACTTTTAAGAAGAGAAGGAACACTCCTAAGAGTGTTTTTACTATATACTGGTTACAGAGTGTATAAGTGAAGGGAGAAAAGCCGAGTAAGGCTAGTGATTAGTAAGGAGTGATAGAAAAATACAGAAGGAAAATTGCAATAAGGACAATTAGGGAAAATGAGGCCTCTTAGGGGGAAGGTAAAATGAGAAGAGAAACGTAAAGGATGGCAGTCAGAAGTTTTGCAACCTCAGCATCCCCACTCAGGAATGTGAGGTGGAGAAATTCCTCCCCTCCAACCAAAGAAACTTTATCTTTCGGGAAGGCCTATCAAAGGGGATATTAGAAAAAATACAGGCAGGAAAAGCAGAAGGAAAAAAGAAGAACAAAACCAGCAAAGAACATAGATGGCTTGCTAAATAGCAAATAAAGGAGAACTGTGAAAGGGGAAGGCAGGTCTTGGGCCTCAGAATAAATGTAGTTGCTAGCCTGGGTACTGGATCTGGTTTTGACTCTAGGGTTTCATCTACACCCTATGTGAGCTTTTAGAAGTCATAGCACAGTGCTATGTATACCTTGGGGCAGGGGATGTATCTTACTCTGTTGGTTAAAAATACTGGTCATAGTGCTGGGTGATGTTTTGCATGGTCCTGTTTCCAAGAGAACCTTCACAAATCGAGTTGAAAATGCTGGTTCTAACCCTCGTTCTTCCCAATGTCTAGTGCCTGCTTTGACTCTGGCTTGTTCAGTTTCTTTCCTGCTGTTCAGAGCTGTTCTGCTCTGGTTCCCACAGTGTGCTGTTCAGAACGGCCTAGGGTGGCTAAGCTATGGCTAAGATCTAGTATGGCAATCTTTTAAAAATGGGAATCCCACAGGACCAGCAAAATGACTTAGTGGATAAAGTACTTTGTCACCAAGCTGGATGACTTGAGTTTGGCCTTAGAACCTATATGATAGAGGGAGAAAATTGATCCAATAAATTGTCATTTCATGATGTGGGTAAACCCCAAATCAATAAATGTTATAAATTAATTTAAAAATTTTAAATGGTACCTTCCTACTTCTCTGGTTGAGTGCAAAGAAATTTCCTGTTCCTCCTTTCTGGCTAATGCTCTGGTTGTGGCAACCTTTTTAATCTGCCTTCTCTCTCTTTTCTGTCATTTAAGATTTGTGTTATTGAAAGTACAGTTCAGTTTTCTGAGACCTTCTATATTAAACCATGGCTTAGTCACCATCAGGTGTTGCTTTCTCTGTCCCTGAGAGAAAAGAGCTCTACATACCAAGCCAGTTACTCCAAGAGGACTCTGGACTTCTATCCAGTTCTGCTTTGTAAAAATTCCTATTTTCCTTTGCTATTGGAACTGGAATTCTTCAGATAAATTTTATTAACTTTCTCCAGTTTATTTCGTTGACATTCTATCCAACTATATCTGCATAATATCTGCCATTGTAAATGTCTTTTGTAGTTAAGAAATATCCCAATTCTGAATTGTAACCAACTGAAATGAACCACACTACCAATTATTCTAGTTTTAAAGAGGTTATTGTATTCTTTTCTCTTATGTTTTCTCACTCCAGATGTTTCTTGCAGATGTACAAAACTTCAACTTTTTCCTAGTGTTTATTTCTACATTTTTCCCTCACAATGACATAGATGTATTACTGCTGGTTGTCTCTTTGGTAAAGAAATTCAGTATCAATGACCTTGACTTTTGGCAATATTTCTTGAACTATGAATAGATGTGAGGCTTATGGTCAGTAAACTAAGCATCGTCCTAAGTGTGCTTTAAGTACAGGTCCCATTGTACACTGAAGACTTCTTTCTATAGAAGAATGTTTCAGTGACATGTAGAAACAAAAGGATGTAAATATAGTTTGCAGTTTTGAATTGCTGAGTAATAGGACAAATATTTGTTCCAAGTTAAGGCTCCAGCATGGAGAAAATAATTTTACTGATTTTAATAAATTAACATACGATAGCATTATATTAGGCAGCCTTTTGAATTCGATTTTAAATCCATGAAAATATGTAAAAGTGGTTAGAAAATTAATGGAAAATAGAGAAAAATAATGTGCTTTGATAGGCAATACACACAAATGTATATCGGTGGTGACAAAACCTGGGCTTAAAGACGTTTTTCAATTTCATGCTTGTTCATGACCTTTTCTATAAAAGAACTGGGAAATTAGCTTTACCTGGTGCTCTGGAAACTTTTATCCCCATCAGATTGACTAGGGTGAGTCCTCTGCTTGCTCCTAATGGTGCTTTGTTTTCTCACCGTCAACAGCAGTGGGAACCATGACCCGGACCTCACCCACGTGCTTCTGCGCAGGTTCGGAGATCAGGACCCTGTTTGTTCTGATGCTCAATGGTAAGTATCCGGTGCCCTCAGCGTGGCCGAGAAGCCAACACCAGCAGCTCTGGAGGCCGCCTTGAGGATGGGTTAGTCTGTGTTCCCACTTAGGCTACATGGAGTGAAAGTCAGCTTAATGAGTAGAACATTAATGGGTCTAATTAGTGGGTCTAATTAATGGGTCTCATTTTATGGAATGGCCAGGAGGAAACTGCTTAATTGCCTCTTCCTACCTTTCATAGACACATGCTCTGGAGGACTCCAGAAAAAAAAATGGTAGTATTCCTCTGACATAAGAGAACCAAAAGGACTTAAGCAATTAAGCATGAATTGTGTGTTTACTGGTGCTTACTGTAAAGACAACTTGTACATATTGAGACATCATTGGCATACATTTTACTATTTATTGTGTTCTTGTACCTCTACCCCCTTCCAACTGTTATTCCACCTTAACCCTTTCCATCCCTCCAACACTAGGTAGATGAGAAAAAAGGTCATAGAGGGAAGGGAGCATAGACCTCTTTCACAACACAAAATAGACTACTTCCTGTTGATTAGGGGCATTGAACTTCTTGGGGCAAATCCAATGTTTATTGTCAGGACATTTCCAACCTCTTTGCTCATGAACCCTTGACAAGCCACATCGACAGGAACTAGGTGCAGCTGAGGAGGTGAGGAGGTGTGGCCCCCTTGCTTCCCTGGAGTACGCCTGAAGCCCCTTTTGAGGCTCTGGCATTAAGAGCTCTGAAGAGTCCCCAGAACATCAACGGTAAACTATTTGCAGCCACAAAAACACGCCCTTGCTAGTGCCTGGAGCAAATGATAGTCACCTGCTAGGAAGTAGCCTCTCCCCTGGCTGGGATTAAATAAAAAACATATTCACATAACATAACTGGGGTTTTAAACCAAAATTCTCAGTACAAGACATTATTTTTAACGTAATAGGTCATATGCACACACACATATGGTTTAATAGTTTTCTTTTTTTTTTTGTCTTACTTCACTGTTCACAAACAGTGCTACTCATGGTTGCTACATGATTTAATTTTTTTATGGTCCTGGAATCAAAGATGTGTGCCTCCATGCCTGGAAGGCTGTTACTGTTAATACCATTGCAATTCCCAACTTCCAGACTGCCTTTGCTTCTGGCCTACTTAAATCCCACCCAAACCCTGAGATGATTGAGAGACAGTATCTCATCTTACATGAGGAAACTGAATGTTAAAAAAAAGTTGATAAATTGCCCAAGGTCTCATGAAGGGCGCTGAGTGGAAAACCACAACTTCATGACATCCCATTTGCGACTACCCACCACCTTGAACCATGTTTGCATTTTTTTTCCTTGTTGCATGTCCTCTGGATTGTAACTGATATTTTATGTCTATGAATGAGTGGCCTCCTTGTCTTTTTTTCTTAATTTATTCAAGCATTATTTTGAGATTATAATATAATTACAACATATATTATTTCTATTTCCTCTTTCAAGACCCCTCCCATATACCTCTTCTTTCTCCCTTTTAAATCTATAGTCTCTGTTTGCATTGTCACTGTGTATTCATATGAATATATAAATGCTCATATATGTTATGTTATATATATAATATTATATTAAATATAACCTGTCCCATCTGTAAAATCATACTTTTATTTATATTTTCAGTGATATGCTCTTCTCCTGGAAAGACTATTTCTCCCACTTTTAGCATTTCTTAGTTGCCTGCAGTTCTCTGTGTAGGGTTGAGGCTTTATGGGCTTTCTCCCATCTACTTTGGTGTGTCTACTGGTGTTTTCCTTGTTCAGCTCATGTTTGGGTAGTCAAGTTGGTGAGACTTAGTGAGGAAAAATAGAAATCTGTGTTTAAACATGGAATCGGTATTTACAAATGACCATGTTGCATTTAAGTGGCGACCTCAAAACAGTTGGCTACATTTACATACCCTTCTTCCCTTCTTCCTCCAGATATCCTTTCAAGCCCATAAAATTAGAACCATGACTGAGGTTTTACATGTTTAAATTCTCAATTTTTGCTGTTGGTATTTTGCCAATTTCATATATTTCCAACAACAACAAGTATAAAAAGCCACCCTGTCAATATGTACTGATTGCTTTGAAGAAGGCTTTTTGGGGCTCTGAGGTAACACTGAGGGCATAGAGGAATGCCTGGCTCCTGAACCCTGATAAGACATGCCTTGCTTCCTAAATGCTCCCATTACTGTTATTTCCCCTATTATTCCTTGAGGATGCACTGCAGGTCAAGTATTATTAGAGGGACCAAATAAATGCAAAGAATCTTCTCCTAAGAAATTTATAATTCCAGACAAAACAAATGAAGCCAGAGATAAAAGCCATGATACTGTCCTGCACACTACATGACTGTCTTTTCAGTGATTTACATACGAACACAGACAAAATAATTAGATATATGTTTCCTAGTTCATGACTATAGGCTCTGCCCATTAGTCATGCCTGTAATGAGTTGAGACTGAGTAACTATTGATGGTGTCAGAATGGAAGGATTATGAGAAAATCAATTGTGTTGCCTCAGTTCAGTCTTCTCTTGGAAGACAAAGGGGATTATCCAGTGAAGGTTCAGAGGTGATGTTTTCTCTTCTCTACTAAAAACACACAGGATATAAAATACACACACATACCTCTTGGGAACAGAAACAGGAGCACATACTTGACCTAATCTCATATCAAGGAAAGAATGATTAGCGGAAAAATAGAACAATTCTTTTATCTGTTCTTTCAAAAGGAAACACTGAGGTGAAATCAGTGCTTTGTGAATGGCAGATGTTCAATGTTCTGTCTGTACATCCAGCTCATTTCCTCTACAGTGCTGCTCCCCCCACCCCAACTCTACACCCTCACTCTCTACATCCCTTCCATGTCCAGAGCTGGTCCTCAGGGTAAGGTAGCAGGCTGGCTTGATGGTTCCTGGCACTGCTTCCAGTCAGGCTCATCTGTGAAGATGACTGTGAAGATCAAGGGTAAACAGCACAGAGTATGAACCTGAGGTATCCAGGTGCAGGTGGAGAACACAGCTGGATCCGAGGCTGCCTCGGTCAGGTCTCACCCTCACTGGCTCTGTGACCTGGATAGCTTACTCAAGCACTGTCTGGCTTTGTTATCACCAGCGTGTTTGCACTTCGGCACGAATAACCTTCACCTGGAACTGCAAGGTGACACCTGTGATGCTTCTTTGTCCCTTTAAGCACGCGCATATCTCAGAAAACCATTTTTTTTTGTGGAAAAAGATGGTTCTTACAGCATCTGTCCCTCTATTTGATATTTAAGGCGCATATTATGCTATTAAAAACTCCAGGCACACCTATAGCAGAAAGACCTTTTCAGCCCAAGTGGTAGGGACCATGTTCAAAGCCCATTAAACTCAGAAACAACAACGCTGTTGTGTGCTACAGAGCACATGAGGGATATGCTCTGAGAACTCCAAGTATATTTAGATAATGTCTAGACTGAAACTTACAGAGATGTGTGTGACTCCTAATGGTCAGTTTCATCTGCCTGTCTCTTATGAATGCTTGTAGAGCTTCACAATAAGTCTCTGCGCAAGTAAAATAAATCGCCAACAAAAATTGTTGGAGGCTGAGATGCTCAAAAAGCCTCCAATCTGTATTGTCATGTATTAGCATTCGAATCTTAGGGAATTTTTTTTCTACCAAAGAAAGCTAAAATAATAACAGAAGAATAAGATGTGACAACAAGGACTTTAGAAACAACTCATTAAATTATACAAAGTTATATTACTCTCCTTTTGTGGCTATAATGTTAATCCTACTGAACTAGAGTAAAGTCTACTGACCCAAAGTTTTTGGTCAAATTAAGCAGGCTTTATTTTCTGTCAGACAGGGCTTTCTAAAGTGAGCTTTGAGAGAATAGCCCAAACACAGGAGAAATATACTTATTATTTTATTTTTTCTAAAACCTGAAAGGCTAGGGTCTTCCCAAAAGTTTTCGGTTATATTGTAACTTGGCAGAACATCTCATCTTATTAGGGTGGATGCTAGGATATGAGGTGTGGAACATGTCAAATTCTAGAAAATGGGTCAAGACCTGGGCTAACTTAAGTTTTCCAGAAAACAGGAATGAGCTTACTTTGACCTTGTAAAAAGATGGTTTGGAATCTTACCATGGGATCAGGCTGGTTCATCAATAACACAATACTTGGGGCAGAGTATTGTTTAGAAAAATGGGTTTATTTAGTTTGGAGTTCTGTGGCTGGCGAACAGTGTGAACATCAGTGTGGCCCTGGAGAGCAGATAGTTGATTTGACAAGGGTAGATGATACGTGAAAGAGAATGCACAGCAAGGTAGCTAGCCAGAGACCAGGCTAGCTAGCCAGAGACCAGACTAGCTCTGCTTGCAAAGGCAGCCTGCTCTAAGTCTGCTGTTAGCTCTCATAGGCTAAGTAAATACAGTCCCATGGAAATAATGAGGCTATCCCAAGAGTATAAGCCTGCAGTGATTGGACTGCCTTGCACCAGGCTTACCTTCTCAGATGCTCTACCCTTCCCAACACCACCTCCCTGAGACCAAACTCTGGTACACATGGGCTCTGCAGGGGAGGCCACATTTACACCACAACTCGCAGTCCCTTGGCTAATGTTCCAGGCACCTGTAGTAAAAAGTACCTCCTGTTGGATGAAAGAGATGCAAAGAGTCATCCTTTTTAAAAAACAAAACTAATTAGATTACAGCCATCTGGCTAAAACATGCAAGTTCTTAAGCACTGTTTCCATGTTAACTCAGGAATTCCTAACTGAAACCCCTATGAGCTATTATACAAAGTATTAACACTAGGGAAGTCTGTGTTCACCTTTAGTATTTAGAAAATTGTATGGAAATTATATTTGACAGCCAGATGAGCAGAACTGACAATTGTCTTTTTGTTGAACTGTTTTTTTCCAACATGGTGTTGTTTCCCTGTCTATGCTCTGTTGGAGCAACTCGCCCATGCAGAGAGCCTGGGCTTGTTGTTCAGCTTGGGAGGTCAGTCCTTCTGCTGTGTGACCGTCAAGTAATGACTTAAAGTCTTAAAGCTGCTACCATTGCCTTGAGATCTGGGGAGCAGGGAGAGGAGGCAATAAGCTAAAACTAATGTGAATTTCACCTCCTCTCCATATTTGAGTAATTCAGACTAATTATCTGCACTAAAGTAAAATTTGACTTAGAGTTATAAAAGTCTTACTGTTTGGAATGTTCAAGGATAAAAACCTACAGAAAAAAAATGGAACATAAAAGCTTTTCTACAGCTAACTGGGTGGCTCAGTGGTAAATGAAGTTGTGGCCAAGCCCTAAGAACTGAGCTTAATCCTTGGGATACATATAATGGGAGGAGAGAAATAACTAACTAATGAACTAACTAACTAACTAACTAACTAACCAACTAACTGACTAACCAACAAACTCCAGCAGTGATTCTCTGTCCTCAACACTTGTATTATAGCGCGCACGCGCGCACACACACACACACACACACACACACACACACACACATACACACACACAGAGTTAAATAAGTAAATATAGGCTACAGTTTACGAGTTGTTTATTCATTACTATTCACTGTCTCCCAAGCTCTCACAATCTTTTTTCATGTGGAAACTTAATTGTAGCTCTTTAAGTGATTAAGTTACTATGACACAACACAGAAATGAATAAACATGTCAATCTAATGCAATTAATAAGCAATTGCTAGTTGCTTCTTGATATCTGTTTATTATTCGAGAGTCTTGGGGTCCACATGGAGCCCAGATAGGATGCTTAGCATGAACAGCCAAGTAATCCCCGTGTCACGTCATGCAATCTTGGCATGGTCGTAAATCATTGTCATCAGATTAGTAGCTCACACTGTGAAAACAGAAGCCAGAGTTCTGTCTTAGTGGCAAGGAGGTGGCCATTTTTTGAAAGGTGTTCTATTATGGCAAAATGTGCTTTAATGGAAATAAAGTAGTATTTTCATTAAACTGTCTTTCCATTTTTCCTTTTTCTCCCCTTTAGGGTGAATTCTTCAAGCTGGCATAGGGACCCTTATTCCGGCCCAGAATTCCAGGACTCATGTGGCTGCCTGGTATGTTTCTGAAGCACCCTTCACCCTTTGAAGTATAAAACTCAAATAGTAGGAGAAATAATAATGATAATAATAATAGTAATAGTAATAATAATAATCATAAACGAGTAGCTTCTATCTGCCTAATCCTCATATTTTGTTGCTCAAGTCTCTTAATGTCTACATTACATAGACAGTAATGTGGAGAGTTTCATCCCTGCTGTCTGTTCATTCCCTGGTCATACTTCTTAATCATTAACATCTCTACTGCAACACTGAATCCTCTTCAGGTTGAGATGAGAAGCTAGACTTCCCCTTTGGGGGAGATCTCCTCACATCTCAAGACAGGGTGATCACAAGGCTTTCTTCATAACTTTATTTGAGTTTTAGGAGCTAGACATTCAAACCTAAGCCACGTCTTTGGACTTCTAATATGATTGATGTACACAAGATATATGAAAGTAGACATTCTGCTTTTGAGGAAAAAGCCATAGCTATGTTGTCTGTGAAGAGAAACAAACTGAAATTCATTTGGAAAATTGATTGCAGTTCACCTCAGAGGAAATAGTGGAAGGTAATTAGTGAAAGGCTTAGATCTGTTGACTACAACCAACCATCAGATGCGGCAATCTTAATTTACTTGTAAAAGGCTAAGGGCATAGTTTAACTGATAGAGTGCTTGCCTTATCCCGCACAAAGCCCTACGTTTGATCCCAGCATCCAGTACAGTAGACTTGGAGGTCATACCTACAATGCCAAGACTCTGGAGGAAAATAATGAGGTCACTCATCATCCATAAAGGGAAGGACCATAAGAACACATTCATGGACCTTTTTAACTTAGTGGCCCATGGGGTTCATTTACTTGCTTACTTACTTTAGAGAGTTGGCTTCTGAATAGTTTCATTTGCTTTCTTCTTTGCTTTCAAAATTCAGGAAATCAAAAAGAAAGACAATGCAGCTACACAGTGGGGGATTATGAGGACTGATGGCTCTAAGGTTAGCAGGCATCATTTTAGTGGACATAGTGGTCAGAGAATTCACCTGCATGCCTTGCCTCTGTACACTTGCCAAAGGTTGTTTTTATTTTTCTTTGTCTCTGTTCTTCTAGTTTATCATGAAACCTCTAACGTTGTGCTCTCAGCGCTTGCTCTGGTGCCTGGATTTAACCATGCGGTTACAGTGATGACTTTTCTCACCACAAGTCTAAAGTCTATTTGAGTTAGATAGGGCGTCAAGGGATAGGGAGAATGAAGAACTATCAGAATGGTATTATGGCTCCTACTTCACATCAGTTCACAGGAAATATAAGATTTCAGTAATATGCATGCAAGAAAAGAAAGATGCCCAATGAACGCTATCTGTGGGCAAGCACACTTCTGGAATAGTGGCTAAAACAGCGTTGCTATTGCTTCTGTAAGGAATTGTTCCGTATGACTTCTCTTTGAATAGATAGCAGGGTGGACAGTATGCAGTCCTGTCAGCAATGCTTTGACTAAAGAATCACTTCCTACTTCTCCTCTTCCCCTCCCTTTCCCCTCCTCTATCCTCCTGCTGGGCTTTCTGATGCTTCTGTTTGTCTCTCTCCTTCCTTCCTTCCTTCCTCCCTTCCTTCCTTCCTTCCTTCCTTTCTTCTTTCTTTTCTCTCTCCTCTCCTATCCTCTCTCCTCTCCTCCCCTCCCCTCCCCTTCCTTCCCCTCTCCTCTCATCTTTTCTTTTCTTTTCTTTTTGTGACCTCTGTGTTCTCTGGAATACACTTTGAGAAATAGCAGTCAATTTAGTAGTGATCCAAGGACCTCACAGCCTCCTGTGGCATGCATTATTGCGCCTTAGGGTTACCTCTAGAGAGACATAGGAACGTGCGTGCAGGAAACAGATGTCCAACATTAGCTCCCTTACTTCTGTTGATCATGGTAATCTCAGTTAACTTCATTTGACTGAAAGGAAAAATAATTACCATTCTAAGTTCTACCATTCAGAAGCCTTGAGTACACATCTATTTTCTCATATGCATATCCATTGTTCCTTGGCTGTTTATTACCGAGAAACCCAGGGTGAGTTCCAGGGAGAGACAGTACTGTGTAATGACTGAGGTTGATGGGATTCTTGGTGGTCCTGAAGGATGGATAGGATGTTTTCAGCCTGAGTTCTGGTGAATAATAACTGCAGTGTGGGCAGTACCCCACCATCAGGGATGGATGTGACCTTGTGCGAAACTCCGGAGGGATGCCGCATTCCTCAGGCTGGTGCTGCAAATTGCAATATGGTGGGCAGCTGAACTAAGCAATTTTGTCCTTTCAAGTTCTGGGGTAGAATCTTAAATCAGTGATGTGCTTTGAAATCACACTATGTGCCAGCAGTCTGTAGGGGACACTCCTTGGTTTATTTCTCATAACATCAGTTGACATTTGTTGGATCGTAGCTACACAACTCTAGTGTATGATACTGTGCTGCCCTATCCTCTGTCACTTTGTCTGATCTCCCTACTTCTATTTTAAAGAGACATGGATGCTGCCATTGGGGCCCAGCCTGACTATCCAGTGTGATTTCTCCAGCGGATATCAACAACTTAGTGAATGATAGTCGTCACACCCATTGCCACATATGGTAGCATTGGCAGACCTCAAGAACAAGACCTGATATTTAAGGAATCATTGTTAGGCTTAGCACAGAAAGTATATTTGGGGGATATAGCTCAGGGGTAGAACATTTGACTCCAGAGGGTGTATTTGTAGATAACAAAACTTACAAGAGTTAAAAAAGAGACTAAATATATTTTTCTACAGGGCTTGAGTCATAAAACTTTGATTTTCTTAGCGAGGAACTCATCAAAATACAGATTGTGTTTAGAAAGATACATGTTGTTTCACAGTTAGAAGGGGGATTAGAAAGAAATACCAGAGGCAAGGAAACTTTAAAGGTTCTTATTTGAATTTGTGAGTAAGGTACTTTAATTTGGTTAAATTATTCAGCCATCTACTTTAAATGCTAAGTAGACAACTTATGTATTTGTGATGGTCAGAATAATCATTCCACATGTTGTGGAAGGCAAGCTATTCCTGAAGGAATGAATATCTGTCTGTCTGTCTGTCTACCTACCTACCTACCTACCCACCCACCCACCCACCTACCTACCTACCTACCTACCTACCTACCTACCTACCTACCTACCTACCTATCTTCTATTTGGTATTTTGAGACAGGGGTTCTCTTTGTAGCAGTCCTGGCTGTTCTGAAACTCACTTTGTAGAACAGGCTGTCCTGGAACTCACACAGCTCTGCACGCCTTTGCCTCCTGAGTCTGGAATTGAAGGCATTTGCTACCCTGCCCAACAGGAAGGAACATACTAAGTAACTTTGCTGAATCCTTCCACAGTAATGGAACTTTCTTCAAGTTTCTGTGTTAGAGGAAAGAGAATGAGCTCAGCTGTTTTCAAGTATACAATGCACAGTTTGATCTAGAGTGAGTGTGTGCACTAGGCCTGTGAATTTATACCTTCTGTTTAACTGACGGTTTGGGGCTGTGACCAACAGCTTTCTAATGTTCCCTTCTGGCTACAGCATCTAACAGCAGCTCTTTTGCTGTTTCTTTGATCTGAGTTTTTAAACTTTGACACATGTGAGAATTTAGTTACGCCACAACTTCTAGCAATTAAAATTCTTGTTATCTAATCCATACCTTTCTGAAAGTCATACTTTAAACTTCTATAACCCTCTTGATTTGCCACAGTTCTTGCATGTACGTAGGAATGGAGCAGCAAACCCATATGCTAGGGCAGGGAGATTTGATTCCAGTTTTGAAGGAAAACAAAGTACCAACACTGGAGTAAAAAGTTCAGAGACATTTTTTTTCTTCTATTTTCACATATGATTTCCTCCAAACTTGCTCTTACTGAAGTGGAACCAGCAAATTTAGTATGAACTCTGTCTGTGGTGGAGTGGCAGTCGTACATTGATGATTTTAGCTGGCCACTTCCTCCTTACTCATTTGATGGCCATTTCATCACATAGACTGGGGCAAACCTCAGAAGGCTGTTTCAGTTTGGCCTCTAGCACATATGAAAGAAACGCAGGCCTTTGAATTCTCTTGCTTATCTTTCTCCTACTAGTTGCTTCAGACTCTTGCAACTTCTTCAAATGAAATATCACACCCGTGAAAACATCTTCCTTTTTTAGTTCTTACAGATCTGCCCAAACTTACATGCAAAAAAAGGATTTGAAGTTCTCAGATATAATTGACAGCAGAGGGCACAGTGGAATTCTGACGAAACTCTTGACTGCAGGGGGCTCTTAAGGAGGCTTCAGAGATCAGAATGTATAAAAGGCTGGAGATAATTTATTAAAAATCGAAAGCTAGGAAAAGTCACATTTAGTTTAAAGTAATGTCAGTAAGTAGATTGTGGGTTCTAAAAAAAGTTTCTGTTTCTATTTCTTTGAAAACAATTACAGAAGTGTCCAAATAAAAGTGCTGGCGCTCCCTATCTGACCAACTGCTTGGGACACACACTGCTCAACCTCTCGGGCTACGATGTGGAAGAATACTTGCTGGTGCCATCTGCAAAACCAAGGTGTGTACAAAACTGTTGCTGGACCCTTCCTACTTTCTCTGAATTACAGTTGTCCTTCCACATGGGACTGAGACTGGTTCTAGGACTCAGAGGGTACCCAAATCCTCAGGAGGTTGAATCCCTTATGCAAAATGGTGGTATGCTCCTTGCATAGAACCCCATTCTGTAGTCATCTTTTAAATGACTTATGGTACCACAGAGCACAAATGCTATGCGAGCAGCTCTTCTGCATTGTTTCGTGGATAATGATAATAATGATGATAATTATATATGTTGAATGCAAACACAGTTATTTTCTGAATATTTTCTGCCCATAGTTGGTTGAATAACCACAGATGTGTGGAGCTCATGGACTTTGAGAGTCAACCGTACTTTGGGGGGGAAAAAAACCACACGTTGTTTCAAATGTTAATGTGAAGCAAAGCCCAAAAGTGTGATGTGTACCTTGATGTTCATGTGAACTCCAAAGCCGTGCTGTAGGCCTTAATCAGATTCCTCGCTGCTTGCTTTCAGGCTTGAAAGCATTGGGAGAAATCATATCAATTGAGATCTCATCAGTGGCAGAGGCAGGGGGGCCAGGGGCAGTTTTGCTGCTTCAGGGAGCAGAGCAGACAAGCTAATAGCATAATGAAATGATGATCTCTTATAAAAATGTCCTCGACTGTGTAGTACCTAGTAATGGGACCTGAGAACAAATCATGTCTTACGATTCCTTGGGGCTTTCAGAAAATTTTTGCGTTGGATTTTTGGAGACAGAAAGAGGTGACTACAGATGTAGTCGGATGCAGATAGGTGTGTGAGCCTCACATTGCTTGCAATGTCAACAGCACTTACTATTCTGTCTAATTTCCAAAGTCTCCAAAACACACTGCATTGCATCGTAGACATCCCATTTGCTGTCCATGTTGCTAGGATACTGCAGCCCCCTTGCATCCGATTCCTCTCCTCCTTTGCCAGGCTAATATATTACTACTACCCTTAACGCTGACCACCTTTGCCCTCTGGTTTTCCTGCATCTGTATTGCTTCCTTTCCTCCTAGCATCCTTAAATATGTCCTACAATCTCTACTTCTCCTTCCTAACCTTTATAAAAGTTGTATTCTCAGAACTCGGAATAGTACCTCGTATATCAGAGGTACCCAGTCTAAGCCTGTTTGAATGGAAGAATGAATTCAGTTGAACCAGATGGCAATGCATCCCTAGTCCTTAACGTTTACAGTAAGGGTGTTAGGGCCCAACTCTGTTCTTCAGTCTGTTTCCATCCAGAGACTGAGAAGCCATTATTAATATGCACCTTTATTCTTACCTTTATTCTTATGTCAGCTATATTGGGAGGCTTAATAAGTATAAGATACCATACAGCCCACGGAGATAAAGCTATAGAATTCTCACCCAGGAAAAACTCATTAGCTGCCTGAAAGGCAAACCAGCAAGTTAATGATTACAAAAGTCAGTGCAATAATTGATAAAACTGGTGGAAGGTATTGGGACAATTCAAAAGAGAAGTACCTCACACATGGTAGTTCTGCGATGCCTTCTAGAGCAAGGCAAGCCCGGAGAGTGATAAAGGGAAGGAGCAGAGCAGGAGAGCCAAACTAGATAGTCATAAGGTTAAACTGAAGCAATTCATCCTGAATAGTGGGTATGAGTTAAAATAGTGCTGAGAGTCATGGTCATGTCCTCCACCATGCTAGTTTCCTGCTAGCATGGTGAGCCATGCCCATTCCTTCTTCATAAGTGATACCCTCTCTCTGGGTGCCAGACCGAGGCCACGTTACCATCATGGGCAGGTATCTCAATTCGTGAGTTCATGTGATAGGTCTGACATGCTCAGCAGCCTGCTGTCTCGAGATGGCTGTAACTACTATGGATAGTAGTTCTGAATCACCCTTTGAGTGAAAATTCTGGTAATCTGACTGGGACTAACATCATGTTTACTCCTAATAGGCTTGGCGGTTGGTCGTTTGGAGTACAAATACCCAATGAAGCTGAAGATGTGAAGACAAACACATCAAAACCAAAGACTTTGGCAAAGGTAATAGAATTCTCTTTCTTCATGTTTTAGAAAGTATTTAAGGCAAAAAAAAAAGCCCAAATGTTTTTGAGCATGGGCTTGCCAAAGGCAGAACAAATACCACTGTTTGTTACTGAAAATTGAGAATGACTATGTTATGAAGATTCTCTTGAGAGAAGAAAAGTGTTGATTATTTTACAAGGTATAGAACTACAACGAACAGGCCACTACTTTTTGTTTAGATAGGATTTCATCTAGTAGAGTAAAGCAAAAGGAAGGCCGATCTGCTTTTAGAGATGGCTGTGAGCTACCTTGTAGTTGCTGGGAATTGAACTCAGGCCCTCTGGAAGAACAGCCACGGCACTTAACCACTGAGCCATCTCTCCAGCCTCCCGATCGACTTTTAAGGTACTACCATCACTGTTCATGGCTGCCAAGGAATTCTTCTATGCAAGGAGTTGAACTCCTCGTCTTCCAAAAGGTTGAGTGCATGCCAGCCCAACAAAAAGCAAAGAGTAGTAGATCTGGATGAATCTTAGAGGCTCTGGTTTTTTGTGTCCTAACAAGTGTACCCTGGGAGTTAGGCATAGTCCTATTAAAATTAGAGGGAGAAGGCAGGAGGTTCCTCATTGGGAGGAAGTGAGAATTGTATAAAATTCCTTAGTGTGAATATTTAAGTGCTAAATAACATGCCCACTTCCCTATAAGGAAATAGTCGACATAAACTTAAAATGGACAAAAATGGAAGGACCAAAGCTTTTAGTTGCTGTGAATAGGGAAGCAGCAAGAGAGAAGCATGTGAGAGGGAAATTTGAAACAATAAATTAGGGGAGAAAGCTAAAGCCTGAAGGAGTGAGTGGAGAGATGGCCAAGTCACTCTTTCTTTCCTGCGTCGGTTTCCGATCTGCTCATAAACTCACCCCAAAAACCACTGTTGCACTTGTGTGCCCAGGAGTCACACTCCTCACTGGGAAGCAGGGTGTTTGTGCTTCTCTTGAAATTGAGAGGCTAATCCATATAAGCCACTGTCTGCGAGTGTCGGTTACTAGGGTGATAAAGTGCCCCCAGGCACCTCATAAAAAATCCCCAGAGAAAGTCTCAACAGCTGGACTTTACAGTCTAATCCCTGAAGAAAATCCCAAGTCATAGTACAAACTGTGCAGAAACCCCTCCTTTGGCCGAGGACTCTTTCCTTTTTAAAATCAATGTGTGTATAGATTTATAGCTCAACATGAGAATCCCAGCAGCCAGAACTTAAAGGGAAATAATTTAAATGGATTTACTGGCTTATAGCGAAAGGTATTATATAGATGCAGTTAAAATATGACTAATTTGTAGAAGGGTCCTGTTGAAGTTTTGTAACAGCGCCTTGACTTTTCTACCCAAGTCTCCACTCCTTGTTTCTATTAGATGTTTGTGCCTTTGCTTTAGATGCCTGGAGCATAAGCCTCTTGCCCAGAAATCAGGTAGAAGGGGCATGTGTGTTGTTCTGACTCCTGTTTCCGTTGGTCCATATGGGTCTTCTGCGTGGGTGGTGATTTATGGAATTTTTTGCCAGCTGATATACTCTTTATAGGCAACTGAATGAACTCTATCAACCCTTCATGGAACGCACTTTCTTCTACAAAGCTAAGAAATCTGATACTTTGAGAGGACCGAAGGCTCTGTTGTCAGAGCCCAGAGGTAGCTGCTGTCCTGTCCAGTGATTTCATAGCCTTTCAGCAGCAACCTTTTCCTCCAGCTCTCTGCCTGTTTTCTTAAGATATAAAGGATGATTTTCATGGTCCTTGTGAAGGAAAAGTAAAATTTTGGATATGAAGATGACTTGGCATGTGACTCAGGGAGTATGGAATGCCTCTGTGTCTGTGTGTGTGCATTTGTGTGTGTGTGTGTGTGTGTGTGTGTGTGTGTGTGTATGTGGGCATTTATGTGTGTGTGCATGTGTGTGTGTTTGTGTGCATTTGTGTGTGTGTGCATGTATGTGTGTTTGTGTGTGTGCACATTTGTGTGTGTGTGTGCATTTGTGTGTGTTTGTGTGCATTTGTGTGTGTTTGTGTGCATTTGTGTGTGTGTGTGTGTGTGTGTGTGTATGTGTCTAAAACATTCCCTATGCTTTTACAGAGGCGAATGCATGCAGGCTGACTTTTTATTCTTTCTGTTCTAAGTTCCCTTTTGTAGGAATCATTACCTGTGATTCTTGAAAGCAAGAATCAGAGGTAACAGAATGTGTTCTTACTTTCTTTACTAAACTATCTCACTTTCTGACTTTTGGGCCAACAGGGAAAGCATTTACATAGAGCACAATGTTGCTTTAGAAAAGAAATCTTTGAAGGAAAAGAAGGAGACACTTCATTTGAATGATGCAAAATCCTTAGTGAAAATTTTAAGACCATCTTAAAAATTACTTGATTTAAAAAACTAATAAAGGCCCTCTCAGATGAAGATACCTCAGTAAAAAAAAATTGAAAGGGGAGCCCAAGAACCATTTAAATTCTATTTCTGGAAGCTCACTCACTCAATTCTTTATTGCAAAATAAGAAAACAGTAAGTATTCGAAGTAGCTACAAGTCATCGATAGTCTTCTCAGTACAGAAGGATTTAGTCTGTGACTGCAGGGCTGGACAGGGGTGGGCTGTGTTTAGTTATACCATCTGGTACTCTGGCTGTGAAGGTGCTTCCCAGCCCAGCCTTCGCTCTGGCTCCTGGGAGTGACCCCCAGTCTCTCAGTTGCAATGGTCTGCAACTCTGTTCTCAGACAGCCGTCTGTCATCTTCCTTCAGAGCACCATGTGAAGAGGACATGTAAAATGGTCGCTGAGCAGCGTCTCAGCTGGCCTGCGGAAGGCTGGGCTGTACACACTCTTACGGTGGGTATTCAGTGCAGTTAGGTGTTGACGCCTCATGCGGCTCGCTGTGAAGCATCTAGGCTGCTTGTTGATGTAATTAAGGACCACAAGCTGCTGTGCCCGTGGTTCTTGTTGAGACAAGCACTTAGCGAATTCTTAAACTTAATTACCGGGATCTGGGGAATGTCAGAATGCCAGGGAGCAATATACACCTGGAAGTGTGAGGTCCTTCTGTCCCTTTGAGAGGGCCACTGTGTAATGGGAGACTCTGTCTCTCAGCATCTCGCCCAGGTCTGCCGGGCAGTTTCTGTATTTTGTCTTCAGAGATAGCATAGGTGACACTTTTGACAAATGTACACCACTCTGTAATAAGGACTCACATTTATCGGTGGTCCGCAGAGACTATTTTGCACCTTCCAGAGCACTTCTGCACCTTTCCCCTCCTATTCCCAAATTCCTAGAAACCTCTCTTGTCACCAAAGTGCTAATCTTAAAGTGGTGCCCCGTATTTTCACGTTCCATGACAGCCCTACCTTTTGCCAGTGTTAATTGCTATTTAGTTATCCGATCCCACATAAATACTCAATCCCAAAGTTTCCAAACCTCAATGGCCTGAACAAAGGCTGTCTATTCAGCTCAGCGTCTGTAAAATTCTGCTGCTGTCATCTCCACGGGGCTCGCCATGGGCAAGAATGAGCATGTGCTGTTGGCTTCTGATAGGAGGAAGATGGATGATTTAATTTAGAATATTTAAGGAAGGAAAATATCCTTCATATGAGTGGGGGAACTTGAAGTGAAAATACTTGCTTTATTAATTGCTGGCCTTGGGAAATGCACTGCATGCCCTGAAGCCACATACTCAGAGGAATGGGAGGAGAGGTTATAGAGATAGACAAACATACATATGGATCAGTGTCTTTATTATTTATATAATATGTATATATTATGTATATATACATATATATGGACATAATATATTAGGATGTAATCCAAATAGGTTTCCTACTGGGAGTTTTAATTTACAAATTTAAGGAGGCTGGCACAGGCTATAGCGGGGTCAGGCGATTGAGGAGTAGCCACTACGGTGCGTCAGTACAACTGTGTCTGCTGTGCGAGTCAGCAGGGTAAGTTGAGAAGATTGTCTCTGCACAACTCCTTCTGTAGGGAAGTGACCACTAATCAGAAACAACGCAAAGCAGGTATTTAGATCAGCCGCAGAGGAGCTAAATGGAAATAAAGAACTGGTAAGAGGTCCCATTTTCCGGAAGGAAACAAAGCCTGGCTGACATCCAAAAGGGATGCTCGAAGCCTTATGACATGCTGAGAATGCACTCAGGGTGTGTATGCATGAAGTCTAAGCTCAACTCTGCTCTGTGTTATATCTTCCAGTTGGTCAGCTCAGCCAGGTCCCTTGAGTAACATCAGAGCTCAGGAAGGATGCTGCGTGCATCTCCATTCCTTTCAAGTCTCTTCTATTGTCTCATTCTGTGGTCCAAAGCAAGTGTTCAGGCAGAGTCTCATGGCTGAGAACCAAGAAATTGGGCTGTTGAGAAATGGAGGCCCCTTATATGTTCTAGAACAGAAACCTAAGAGCCCAGGCAGATGAGGCATAGTGAGTAGCAGAGACATCGAACTTTCTAGCCCTTTTATCCCACGTCTACCACTAACTTGCTATGATCAGTGTTCTAAGATATTGTAAATCTAAAATACATCACTCTATTAAATCAAGCAGGCAAAATCAAAATAAAAATTGAAAATTTCTGATCTAGGGTGAGGACTACATTATCTCCCCCATTTCCCTTTTGCCTCCTCATTTGTTAAAATCTTGATATTTTGAAGAATGGGAAGCAGTGGTCCCATTAGCAGTTTTTATGACATTCAGCATTTAGTCCTTACTATATTGCCTTTTTTTCTCCTTCACCTTGCTCATTTCAAGAGGGATATAGGTTTCTTCTCCATGTTCAACAAATGTTCAATTCAATTTATTTTGAGAAATAATGTTCCGCGTGCAGTTATTAAATTGAAAGTAATCATTTTTTCTGATCATCTTCTACGCCTTTAATTTGCAGGTCAAATTTCATTAGCTTACCAACTGAGGAAAAAAATATATAATGGGCTTCAGTCCCAAATCCTGCGAGACTGTAATTATAAAGCTACATTCGCATTTGTTCTGGGGAAAATTAATCTATTTTTAGCTGTAAATTATATGCTTGAGATAAATATAAAATTAGCAGACTGGAATTGGCTGTCACTGTCAGCCACGAGGGAGCATTGATCTGAGTCCTGCGTTCAGGTGCTGTGGAAACTTATTGTCACATGTATTCTGGCCCAAGAAGAGATATAAGAACCATTTTGAGATCCATCATCTTTTTCTGTTTTCAGGTGTGGTACAACCAGAAGGGTTTCCATTCTCTACCCTCCTACCTAAATCATCTCAACAACCTGATTTTATGGCAGAACTTACCTGCCCACGCTGCAGACTGGAGACAATATGGTAATGTTATTTTTTTATAAGTGTAAACGAACTACTTTTAATGTAACAGTATTTTTTAAAAGTAGAAGCTTTACTTTTACTTTATACATTAAAATTTTTACTTTCAATTAATTATTAATTAGTAATGAATGGCATGAGCAATGGCGAGCAGTTTCCTATCAAATGCTGCATGCACAAAAATGCAGCCAAGTTCCAGACTCCCTCTGCCCCTCATGTGAAATGTTCAACCTTCTTGAATCTGTGACCTTGGCTGTGAAACTAAAGGTGTTCTGAGATTTTTATTTCAAAAATTGTTCTACAGTTTAATACTATATAGAAGCAAAAAGTAAATTAAAATTTTAAGGACACGGCTGTATGGAACACCGTAGTAGAGAATAAAGATTTCCCTAATGTGTGATCATCGGGGAAGTGAAGATTGTAATTTGATTTATGTTAGCCTCTCATCCCATCAATCACCTGTGTCAACCACCGACTGATTACCTATGTTTCTCAGTTTGGAGAATGGTTCAGGTCCATTTCTAGAATCCAGAGTTGTTTTCTTGGTTTAGAGAACTCTACCATCTTTTATTGAATAGATAAGCCATAATTTATCAAGTTAATTTAGTACCATTATGAAAACAACAACGACAACAACAAACAATGGAAGTCCAGAAGCCTTAGCAGCAACAGGCCACAGCTGTTGTGGTTTGTTTAGCACAGGCTTGCTGAAGCATTGGTCCTCACCAAGGACAGTGCTGAGCAGTTACTCTGAGGTGTCTCTCTTTGTTTGCTTCTAATATCTGCCTCCTTATTTCCTACTGGTTTTCTTTTCTTTTATGTGTATGGGTGCTTCATTTACATGTGTATCTATGTGCCAAGGGCATTCCTTGTCTCACAGGAGGGCAAAGGGGGCATCGGATCCCCTGGATGGTAGTGGAGTTGCAGTGTGATCCACAGTGTCAGTACTGGAACTGAAACCCAGGTCCTCTGCAAGAGAAATCACAGAGCCATCTCCCTAGCACCTCTACCTTTTTACCTTTACTGGATATTTTTGGTTCCCTTGTGTACACACATGGCAAGTACTCTTCCTCTGCCTTTATCTCCAGCCTGCCAAAAATTTAAAATAGGAGGGATTGGTTTTGTTGCTCTGATATCTAATAATAGTGGATAATATCAAATATTAAAATGTTTATGGCTAAGAGAAGTACAAAACAGTTATACGGTTATTCAGCATAGGGACAGCAGAATGACTTTAATTAAGGGTCTAAACTATATCAGGAACTGCACTAGGAATGAACATCCATGATTTCTTTCTAATTTTCATGTCAGAATTTATAGGAAAACGTTTTACAGATGTATCTATTGAGATGAGGCTCCACAACTCTACATTTCGATTTCCTGTGGTTTTCTGTAGTGGTCCCGATCTGCTGCAGAGAGAAGTTTCCTTGATGACAAAGTTGGTGAAGTTTCACTAACATCACTGCCCAAATGTTATCTGAGCAAGGAAGGCACAAATGGATATGCCGAAATATCCCCAAATATCAGAAAAAGCCTGTGAGGCTTCAACCCTTCACAATCTATAGGTCACTGAGGAAAGCTGCGAACTGGAGAGGTAGCCTTCTCCAGGGAAGAGCCCACCAATTGGTTGTCCATCGTCAAATGGTCATCTTTGGAAACATACAGACAAGCAGTCTTATATAAGGTGAACTGATTATACTTAGGAATAGATAAGTGTACCCATATGAATATGTACACTAATTAATGAATATATACTAATAATTAATGAGAAGAGAGACCATGAGTTTGAAGGAGAGAGTCATACGGAAGGATTTAGAGAGAAGAAAGGGAAGGGAGAAATACTATGATTAAAATATACTTTCAAAACTAAAACAAAAATGGAAGATAGGTACTATTTTCCTACTTTATTGGTTAGAAAAACTGATATTCCTTATAGTCGTCTGTGAGGCAGATTCTGAGCTAGTTTGGCTGTGGAGCATGGTAGCATCTTGTTCTCACTTAAAAGCCCTCTTCAGTTTTCTCTCATGTCCCACTGAAAGGGCATTACTTTGGACAGTCTCCGTCACAGAATATCATCTTTGAGTGATGAGCGGTAGTTTGAGGTCAACTGGGCATTCTAGAAGTCAGTATGACAGGCCAAATTCTGGTGTGTTTCTGATTTCAAGGAGTCCAGTTTGACCTCATCATGAAGTCGAACATGACGAGTTGGTTTTCTCTTTGAAAGGATTTTTTTTTTCTTTGTAGCCAAATTCTATTTGATCTTGACTGATGCTGCCAGGAGGAAAGACATTTTTAGTCAGCCACTTGACAGTCTTTCCCAATGTTGAGGATACAAGTAGTGTCAGAAAAGGAGTAGGAGAGAAAGAACAAGAGAAAGGTACTTCTCGCAATGTAAAGGCATTAAGGCAAGATCAGGGTGAAGCTTGAGAAAAGAACCCACTAAAGTTCAAACAGATGGGAGAAAATTTGGGGCACTGGGGAGAGAGACAGGAACATATTTAAGAGCTAAAATAGAAACTTGGGCTTCTGAAGTTGAATGACTAAAGGCAGAACTGATGGCCCTCTGAGAAATGTTAGGAGAAAAGGGTACTGCAGACAAGCCCAGGTGCTCTCTGCACAGGGCCGATGTGGCCTGAGCATGGGGAATATAGAACAGGGTTCAGAACACCGGAGAGGAGAGATAGAGCAGCCCTGCAACCTTAGTCCTAACCTTACTTTAGAAGTGACAGGGAAAGGTAGCCAGGTGAGCAACCTCAGCTTTTGTCTGCAGCCAATGACTAGGTCAGCACATCAGACTGCTACGTGTTCTTCATGGCTAGTGTCCTGAAGGGATGCTAACTCTTGTCCCTCCCACTTCCTGTCCACTCCTTTCCTGTTTATGTTGGATATTCTCTCCTCTGACATCCATTGTATTTTTCTGTTTCTACATGAAAACGGTAATTTCGTTTTCACCAAGAGTCTCACTGTTACTTCTTCTACTTTCCATTTTAGCTTTGATATACTCTCTATGGCCTGCAGTTTTCTGCCCCTGGTGTCTGCCAGCCTGTAGTTCGTGTCCCCCACTCCCACCCTATGACTCTAACACGTCACATCCACTGCTTTCTGGTTTCTTCTGTCCTGACTTTGAACATCACTGCAGCACCTGATGTCAGAGATATATTACAAGAAAAACTAGAAATGAGCAAAAACACCATCCTGGGAGGTATAGAAGTCAAAGATCAACAGAGACCAAACACCCAAGCAGAAAAAAAGGAAGGGATTGCATGCAACTTTTGTTTGGTTTTGTCCCAACTACTCTTGGTGTATCGTGTTATGGTTTTAGAGAACTGGTCGTTCAGTTCAAAGTGTGTTCTTGTGAACTTGGAGACAGCAATGTACCCAAGATTGTAATCGATCTTTTCTACACTGTCTGTTAACTGCCTGAGAGTCTGTTTTCTATGTCATGATAAGTCTGTGTGTTGAACACATGAGGTTCTGATAACAAACGGTGCAGGAAAAGGCAGAAATCAGTAGATATGGCCTGTTAAAGTCACAAAGGGGACTACAGGCTGTCAGATGCCAGGGCAGAAAGCTGCAGAGTATATGTATGTAGAGCATATTGCAGCCAAGGTGTTAGAGGAAGCAGCAGTGAGATTCTGGGTGAAAATGAAGTATTTCAAGTCAATGTGGCATGGAGGAGAATTGGACAAGTCTGTTTTCAGGAAACAGGAAAGACCTGGGGACCACAAGTACCCACCCCAAGCAATTGAGTGACATAGAACTAAATATACGAGGGGTGTCATTCTCCCCCAACTCCCTTTATTTGAGATAAAAGTCTTTCCATATGTCACAACTTGACCTCAAATTCACAATTCTGTTTTCTTTTTACCAGTTAGAGGTACTGGAGGGCTATGCTACCGTGCCTTACTAGCTATTACAAATGCTTGATTTTGAAAGAAAATATTACAAGGTTTTTCAAAAAATATTTGTTTTGCTATTATTCAGGTATAGTGAGGGCAAGGGACAAATAGACAATTGTGAATGGTGGGTCGTTAGACTCACAAGTTCTAAGGAGTGGTTATGCTGCCCACTAGAACCCACACGGGGGGCACTGGGGTTGTTCAGGAGACAGGAAAAGGAAATTTGGGCAGGAGCCTTTGATGTGGCAGAGCAGTGTCTGTTTGGAGTTTGGTGAGCAGATTCCTCACTGCTTTGGAGGAGCGAATGCAGTGGGGGGGTGTTGTTATATGCAGAGTCTGCACCTAACTGGTAAGTGCTTGGAGGTGATTAGGATAGAAGGTACCAGACCCTTGCTGCCAGGACCACAGTCATCCATCGATCCTGTCTGTGCAATCTGTCAGATAACTGGACACCCTGATGATGCTCATCTCAGAAGCAGCTCCTGAAAGCAGTGGGCTCTTCATTTGTTTGCGGAGAAGCTGTTTTAGACTTGAAAAAAAAAGCATATTTATTCTCTGTTATTGGAAATTTCTTTAGAGATATTTTATTTGTTTTCTTTGTGTCAGAGTTTCAATTTTTGACTTGTTTATGCACTCACCGCTGGAAAGGAAGTTTTGTGCAATAAATTGGGAACACAGAGGACAACACCACGGGAGGGTGCATTGCGGGTTGTTATTAAAATATTGATTAAGAACTCCCACTAGCAAAGCTCCGAGCGAAAATGTTCTATCCCATTCCTTCGGTCCTTTCCTCTTGCCCGTTCATGTAGGAATTGGACAGAACTGGATCTATGAGTTTAATATTATAATGAAAGTAAAGCTTAGCCAGGCTGACGGCAGATGAGGCTTGTCCTCGGCTTTGGCGCCAGCAGCCACATAGCACAGGGCTCAGGAGCCTCCAGACAACAGAAGCCAAAGACACATCTATGAACTACACAGACAATACTGTGTGCTCAAGATTAGTCCTCTGGTAGTTGTGTTGGCAGGTATGGAAAATCTTGTCTTAGAGATGAGGGACCTGCTTGAGTCCCAACCTGTCCGCTTGTAAGGAGGCAAGCGCGTCAGGACCTATGGTGGTTTCTTCTCCATCCTAGTGAGCTAGCAGTCTGTCTGAGTCCCTCATTTCAAACATGAAACTCACTGTAATACAGTTTGAATTTTCTAGTGAATTTCCATAGAGCCAGCACTGGAGAAGGTGGGTGCCAGCCCAGGCCAAAGTCAGTTTCCAAGATGGACTATTTCTTCTTGTGTGTTAGTTCAGCAGGGATTCATCTGCCTAGTGGAACAGGTATCAGGACATTTGGGGGTGCCAAGAAAGTCCAGCTTTTCAGGTGCTACTTGGAGTCAGGTTTGGGGATTTGGGCCTCAACAAAGATGTCAGGACTCTGCAGTGAAAGGTAAGTCCCCTTCTTTGTTCCTGTGATGTTCATGTCGACAGCTTAATCACGTTTGTCATCAGAGACATTTGTCAGAATCCTAAGGGAACCTACATGTCATCCAACACTAAACATGGAATCTGTCCTTTTCTGTATATCACAGTCAGTCAGCAAATCTTGTCCCATTTTGTCCCTGTAAACCAACAGGTACATGTCATCTTTTTTTTTTAATTTCTATTCACCTGGCCCTAAGTGCCAAGGGTGTTTATCTAGATATTTCTCCCATGGGCAGCCTACCATAGCAATGCTCTCTGGGTATGTCTGAGGTCAACCATGGAAAGCATCTTTCTGGACATAGTATTCTCCTTAATTCATACCCTTTCTATTGAGATAGTGCCTTACTATAAAAACTAGATAGAACTCATCCTCCTCCTGCCTCAGTCTCACAAGTACTGAGATTGTAGGTGGCCCCAAGTGGAGCCCTTACTAGTTCCTTTAATTTTTTGCCCTCACTTATTTTTTTTATGTGAAACAAGATCTTAGGCAGTTCAGATTGTCCTTCCAACCTACTATGTATTGAGGTTAACCTCAAACTCCTAATCCTTCCAAGTACTGAGATTATAAACATGTATTACAATGCCAGGGGATGACCTCCAGGCTACCCCTGGTCTGATCCCGTACTCTGTCTATTGAAGTTCTTTTCCAGCCAAAGGTTCAAAAACAGCCACATCGGGACTCCATGCTGTTTCTCACACATTGGATGTGTGCACATCCAATCACAGTTCTATTTGCATGAAAATTTATTTCTATTAAATATTCATAGACTCTGACTCGCTCACTTTCTGTAGTGTCTTTCAGCAATGCCAAAGTGTTTATCCTGCACTTGGGTCATGTAATGAAAGAAGAAAAGCAAGGAAAGTCTCCAAGCCTGCTTGTCCTTCTCAGGCCTCCCACACAGCTCCTCTACCACATGCTGAGTTTCTACTAAGTGCTTTTGTCTCCTGCCTCCTCTTTTCTGAAATCATTTCTTTTCTTTTTTTTTTCTTTCCGGAATTCCATTTGTATTGATTCAACAATCAAAACGCAATCAAGATACTGACATTTTGTTGGGAAAAGTGTTTCTAAAATGTTGAAATTGCCCTTCTTATCCAATACTGAGAAATTTCGGTGCTTCTCATATGTGTGCTGGGTGAAGCCCGTGCATCTAAATTGCAGTGAATGAGATCTTACCTTATCCTTTCCCAACCCTTCTCTTGTGACTTGGCATCACTGGGCTTCTATATGCAGTGGATTACTGCCCCTGCGGCCTCTCAGCCAGGGTTCTCCCCTCACTGTCCAGCACCTTAACCCAACACTGTGCATTTCTGCCCAACTGCCAAGATCTGGTTCAGGTGTGACTGAGCTCCACTGACGGTCTTCCCCCTATCAGGGTAAGTTAATGGCTCATCTCTCTTGCCTTCAGGTAGCAGCTTCTAAAATCAACTGCTTCAGCCAACACTCACGAACCGCCAGGAACACCTACAGACATTATGACAACTATAGGTTGTCATTATCTATTTTTGGTTTTGTAGCTTTGTGACCTGATAATTTGTAGTATCTTTCTGCACCTGTTCTTATTTCATTTAACATAATATCCATCAATTCATCCATGTTGCCTGTGAGAATATCTCATTGTTCTCATGCCTGAATAATAGCACTTGGTATAAAAATACCACTTCTCTTTTTTTGTCTATTTGTCAGTTGATAGACACCTAGGTTAATTCACGCCATGTCTTTTGTGAGTAGTGGCAGGGTCAACACGAAAGCACAGATGTTCCTTTGACGGACAGCAGGACTGATGGGTCTCAGGGCAGCTCTACTGTTAAGTTTTTAAGGAGCACCAGCATTATTTTCCAAAACTGCTGCCCAGCCTTACTGTACCATCCGTGTGTTGGGCCCCTTTTTCTTCATTCTTCCTTAAGCTTATCATTCGTCATTTTGACATAACTTCATAGTCCTGCTAACAGGACTCAGGCCTTACCTCCCATGGTTTTCCCTTCTGTTTCTCTGATTTCTGGTGTCACAGATTTTTTTTTTAATTTCATATGCTATTGGTAGTACATGCATTTTTAGAAATACTGAATTTTAAACCATTGTAATTGGTTACTTTTTGCTGTTAGTTATTTGTGAGTTCTTGACATGCACCAGTCATCAAATGTATGGTTTGAAACATTTTTTCTCTCATTCTGTAGGCTTTGTTTTCACTCTGCTGGTCATTTTTTCCCTCTGTGGAAGTGTTCTCATTTGATGCCATCCTGTTTGTCTATCTTTTGCTTGTTTCCTGTGTATTTTGTATCTTATAGTAAATCATGTCCAGTTCAGTGTTGGAAAGCATAGCTTTCACCCTTTATTCTCTAACCCTTTTATGGCTTTAGGTTTTACTGTTTCTGAAGTGATCTTTGAATATGGTTAGAAATAGTTTTGTTTCTTTCGTTTTATAGGAACACTCAATTTCTCTACTTCCATTTAGTAAAGAGATTGCTTTTCCCCCAGAGTATGTTCTTGTCTGTTTTTTAACTGTTGATTACATCATTTATTTGTTTATTGTGGTGTTTTTTATGTGGGTACACATGCTATGATGCAGATGTGGTCAGAGGACAACTTACAGGAGTCAGTTCTCTCCCTCTACCATGTGGGTCCTGGAAATTGATCTCAGATCACTGGGCTTGGTGACAATTACCTGCTGAACCATCTCACCAGTCTGCATACTTTATTCTTGGCAGCTTTGTATATGTGTGTATACATATATATATGTATAAGTATACATATACATACACACATATATATTTGTACACACACACACACATATATATTAGCTTTTTGGAGTCAAATAATATGATGCCTTTAACTCTGATCTTTCTGTTCAAGATTACTTTGGATATTTGGGGTTTAATATAAGTTTATATGATTTTTTTCGTTCTCTTTCTTCTTCCCTATCAGTGACTTTCTTTTCGAACTCCATTGATAAATTGCACCTTAATAGGATTCTAGGTGCCTCAGGAAGGAAAGAGATGGGTCTGCACACATGGAATGCTAGGTAATGAGGGAAAGATGAAGTAAACTAGGGAACAATGAATATAATTTTCATTAACAATAACATTTCAATCAATATTTCTATTGTTGCTCTCAACAGAATAAGATACAGTCAGTATCTAGTAATAAGCTTCCTCAGTTTACAATAAGAAAGAAGGAGAATGAGATCAAGATATTCTCTATGGAAGGCTCTGAGCAGATGTGGTTAGTGGGTTTTACACACTGATCTACAGATGTGACCTTTGATTCAGTCACAGCTGTGTAGGCAATGATCAGTATCCTGATGGGCCTGGCTGACAATGAGGACAGTGAATTCTTTGTATCCTACAATGCATATTCAGTCTGATTGAGACAAAGTGGTTGTGGTGACTTCCTTCTTGGTTGTAAGGGCTCACAATGGCCAGAGACCCCTGACTCTATTCCTTTAAGAGTTTTGGCTTGATAACTCATATTGGTTGGGTGGAGAATCAGTCCATCTCTGACCCAGGTGAGGATGATCCAGGTGAGGTGGCCATTGTACATGGCTTTTTCAGGTAAGGTGTTTAGGATCAGCAGGCTTGGGTGAGAATTGCCAGTAGTTGGCTGAATGGGGCAAGGGTAGCTACAAAGGTCTCCTTTAGTTGGGCCACCCTTTTTAGGTTCTCTGTTGTGCCTGTCATTTGACAGCTCATTTGAAGTCTTCTGACAGGCCCTGGCTAGATACATAGAAATCATGATTACATGCACAGGATCCACTACTTTGTGTTCAAGTCTTTTGGTCCCCAGGAGGCCACCACCTGCTTAGCACCTCTGAGATTCCTCCTGTGGGTTTGTTGTGTTGATTCTGCGGTTTGAGGTTGTGAAAGGGAAGATCCAGAAGGAATAGAACTTCTTCATCTTGGAGGGACATCGATTTTGACCCTCAGTCTTTAGCCTACAGTCTCAAGAGTGCACAGTGGAATAACGCTAGAATATGGACAGAAAAAGAGGTTCACTTCAAATTCTGTTGCCCGCGATACAAACAGGCAATGAGGACATCCTCCTATCGAAAGTGGCTGAAAAGTTATATCGTTGATATATTGTTAGCACAGGTAGCTATTTGAGCTGTTAGCCAAAGGAAAGTCACAGGACCATTGGACCCATAGAAGAAAGAAAACTTGGGTGAGCATGGATTCCAGCACAGCATACCAGTTATGCGGATATTTCACATGGAGCAAAAATATTGATGGAACATCAACAGTGAGCCATGGAAATGAGCATACAACATGAAACAGAATTCAGTAATACTTGCTGTGTCAGAAGAAATTTCTAAAATATAAAAAGTGTTTGCATGTGATTGGTTTTGAATTAGAATTTAATATAACTTTTTACCTCACCTTTTGTTTGTTTATGTTTGTGTGTGAAGGTATATGTTTGTACCTTACTTCTAAATTCAAGAGCTTGTCATGCCATGGTTACTTGTAATGTTAGTAATGGTGATAATTAATTTTAATAATGAGGAGAACACCCACAACATCCAATCCCAGAGATATTAAGAGTGGGAAGAGAGGGTGAAAACTGCAAAAATGCCACTTAAGAGGAGCACCCTGGATGTCTCTATTAGTAGTAGTGTGTGACTACATTAGGTTTTGGCTGTTCCTGAAGATTTCTGGTGACTCTTCAAAGCAGGAATTCTTCAACCTTTATTGCCTGTAAAAACTTGAAACTTTACATGGCCCCTGCCATTTAAATATACAAAATAGATGTAAAAGCCAAACACCTCCTTATAATGCATTACAAGACATTTTAAAAGAGTTCTTTGGTATATATTTACACCTTATTAAACATGAAAGAAATTAACATACTAATGAGATCTAGGTGCATTTACTTTTTACCTAAAGAATTAAATCCTGGCTAAATATCTGATATGTCAGGTCAGAGAGCGACTGCAACACATTTTATAGTTGATCAATATTTTGCTTTTATAATTGCCAACATTGAGAGTGCCACTTCATATTACTATGTAGAACAAAAATGAGAGAAGAATGTTGAGGACCCTTTCAGAAATCGTTGGAAATTCTGTCCAGATTTCAAGCCAAAATCGAATTAACATTTTCAAATGAAACTCAAGTCAGCAACTCTCAAACAACCAATTTTAAAATCAAACACTCTAGCATAATTTAACCTGAAGATATGCTGGTTTTATAATCACCAGATGAGGACGGGTGGTAAGAAAGTATGAAAAGTCTTTGTTTTTAATAATTAAATATTTCTATTTCTATAAGAAAAAAATCGTCTACATTAGTAAATATACCATAATTTATTATTTTCAATATTCTCAAATCTGAGCCAACGCATCTCAGGCAGGCTCTTTTGTAGTTTTGTGTTGCGGGGGATGCACAGTGGAAAGTGTGCAAGCTATGTGTTCGGAACTAAGGCCACCTTGAAAATTTTTGATGTTTAGTGCTAATTTTCAACTTAACATAGTCTAGAACCACCTAGAAAATCTCAAGGATTATCTAGGTCAAGTTGGCTTGTGAACATGTTGTGTGAGATTATCTGCCCACCATGGATGGTGCCATTCCTCAGGCAGGGGATCCTGAACTGTATAGAATGGAGAAAGTTAAGTCCTAGTTTGTATTTATTAAGTCATTTAAGTCATTGCTTTTTTGATCTTGACTATATACGTTATGTATCTAGTTGTTCTAATTTTTTTTTACAATGTTAGATTTTTTTTTTTTTTTTTTTTTTGGTTCTTTTTTTCGGAGCTGGGGACCGAACCCAGGGCCTTGCGCTTCCTAGGTAAGCGCTCTACCACTGAGCTAAATCCCCAGCCCCACAATGTTAGATTTTTAACTGGGAACTGTGAGCTAAAATAAACCCTTTCTTTCCTAAATTACTCTTGTCAGGGTATTTATCTCAAAAATGAGTTAGTGAAACATGCATGACATAGCATGAAAATCTCAGAGTTCTTATGTTTCACTCTGAATTAATTAAATTTTGACTATTTGCATGCTCAGAAATCTACTTTCTTTTGCCAAAGTTTCTATTACCTTATACGGACTCATGGGGTTGTGACCCACAGTTTAAGGAATAGTGATTTAAAACTTTTCTATATATATTGAGGTTAAGGAAAGCCTTTTGATGTAAATGTTATGGGCATCTGGGCATTAATACTTCCAAAGATATATATTTATAAAAGTAATGAACCCTGAAGGGATGACTTGAATTGCAATGCTTTAAGTATTTCTCTATCATAATGGATGTGGGACAAAAGCACAGATGTGCATTTTTATAAGTGACAAACATACAGTCTAGAAAACATAACAGATGCAGCCGTAATGAGAACACTAAATGAGAAAGCTAATTTTACACATTTGTACATTGCTGTGGGCCAATTCTTAGAGGGAAAAAGACAGACGATGAATGATAAGAATAATCAAAGAAAGATGATTCAAGTGTCCTCAAAACGCACATGTGAACATCATCTTTGAAAACCTTTGAAGTGATGTTGACAAGAGAGATGAACTCCATCATCTCTATTGTGATGCACCACCATGGCCCTTTGCTTTAAGACCCTTGGCCCTCTTATCAGCCTCATCAGCCCCAGATTCTCTCAACAGCCCAAGATGCTTTCACCATCCCATTGTTACCTAAGAAGAATAGTGAGTGACAGGAGACAAAGAAAAATAATACCCCAATTACAGGGATTGTTCCTTGAGATAATGTAGCATCCACACTAGGACATCAAAGGCTATAAATGATGTTTCTGGCCTCATAGAAATGGGATTAAATGGAGATTCAGAAAGTCGCACTTTCCATTCTGCTTCCCATTCTGCTTGAAGTCAGGTCAGTCAGGGGAATTTTCCTATGCTGCTCTTCTCTCTCTGAATTCTCCTTCCAGTCCCCAACCCTTTGACTGCCCTTTCTCCACAGCTGGTCTCATATAGTAGTTGCATTAGATGCGATTCCTGGTACTGGTCATAACAAACCCCATCGCTGGATTTGTGGGAAGTGGTCTGATTCCTACCGTTGTACTGTGTGAGGGTTTGGGAGATGGACTGTACAGTTGGGATATGTCCCCTGGTGGTGCAGCCTGAAGGGATTTGAGAGTCTCGGGAGGCAGCCATCTTCCTGTGTGTTTGTAGTTCTTTTCCCTGTTCATTATTCTCTTATTTTTTGAGGAAATGTATGCATACGCCATTTATTTAAATAAGTCCAAACCTTTTCCGGACTTTATAAAATACACATAAAATCTTACATTCAATTTAAAGCAGTGTTAGTTTAATTTTAAAATATGTTTAACCTTGTAGAAGTGCTACAAAAACAAATAGGATTCTGAAAAAAATGGTAATGCGATGGTGAGCCAAGTTGCTATAAAAATGAAAAAGTCACTTGGTGTTTGTAGACCCAGACACCACATGGGTTTCAAGCATATATACTTAGGTCCATTGTAATCCTCAGTATCGCTAGAATAACCACACTATTCCCTGGTGCCTTCTCGTGGCTTCCCAGAATATCATAATGGCTTCTCTGTGGTGAGAGGTAATGTTCTCAGGGATGGCCTACTTGTCTGCCTATCACAAGTCTCCTGCTAGCTGGCTCGGCAACACCTGAGTGAATCATCTGGCCTGAGAATGAGCAGCATCAAATCTTTGCTTGATTCTTGATGAATCACAGTTGGCGTCTAGTGCTCTGGTTGCCGCATGCAGGTTAGAGCGCAAGCCGAGTATGTTATTCTGGATGTGGTTTTGTAAAAGCTGGCAGCAAGTGCTGGCTTAAGTACTGCTCTGACAGCAATATCAGGGTTTTCTGTTCGAAACCTTAAAACAGAATGACCTTTGCTGTGTCTCGAATTTTTTAATTTAGTTGTTTTACTTATTAACTTTACATCCCACTCACTGCCCCACTCCCAGTCCCTCCCACCCATAATCCTTTTCTCTGAGTGGTTGGGGCCCCTTCTGGGAGTCGCCCTTCAAAACCTAATGTGTCAAGGCTCTGAGAGCCCAGGTGCTTCCTCTCCCATTGAGGCCAGACAAGGTATCCCAGAGAGAAGAATATACTCCGAGTAGAGGCAACAGCTTTTGAGATAGACCCTGTTCCATTCCAGGTGTTTAAGACCCACGTGAAGACCAAGCTGCACATCTGTTACATATGTGTGGGGAGGTCTAGGTCCAGTCCTAGTATGTTTTTCATTTTTTATTTTTTGATTGGTTGTTCAGACTCTGAGAGTCCCAAGAGTCCAGGTTAGTTGACTTTGTTGGTCTTCCTGTGGAGTTCCTATCCTCTTTGAGTCCCACAATTCTTTCTCTTATTCTTTGATGAGTCCCTAAGCTCCATCCACTGTTTGGCTGTGGGTGTCTGTAACTGTTTGAGTCAGCGGCTGAGTGGAACCTATCAGAGGACAGTAGGCTTCTGTCTGCATCCATAATTAAGTATTATTAATAGTGTCATGGATTGGTGCTTACCCACTGGGATAGGTCTCAAGTTGCGCTGGTATTGCTTGATTTTTTCCCTCAGTCTCTGCTCTATCCCCCGCACCTGCATTTCTTGAGGACAGATACATTTTGGGTTGAAAGTTTAATGGGCAAGTTGGTGTCTCCATCACTCCATTGGGGTTCTTGTTTGGCTACAGGAGGTGGCCACTTCACTTTCCAGATATCACCCACATTGAATCTTGGGTGCCTTCCTTATCCGAGGTCCCTGTCTCCTCCTGAAGATGCCTCTACCTCCTTACCCGTGTCAGTTGCAGATTTCCATTCATTTTCATGGTCATCTAGCCATCTCTCCTGTCCTCCCCTGAAGAAGCTTGAGTCTCACTTAGAAGGGGGTTTAAATAGTCATAAGTGGCAGATTTAAATAGTCATAAGTTCCAGTCATAAGAAGGAACTGGGAGGGAGGAGGGATGTGGAGCAGAATGGGGGTTTAAGATCAGCTGTGTCTTGATTTTTAAGAATATTTCCCAGTTCTATGGTAAATGCCTAGGGATGGCTACAAAGTGGGATAGAAGGAAATGGTAACCGGTATTTGTTAGGCTAAAATTTAGATACCTTAAGAACAGATACATGGCAATATATTATGCTTACTTATGGCTTACCACAGGATGCTTCAGTATGTGTACGCTTGCATGATTAGACCAGGTAAAGCAAGTATCTCCGCATACATCTTGTATTATTATTGAAAACATTCAGAATTCTGTGCTCCAGCTGTTTGGAGTATTACAGCTGCACTAGGCTCTTGTGGACCTGAGTACAGTCTAAGTCAAACTTTTCCAGGGCATTAAGATCTCCTATAGAGCCATATGGAGATACTGTATAAATATATACAAATCATAGAACTCTAAAGCCATTATCAAATCAAAATTTGTGATTCTATGGAGGAAAGGGGGGAATCCTAGTCCCAACAGTGATTTGTAGCCACTCCAGTAATTTGTATTTCTAAGGTCTAGAAGGAGGCAGCACCAAGGGAGGTTTATTAATGTCCCTGTGCAAAGGAGGGAAGGGCAGGATATTATCTTCCAGGGGTATGGTGGTGGGACTTCTCTTCTGGAGCTCATTGCATGTAAATCAGCTGCTCGTCTGCTGCCTTGTAAGGTTTGATGGTCTATGCATGATGCTAAGAACACCATTTTCTGCCATGATTGTTGTATAGATGCCCCGTTTTCAGTGTTATTGTACCTTGGTGGGGGTCTGGTTGAGAGAATCATAGACCTGAGCTCTGCTGATGTCAGGAGCGAGATCTGTGCTCAGGAAAGCAGAACCCTTCCCGTGATCTTGAAATACCAGGTGTGTCAGGCTACAGCATTCCTTGAAGTTCCGATCTCTTCTAAGAATCCACATTCCAGAAACTTACTTGCAAGGAAATATTCATGTTATGTTGCTTCTCTAATACAAAGTTTCATCATCTGAGTGCCAAACAGGAAGGTGTGTTATGCAAATATCTTGAATATGGCCAGGCACATTGGGGAGTACTAGCCACAGAAGCAGTCAATCATTTCACCAGTGGGATGGGAGAGCAGATTGCCCTCACTTCCTGCATTAGAACTCTAAAAATGACACCAATCCAGGAAATATGCCACACTGAAGGACAGTATATTCACAGTGTAGAAATGAGGGGACAGAAGAAAGTGATTAGAGAACCACTTTTAAACAGCACAACTCGGATGGTTTAAGGTAAACACAGATAAGCATGAATGCTGGTCAAGCACAGATCTAGCCTTGGTAGCTTCGCATTTTATCATTGTACCTTCTATGGGAACATTTGCAGCTTTTGTGACAAATGTGCAGAACAGGAACATTTGGCCTCCAGTCTGTCTTCTTCCTGCTGGATGAAGGTTAGGAGATCAGAAATGTGTGGTGGTGAGAAAATGGGCTGCGGTGTGCTGATGGAGAAATGATTTATGGTATCTGTAGCTGTTGCCTGGAATTCCAGCGTGTCACAGCAAGCTGTCGGCCTCTAGAAGGTATCTGAAACACTTGTGTTTCAGGCACCCCTTCTCAAAGGTCCATGATGACGTTGGTGTGACAGAGCTTCTCTCAAAAAATATATACACACACAGCTTAACACACATACTTAGGCATATAACACATGACCCCAGCTTGTATTATCCTAAGTATTTGTCAGGATTAGTTTCAGGGATCTTTGATGCTACATAGATTCTCAAATGTCTTATTTCAAACGCTATTGGTACGATATTGGCCTGTAACTCAGGCTTATTCTGCCGCATAATTTACATACTCTCCAGGAGCCTGAAAAGACATAACAAAATAAAAATGCTATCAAATAGTTTTCATGCCAAACTGTCTAGAGAATAATGAAAAAGGAGATATCTATGCACACCAGTACGGATGCAGGTTTTTCCTGGACATTCCTAGTGCCTGCTCAGTTGAAGCTGTGGGTGTGTAAGCCATGGGTGAGGAATAACTATGATGTCCTTCTGGGAGGCAAGTGCACGTTTCTTCTCATAAGCCTGCACAGATCCAGGATTTGAGGACTGTCATTTTTTTTATGTACATATGTAGTAAGAACATTTAATATCTATCCCATCAAAGATAATCAACAAATCATTATTTCTAGTCACCATGCCTGTCTATCTCATCAAAGATAATCAATAAATCATTATCTCTATTCATCCTGTTTGTATATCTGTTCCTAAAATGAATTCACATATGTCACATATATTAATATACATACTAATATATATAGAGATATATGTAATATCTTTTGCACTCAGTCTTTTCCACACTTTGCTTTTATATGTTTGACTTTTTTTTATTCACTTTACATCCTGATCGATGTCCCTTTTCCTGGTTCCTACCTCTGCCAGTCCCTTCCTCCCATACCCATTTCTCTTAGAAAAGGGAGCGTACCTGGGTAGCCTCCATTATGGCACTACCAGTCTCTGCAGGGTTAGGTACATCCTCTCCCTCTGGGGCTAGACAAGGTAGACCAAGTATGGACAGATGAAGACCAGGCTGCACATCTGCTACACGTGTTTGTGGAAGTCTAGGTCCTGCCCATGTATGGTCTTTGGTTGGTGGTTCAATTTCTATGAGCCCCAAGGGTCCAGGTTAGTTGACTCTGTTGGTTTTCCTGTGGAGTTCCTATCCCCTTCGGAGCTGTCAATCCTTCCCCCAACACGTCCATAATAGTCCCCATGCTCCATCTAAGTTTTGGCTGTGGGTCTCTATATCCATCTGAGTCAGCTGCTGGGCGGAGCCTCTTAAAGGACAGTCATGCTAGGATCCTGTTTGCAAGTATAACAGAGTATTATTAATAGTGTCAGGGATTGCCAAAAGACCACATAGTATTTATTTTTGTGCTTCTGAATTATTTTATGTATACGATATTTATTTTGGCAATGTTTTTGCAAAAAACAGGATTTCCTTTTCATTAAAAGTGGTTGAATGTTATACTAAAATATGTGTGTGTGTGTGTGTGTGTGTGTGTGTGTGTGTGTGTGTGTTTGTATGTATCTGGATCTATATCCCAAAACAACACATTTTTCCATTTATCAATCTGATTATGGACACTGGAGTTGTAGATTTATCTTGGTCTTCAAGAATGATGCTGCAGTGACCATGATTTGCAGATATCAGTATGGTGATTTTATTCCTTGGGTATGATTCTACCAGTCCATTAGTGGGGGTTCTACATCTTACAGTATTTCTAGTTTTAGTTTTGAAGCACCTCTCCCATACTCATAATGTCTCATAACGATGGTACTAATTTACATTCCCATCAGCAAGTTTTTAAGAAATAGAGGCTTCGGTAATCAGCTTGACTGGTAATCTAATCATTTCACCACGTATTTGTATGCTAAAAGTGACACTGTAAACTTGATACAGAGATTCAGCTTGACTTAATGATGGAGTTGTGCCCTGATAAAATCACAGTAAGTTGAAAATGTTATAATTGAGAAATTCACATAACACACATAACGGACTAAAGATAACAAGTTTGTGATCCCAAGTTATGGAGGGTGGGTCACGGTGAGTGGCTAGGATCTGCTGCTCAAATTACTTGCTGCCCAGCATGACCAGAGCATGGTACCAAATGTCCATAGCCAGCAAAGGATTAAAATTCAACTTTGAAGTGTGATTTCCACAAAGCATATTTTATTTCTGCAGTAGTGGAGAATTGAAAATTCATAAAACTACTCTAAGTCGGGGACAGTCTTTATACATATTTTATTCATCTGTTTTACTTCACTAAAGCATGACGATGTAATAACTATTTCAAAAAAAAAGAAATTAATTTCTGAGTAGGAGTAAGACATCTCCATGGAATGAGACGTCAATGGGGCCTGGACCAGGAAGTTGAAGGCAAAGTTAAAATGCATCAGGGTCAAGGAAAATGATACTAATCTCAAATGGAATCAGTGGAAGATTTTTATACTTTATGATAAAATGAAACTGTGTGCAGGTAAAGGACATGATTGTTTTGTTTTTCTACTCCTGTCTTCCTCTTTCACGCATGCTCTCTTTCTTTTTTTAGAGAAATGCTCTCCAGCTTGTTGGGCTGACATATCTGCTGAGCTTGAGTACAGGTAGTTCTAGGGATGATATGAGGTCAAGGGCCATCAAGACAAGATGGTGCTATTAGCATGAACACCATTACTCTGTGTGAGGGGGCAATGTGGAAGTAGGAGGACTCGGAAACTTGAACAAATGTGGCAAAGAAAACTAAGGAGTGGACAGGACCTCAATTTGACTCCTGGGCAACTGGGATAATGGGAATCCCACAATCTGATGATGGCTTTTATTTTGAAAGTCACAAACATACAGGTTACAGGTAACAGGATGTGTGCAGAACACATTCAACTACATGATGGTTGAGATCCTGTTGGTCTGAGGAAGTAGGTTGCAGAGAACACTGGAGAATTATGGCAGAACACATAAGAGAAAAAACATCTATTTATTCGGAGGTTCTAGTTTGTCCTCTATTACTGTAACAAAGAGAGCAAACAAAACCAACTTGGGGTAAGGAATAGTTTATATAGTTTATACCTGTAGATAAAACCCCATCACTGAGGGAAAGCCAGGGCAGGAGTTTAAACAGGAACAACGTAGGAATGCTGCTTGCTGACTCACTGGTTCATGCACAGCCAACTACCTTGAACATTCCAGATTTTCCACACAGTTGGCTGGGCCTTTCTCTGTCAATTAGCAAGCAGGCCAATCTAATCTAAGTAATTTCTCAATTAAGGTTCGTTCTTCCCAGGTAGCTCTCCTTTGTGTCAAGTTGACAAGTTCTAGTCAATTTACTGGATGTGCTGGTTCCACAAACCTAAGTCTAGAATTTTTGGAAGTTGATCTAGGAGGGCAAAATATAATAAGACAGGACTAAACACTAGGCCTTTGTGTTTGCTCAACTTCTGGGAAAGGGGAAATAGGACAAGATGTGGAAATAAGTCATGCTATCAATAATAGTTCTCAGTGATACCTGGTAAGTCCAATGGTGTGTTCCTCAACAAGATCACACTTAGTCCAAGTATCAGCTGCATTGCAAGGGTCCTGGGGGCCTTTATGCCCTTGCAGCCTGGTTCTGAATTTTAGGAGTTGCCATGACTTTGTTAGATTCGATTATTTACTGGAAACAGTCAACAGAGATGCTAGAAATGAGGTTCGGGAAGATGCCTATGGAATCAAACATGATACCTCCCATTGTTTGCACTATATCCTGCCATTCAGCAGCCAGAAGAGTGGGTAAGCTTCAATATCTAGAGTGTTTCTAGATGTTTAGTTGATTGAATAAAATCACTATAACCTTGTCTTCTCCCCAAAGATTGGAGTAGAACCAGTGCTCTCAATCTCTCATCATGTTTTATTTTGTTTCAAACTTGTTTCTTTGAAACAAATTCTCCTTCCAAGCCATTTTAGACCAAGACTGTTTCCTCCCATATGTGATGATATTTTAGCTACCGGAATATACTTGCATACTTCATCTTGCCCCCAAAGTGGTATATACGAGTGGACATGGATGTGCTAGTTATGGCACTAGGTTACTTATGACAATGGACAATTAAATGAGTGACAAAGGAGCATAGTGCCAGTGATGTGACACATGTGAAATACATGATGGTTATGTTTGACAAAGCAATAAGCACTAAGAACAAAGAACCCAGCACATACCAGTTTAATGGCAATTGTACCTTTGCTCTTTTTCACTGATAATGGATTGGGGGTAGGCAGAGCATCCAGAAGACATCTCTTGAGTATCTTGAAGATGAGTTCCCAAAGGGACAGGCCATGAAGCTCATGTCTCAATTTGTTTTTCACAGGAATCACACTATACAGCCATCCATATGGAGGGGCCTTGCTGAATGAAGACAGGATGTGAGTGGATGGGGAAATGTACAGAAGGAAATCTCTAAGATGCCAAGGAGTGATTTTGATCGCATTTCAACATTTTTTTCAGGAGAGATACTGTCACAGATAGCTTTAAAAGGGGAAGTGAAAATGACTGGGCAGAAAATGGGTGAAAATACTATTCAGCTGTGGTTCTCATAAAAGAAATTGTTTTTTACAAAAAGAATTGTTCCTGTAGCCTCTGGATAGTACACATTCCAGAAGGACTATTCACCTTAACAGAATAAAAACACCACTCACATAGGTAAACATGCAGAACCTCCCTGAACATTTTTTTAATGTGTAACTTAACTCACAGTCAACAAGAAGTGTGGGTATTGTTGCCCTGGTGCATTGGGGTCTACATTTAAGTGTCACCAGTTGATACTAAGTACATTGTCTCTGCCCTCATTCTCTTCCCCATATCCATTCTGTTCCATATAACTAACATTTAGTTTAAAAAATCAATGATAAAAATATTATTTATATAATCCTCTGGTCTGCCAAGTGGAGACCATATATCTTCATGAGTATGCTCTCCTTAAATAAGCAATGAAACAGAAAAGGAGAGCTTCAGTTTTCTTTGTTACCTCTATTGTTGGCAAGTTCTATCTCAGTTCTGGGGCAGGCTAGCTGATGACTGTAATATAACAAGGTGTGATAGACAGAAGGCATAACCTAATGAGTGCTGTGTGGTGAGATGTTAATTATGTCAGAGAGCTAAAAGACTGCTTGTGTCCACCCGCTTCCAGAGATAGAATGGTCAGTGGCAACACTTGACTCTACAGATGGTTCTCCAGGTCCACCTTGTCAGAGAGACTGCATGGTTTGATCATGGTGATATGTGGCCAGACACCTAAGTCTGGGCATCAGCCAGTAAGGCAAGCAGTCCTACAGATACCCCTCCTTGTTGAGTTCTGCATAGCGAATGGGTTTTAGTGTCAGGAAGGGCCCTAGTAGCTGGATGCTGCTCGACAGAGGTTTACTGTTTAACTGAGAGTCAGACTACACGATCAAGAGTAGAGTAAGGAGATGCTGAATGCTCTTCTGTTCATGTTTGTCTGTTCTAGTCTCTGTTGTGGGTTCTGTAAGCTCGGAACAATAACCTACATCTTGAAAGGACTTGAGGGGACTGAATGAAAGAGAGAAGCTATACATTGTTGTCAGTGTGCCTGGCCTTCCTTCTCACCAAGTCTTAATAATAAAAAGAAGTTCTGGTTTCTTCTATGAGATCTGATAAGCTATTACATTATCCTCTGTCTACAGCCTGGAAAGTATCCGCCAGTGTGGTGTTGCCCTCTGCATTGTCCTGGGATTCTCCATCTTGTCAGCATCGATTGGTAGCTCTGTGGTGAAGGACAGAGTGACCGGAGCTAAAAGGTTGCAACATATAAGTGGCCTTGGCTACAGAACATATTGGCTGATTAACTTCCTGTATGATATGGTAGGATTTGTGAATATGGTTCTTATATGAATATGGTGGTTGAAGGGTCTAATCCACATGGGGGAGTCCACAATGGAAGTACTCATTCTACTGGCTAAGAATACCTACCAGTTTGCCTTTACCAGGTACCATCAGACCTTCAGGATTACTTTATGAGGGGAAGAATCAGTGATCATGGTTTAGAGAGCTCTGAAATCAAGGACCCTGAGGTTTTTTTTTTTTCTAATCAGGAAAGCAATGAATGAATAGCAGCATTCACAATTCCCTTTCAGAAGGCTAGAGGGTGGAATGGTAAAATCTATTAGAAATGACCTCTCATCTGTACCCCTAACTTCTGCCCTCAGTGTCAGTAGCTTCCCATTGTGGTAGCAGATATCAGAGTTTGTTACAGTTTTGAAATCACTAGACTTTGTCTTCTGTTCTTTTTGTGGCAATATCAAGTCCTTGTTGAGTTGCTGCCTAGAGCTTAGACCAGGTATTTTCAATGCATGTACTCTGATTTAGATTTAGTTCTCTTGCACAACCACCACTCATGCCATCACTATAGAGCAGAACTGGCATTTTTGAACAAACAAAATATATGTGTATGTATGCCCTCATGGAGATGATGCAGTCTATGATGTGGAAAATCCTATGTGAACAGAAGGTAGGGCAGGCCTGAATCTCCCCAAGAGCCTCCCACTCCTCGGCTTCTGACCATCTGTGTTGTTTTATACAGAACCGATGTGTTAACAAGCTGATCGTAAGCAATGTTTACTCCTTTGAATGGACTTAGAATTCCACTGACTAGTTTGCTTTTGATCCTGTTATCTAGATACTGTAAATCATATAGATTATCTGAGTCTTACCAGAGGTACCTTAACATTCAGAAGACTCCAAGAGTACCTTCATCCAGCACAAAAGGTGGCTCATAAATCTTAAGACTAAGAAGTGCTGGTCCTCAGAGGCTTTGCCTTTGTTAAACCATGCCTCTTCGTAGGGAGGCAGTGGCTCCTCCAGAATGATGCTTCTAGTTGGGCAGAACCACACTTCAGTATCTGTCACTCAGCGCTATCCCCAGTACCAGTCTCAGGCCTCAGTGTTCCCCAGCATTTTCCAGCTGGTGATCCCAGGGAATAGGAAGAATGTGACGACAGAGAGTAGGAGCACAAAGAGTAACTCACCTGACACTATAGACAAAACAAACCCTAAGGACTCTGAGATTTCCTCTCTTCTTTTTGTGCTTTCTTATCTCCTTATCCTGTATCCTGAATGTGGCCCTTCTTCACTCTATGCTATGTGGACTTGGGACATAAGGGCAAGAAGGACTGTTTGATATTTAGCTGACACTTTCCTTCCACTTTTACTTAGTCATTTCATGTTTATTCTGTCCGATGCCTCAATCAATGAATATTGTTGAGGAGATGTTATGGGTCAGGGTGTGTGCAAGTTTGCTGAGGCTAAGCATCTGTATCTCCCAGCATTCAGTGTTCAAACTTATTCTGCAGTGTGATAGTACCAGGAATTGGGATCCTTGGGAAAATGACTAGATCAAGAGGATATAGCCTTCATGAATAGATTAGTACCTGTATAAAGCGGGCTTCAGAGAACTCTCATACCTCTTCTAACACATAGTAAAACCATAGAAAATGCGCCAGTTCTAAATTGAAAAGTAGGTGTACACTATATACTAAATCTGTTACTGTCCTAGTCTTAGATTTCTCAACCTTCAGAACTGTGAGCACTAGATCCTTGTTGGTTGTAAGCCAACGAGCCTATGCTTTTGTTTCACCCACTCAACGGACTGCATGATGGTCCTAAATATATCATTGAGTTGGAGTGGATTTGTCTCCTGCTAGAGCTCACATACTTATTGGAGGAAGCAGACACAAATACGCCAGATATAAGTGATCCATGACTAAATCATTTGTGAGCATGGAAGAGGTAATGATGCAAAGGTAACTTTCATGCAGGAAGTTAGTGTCATAGAGTAAATTTCAGCAGAGATTTAAGAGCCAAAAGGACTCAGCCATGTGGGTTAGCCTGAGGAAGTGTTCTGTGGTCAGCAATCCTACAGAAGCAACCGCTAGGTTTGGGACTGTCCAAAGGAGGCCTGGGGATTCTGCTTGTTGTTGGTTCTGCAGAGTCCTTGAAGGAAAGGCTATAGGGGAAGCAGAGCAGGGAAGATCTATCCCATCCCCATCCCCATCCCCATCCCCATCCCCATCCCCATCCCCATCCCCATCCCCATCCCCATCCCCATCCCCATCCCCATCCCCATCCCCATCCCCATCCCCTCCCCATCCCCATCCCCATCTCTCTCTCTCTCTCTCTCTCTCTCTCTCTCTCTCTCTCTCTCTCTCTCTCTCTCTCTGCGTGTGTGTGTGTGTGTGTGTGTGTGTGTGTGTGTGTGTGTGTGTGTGTGTGTACTTGTTTCTGGAACAGTTTCTTGGCCCTTCCCAAGGGAGCTAGACATAGATGGCTCTGGTAGGTTATTTGAGTCTGTTTTCCCCTAAAGGATTATGTGTCTGGACACCAAACATAGTCACTCTAAACATCTTTGAATATGCAAAGCAGGGGCTAGGTTTAAATAGAACTTGAATAGAAACTGCAGAGTAAGTAGAGCATGATTAATGTCCCCATCTAATGCAGCATGGCCCCCTTTGTTTTTCCAGCTCTTTTACTTGGTTTCCGTCTGCCTGTGTGTCGCCATTATAGCAGCCTTCCAGTTAACAGCTTTCACATTTCGGGAGAACTTGGCGGCCACAGCCCTCCTGCTAGCACTTTTCGGGTATGTGATGAGAAACACGGCTGCAGAATTATGGTTTGTTTTCTGAGAAGGAAAACCCTCAGGATGGCTTTGAACCTGCTGTCTGCTTCATGATTTTTTCTCTTCTCAAGCAATTATGTTACTCCTACCAGGGCTGCTGAGCAAACAAGCTTGAACAAGATGATGAATGCCCTGTAGAGGAGGGGAAGGTTGACGCAGTCATAATGAAGATGGCATTGGTCCTGCCTCAGAAAGGCCCTCAAGCTGTTTGACAAACTTGTGCAGTGGGAAATGGATTCTCTGTTATTCTCACTTTGACATTAATCGTGGGCTCAAATACATAATCCAGTTAGCTCAGAAACTGCGTTTGTGGGGATTCTCTTGTGAGGCAATCTGGAATATTTTTTCCCCTTCTATAATATCAGTAGCTTGGAAGTATTTTGTGCAACTTCTATTACTTTCTTCCTCAGAGGGAAAAGGTAAAAGTAGAAAAGTTATTGCAGAAATCCTCATTTATATACTCTGGATGCTTGCAACGGCTTCCCAAATGGTACCCGCCTGGTGGAGAAAATGAATTAATGTACTAAGATTTTATTTTTTTTAAACAACCCTCTTTCCCATATTTATGCCAAAGGCTATAAAGAAAGTGAAATCTACATATTTTACTATCATTCCAGTGATCAAGAATTACTCAAAGTATCTAACTAGGGGACAATGTTTTGCCTAAATGTGTGTGTGTCTGTTGTTAGATGAGTGGATAGACAGATAGGAATCAATGGATGGGAAAGGACAGGATGGTACGGGGAAAGCAGATCTTGCAGGAATATTGATATGCCACTTACTCTGTGGCCTTGCTAATATGAATTCCCATATAAGCCTTGTTTCTTTCCTGTAAAATGTCAATTTTCTCGCTAAAAGTTAAATGAGATAATTGCTGTAAACATCAGGGACAACTGGCAGAGTCATTACATTAATTTTAGCTCTTACTGTTATTCATAGAATTATCTTTTTCTTTAGAGATAGTCATGTGCTCACAAAAAGAATGGTTATGGAACATGATGTTATATTCATTTGAAAGTTATGAGCTCATATATAAAGGGCTGTGTGCTCGTACCCTGATCTTATTATCTTATTTCAGCTTATTAATCTATTTACTGGGAAAGTGTTGTTGCATTTTGTTGTAGCATGGGTAAAATAGGCCTCGCTATAAAATTGTGTTTGAATTTGAGAGGGCCAGACTTCAAAAATGATGACAAAATTTGGATGAAGTTAAATGGTTCAAAATTTAATTTTGTGAGATGTGTTTTTAGAAAATGTTTAACTTGATTACATTATGCTAGAAAATTCTATGTTCACAACTAAACATTTTGAGGGATTTCTGGAGAATCAGGTCTATGGATGCACAGTCATGATTTCCCAAGGGTGAGAGACTTCCTTGTTATACTATTGCTCTGAGCAAAGCAAATTATAAACTAAAGTTATGTCAGGCACGAAGCATATGCCTTTTATCCCAGCACTTGAGAGGAGGTAGAGGCAGGGGAATCTTCTCTGTGAGTTTGATACCAGCTTGGCTTACATACTGAGCTTCAGGACAGCTATAGCTATGTAGAAAGACTCTGTCTTAAAAAATGAGTGAATGAAAAGAATGAATAAAAAAAGAACAAGGTGTAAAGGCAAAACTACTTGGGGAGCTCGTTTACAGTTTGAGAGCATTAGTTCATTATCATCATGGCAGGGAATCTGGCAACAGGCAGGTAAGCAGAGTGCTGGAATAGTAGCTGAGAGCAGACAACTGATTAGCAAGTTTCAGGCAGGGGTTGGGGGAGAACCTGGTGTGGCCTCTTGAACCCTAACTGCAAAGCCTATCTCAAGTGACACAGCTTCTCCAACAAGGCCACAGCTAACTCAACAAGGTCATACCTCCCATTCCTCCCTCAACAATTCCACTCACTGGAACCAAGTATTCAGACCTATAAGCCTGACAAGGACCAGCCTAGACTTGGAGAAGGGTTCTGAGGAAGGAGTGTTTGGGAGCAATGAAAACAAGGACCCAAAGTCAAATCATGTGTCCAAGCCTGTGTTTTTCTTGAGACAGCTCTCCAGATAGCCCTCTGCTTGAGACAGCTCTCTCTTGTTCGAAAAAAATATTCTCAAAAACTCTCTGCATAGCTTATCTCTTGCAGACCAAAAGTCCAGTCTTTTATTCACATATCAATTCATTTGTTTATTTTAGTTCCCTTTTGACTATCCCATAAATCACCGTCTCAGTACCTTAGCCCCTTGATTCTTAGAAGACAGCAAATATTTACACACACACACACACACACACACACACACACACACACACACACACACGGCAAATGAATTCAGAGATCTGTCTGTCTTTGTAAGCATGAAATTGATTGGGATCCTAGACTGAGGTTACCATTTTGACTATGACTGGACCTAAATTAGCTCTGCTCCAGAATGACCTAGAACTCAAAAATCTAACCTCCCTTGTATTTCATTGCCTTTTTATCTTTCTGACAAGCTGGCTCATAGTGCAGTATTCCGAAAGAGAAAGAGCCAAGAGATGCCAATTACGACAAATATGAGTCAAAGGACTTGAAAGGTTCTTATTTCATCACTGGTGTAGAGCTCCAGATGCAGGTTTGAAATCTGTGACCCATGCTGTAAGAACCTCAGCATTAGCGGCGACTTTCAGGCTGCAGGCTGTCTCAGGATGAGGGGAGTGACTCCTCGTCCTTCTCTTCCTCCTCTTCCTCATCCTCCCCTTTCTCCTCCTTAACCCCCACCCCTTCTCCTCCTTCTAGTGCTCATTTTCCTCTTTCTACTTCTCCTCTTCCTCCTCCCAGAACCTGTGGGTATCAGGAACCAAAGTACAAACTAAGAAGCCAACTCCTAGGAAATGCAGAAACTCAAGGACATTTTCAGACTTGAAATAAATCTGTTGATTAGCTGGTGTCTGACAAATAAGGAAGAGGATAAAGGAAGCAAGTCTTTGGAAAGTTAGAACACAGATGCTCATGATAATTTAACTTTCTATCAAGGAAAATGGATATTTAAACTATGACAATGTAGGTAGCCGGTTAGCATCAAAAAGAGTAAAAAATACTGGAAATTGCTGACCTGGTGGGAGGATGAGCTCTGGGTCAGTCTGAGCTGCATAAAGAGGCTGATAAGAGGAGGAGGGGGACGGTTAGAACTGAGACAGAGGGGATAGGCAAAGACAGAGATAGATAGAGACATGGCAGAGACAGGGACAGAGAGAGACACAGAGAAACAGAGGCAAAGACAGGGGGATAGAGACAGAAACATAGAGAGACAAAGAAGACAGAGAGCCAGGAATAGAGAAGGACAGAGAGACAGAGACATTAAATGGGGGAGACTCAGAGACAGGTAGATAGAGAAAGAAATGAGAGGCAGACATACACAGAATGTGGGAGACACATACAGAGAGAGACAGAGATAAGAGACAGACTTAGAGACAGAGGAGTGGGAACGAGTAATGTTGATCACAATAGTACACTCCTTTAATATTAACTCTCAGAACTTCAGAACACAGAGGCAGAAAGACTGGCATGAGGCCACATATTAAGACATTTTCTCAAAGATCCCAACAATTTAGAAGAAAACAAAAAGTGACACTAAAAATATCTGAAATGAAAACAGACAACTTAGATTAAAAATGTAAAGCTATGAACACCTTTGGTGCATGGTTAATGCTAAAGGGATCTGACAATGGAGTATGGACTCCTGTTTGTCCCCCAGGGAAATTCACACAGCAGAAGGAAGGGGCAGTTGTCAGGAGGAGAATAAGATATGTTCTCATAAACCCCCAAATACCTGCAAACAGTGAATTATACAATCATTAAAGTGATGAGTTGTATTTTAATAAAAGAGTAGAGAGTCTTAAGAGCCACAGTAGGTTTCATATAAAATAAATTATGCTCTGTAAGTCAATTTAAATTTTCCCTTAACATTTAGAAAAGACTGGGGTAGGGGCTGGATCTGCCAGTATGTTAATTTCAACCAAGTGTTTGAAAGGAGAATAATGAAAATGCAGCTTAAAAAAAAAAAAAAACCATGGAATCATTGCTGGTGGAAAATCTGCTCAAAGATTCATTAATGCAGGAAAGGAAATCCCAAGAGGTATCATTTAAGACTATGTCTTTGTCTCTGAGTCTTTTTTCTTAAGACAATGCTTTGATCCACTTATCAAACACTTGAAGGACATAACCCAGTATGAGGACCTTATATAAAGATTCTGCGCATTCCCAGTAGAGTAGAGACTATGGATGACGTGGTAATTAATTGCTCGAGCATAGCTCAGGGTGTCCGGGTTGACAGTGGGAGGGGAAGGCATCGTGAGACCACAATATGAACGTGGAGATGCTAATCAAAGCAGATGGTCGGCTGCCTTTTGCCATGCCAGCCAGCCACATCAGATATTTCACGAGGGGCTCTGTGCCTTCCCCCTGGATTACTCTAGCTCCCACACTTTTAAGTTTAACTGAGAGAGAGCTGCCTGGATGCCATATTTTACAAGGAACAAAGAAAGGCTGGGTTTCCTGTACTTCTGGTTTAGGTATACTAGGGTCGTTATTTCAACCTATTAATAATACACATGTATAAAGTAAAAAAGTTTGTCTTCGTTTCAGAAATTTGATGAATCAATAGTTTTAACACACGTACCTCTTTCTCCCTCCCTTCCTCATTCCCCTCCCTCCCCCTCCCTCCCCCTCCCTCCCTCCTTCCCGCCCCCTCTGCTTACTCTAAGAATGCATTTGATAGAAATTAAAATCAGACCTAAAATTAGACATGACAGTCTCTACTAATACTTCTATGTGTTTCAGTTATAGGAATAATTTATCTCCTCTTCCCTCTCATTCTTTGCCTTCATTTTGCCCTCTTCTTAGACTAGGCTGTCCTTAAATTGTCTAGCATCCTGCCTTACAGCCTGAGCTCTGGAAGGTGTTTGTCACCATGCCTCTTTCCCACTTGCTGAAGGCAACCTTACATGATGATGGAGGGTAACAGTTGAATTCTGCCCTAGAAAGAACAGTAGGAAGTACATGTAGGGTTAGGACTTGCGTTTGATTCTTCCTGATGGTACTTTATTTCTGACAGGACTAGTCAAAATTAACAGCAGTAGTCAGTTAGGCCTCACCTCCTTGGCACTTATTTTCATTTTACTTAATTATTTTATATAATAAATATTTTAGAAAATTGCTTTGAAGCACTTGTCTCCAACATGTTCTTCACAGTCATTGGGAAGCAGATTGCTACCCAGTGAAGTCTCTGAGATGACTTTGTACATCATGCCCCACACATTTTTCTCAAGTACACGAGTTTATCTTTTAATACACGGTGTTTGCTAGTTACAGATTATCAATGACCAAATGCTATCTTAAGGCTCTAAAATCCTGCACATGGTTTTGGAATCCCATAATTTTCAGAGCAAGTTAATGTTAGGGAATAACATTTAAAAGGTACTAGAATATTCCAAGCTAAACACTCACCACAGGAAATATTGACAGGTCTTGTTTGGGTGTGGAGAGAACACGTTTTGGCTCAGAATAGATGAATCTTTCCCAAAAGCCTTTGATTTTTGAATAGGTATCTTCTCTGCCTGTACTTGGAAATTCTTCTTGCTTGTACTTGTTGTTCCAAGTGCAAGAATCCTTCAATGAGGAACGCTAAGTTGACTGCATTTTTCTTTCACAAAAGAAAGCTGTGGGAACTTAGCCTTGGATGGAAAGCTGGTTCTAGGAGGTAAAATGTGAAAGACGGATGCAGAGGTTTGGCTGTGGGGGTGTTAGAGTAGCTTCTTGGATCATGTGGCCACTGATAAGGCTCAACATTTAGCAGTGCTCCTTGCTACCCACTCTTGGGCCCACTCAGATGCAGCTCCATGGCCAGCTTTACCTACAGGCCTGCAGCAGAAGATTGCTCATGGTGTCAACCTTACTATGGATACCCTGTCTGTGAGTTACAGATGCCATCTTCCAGGTGGTGGGGGCATGGGAGGAGGATAGGAGACACAGGAGAAGTGACAGCACACTTTCTAGAATGAACGGGACTCTAGAAATGAAGCTTTCAATGCTTATGCTTATGTCCTTTGTGTAGAAGAGCTCTGACTATTCTTATATTCTCTAGATCGCCTAATTCCCACCATAATCAGTGGGCATCATTCCTGCAATAGGCTGGAGAAGCATAGGAAGTCCTACTGAGAGAAGTGGACAAAGTCCACCAGAAATCCCAGACCTCGTGATAGTTTCCTTTCACCTTGCAAGGACTTTTTTTTTTTTTTTTTTTTAGCAGACATATATATAACACAAAGTAAGGAAAACTCGCCATCCTAATAACATTGCATCTGTATTTTAGTTCAGTTGTAATACGAAGAAATGTTTCATGAAAATAAAAATAACTTTTCCTTCTGCTTTTTAGATATGCAATGATTCCATGGATGTATCTGATATCCAGAATCTTTTCTAGTTCAGATGTGGCCTTCATCTCCTACATCTCCTTGAACTTCATCTTTGGCCTGTGCACCATGTTGATGACCACCATGCCCCGGCTCTTGGCTATCATTTCCAAAGCTCAGGTGATTCAGTGGCAGTGGCCTGTTTCCTAAGTGCAAGAGACAGGAGAGTGCAGAGGCCCACTGCTTTGTTACTACTGTGATAAAAAGCCTGGTTCAAACAATGTAAAGGAAAGAAGGATTTATTTTGACTCACAGTTAAGAGGGCTTTCACTTATCCTAAGGGCCTGGCAAAACTATGTGTAGGAGGAGGGTATTCATCTCCTGTTGAGTGCAAGGAAGAGCCTAGAATCTAGGTACACCCTACAAGGTCTGCTTTCAGTGTTCTACTCTCTCCAGCCAAGAGTCTTCATGCTCAAGTTTACAGAAACCCTCAAAATAGTGCCACCATTTGGGAAGGAAGCATTTAAGGATAGTGATTGACTGCAAACATTTCTGTGATGTTTTAAGGGCAGCTGCATGAGTCAGGGCTGGGCCATATAGGTGTTCACTGTTTCATTCCCAAAGGCCTTCTCAGGGATCCTCAGATATTGACTTATTGGCGACAGAGGAATGGCTACAATAAAGCATGTCTTGCCAAAGTGCCACTGAATAATAGCTTAAAATCTTAAGTAAGCTGGGCCACAGCCTTGTCCATAAGCACATGATGGTGTGCCTGAAGAATCATGCTGGGATTCCTTTGTCTTCTCTGGCGTATGTGTACGTTAATCCAGAGTCTTTCCATGTATTAGAGGAAAAAAAGATGCCCTTGGCATGGGTTGTTCAACAGGGAATGGTTTTCCCTGTGTGGGAAATGCCTAGCAGGCATTAAGGCCAAGTAGACACAGTAGACACAGCCCATTCATTCCCTCTACCATGGCTCCTTATTGAGGCTGTCTTCTCTCTTGGCTTCTGCTTTAAAGCACCTGCCAGTCACTCATCATGGCCAGCATAATCTGTGAAAATAGGCTTCAGTTTCTGCCTTCTCCTTAGCTCTCATATTAAGTCCTCTCTTTTTCTGATTTTTATTATTCTCACCTCTGGGCACATTGTGTCCACAAGACTCTGTGTTCTCATCCTCTCTTATGACTCAGTAGTTCTCGGATGTGACATTATCACTTGGCAGGCTCCCAGTAGAAGGATATGCTCATACTCCCATTTCCAGTGGAGAGAGACTGAGGCCTGTCCCACTGGGATAGGATCACTCCTTATGTCTCGACTCCAGACTTAATACACTCTTGAATGACGGCCAACATTATCTCTTATTATTGTGCTTCATGTTTGTGTAGATGCAATGAAGTATGTAAATATCAATTTTGCATTCAATGAGGGCAATGATCTATTTCAGTGATTTTTTATTTTTTTACAGATTGAGTTTGACACTAATCTGTATTAATATTCTGAGCCTTTAGAGAGACAGCTTGCCGAACAATTGATTGGCTTTAACTTGAGGAGAATATTGAAATCAGCAGAAGGGACATAGAGGCCCTGCTCCACCCCATCGATTTCTAATGTGGCATGGTTTATTGAAGGTGCTGTAAACTGTGGTAGTGAGGAAAGAAGATTCAATACAGATAGAGCTGGGAGAAACCAACAGCCAGGTCAGCTAGGTAACAGAATAAGGGCAAGCTAACTCCAAAAGGAAGGGGGAAGTGAAACCTTGGAACTGAAGAGAAGTTAGCTAGGAATGCTTTCATTCAGAGAAGCCTAATCGCTTGCAAGATAAAAAGGCAGAGTTATCTGCAGTGAAAACAGCTCCGCTCATCTTACAGAGTCAGCAGGCAATGGGTGCTTCCTGGAAGAAAAGTATTTGAGTCACTCAGCAATTAGTTAGGAAGGAAGGACATTTGACTGGATTTGCTTTGATCTTTCTCTTTCCTTTGCTCCTTATCATGAAACTGTTTGCTAAAGCCTTTTAACAGTGTTTAAATATTCATTCTAATTGATACTGAATGTCCATTGTCATGTTAGAAGGCTTCATGAACTTGTAAAATTAATGAAAGGTATCAAGAGTGACATCAGGCTCTCAGGTCATAAGCTAGTACAGCCAGTGTTGATCACTGTATGTGCACAATAAGAGCCAATATGACTCTTTTCTTATTGCTAATATACTGTTAAAGAATGATGCGTCTTGGGTTGGGAGGCACGGTCAGGCATGTATCTTTCTCCCACAGATGAAAATCTCTGCTTCAACTATGAAAATGCTATCAGGTTTAAGATTATAGTTTCTATTTCTCTATGTATTAATTAATATTCCTCAATCACCACTCTTCCTGAATCAAACAATTGATTAGTCAATCCATGAATTTATTTGTATTTTTATTAATTCTGCATTCACATATTACATATCCTTTGTCAATACTTGTGTAAAAATCACTGTGACTACCTTAAAATGAGTTTCAGAAACATAGATGTCACCATATCATGTCATTAACTCTCATTCCCCATGTTCAAGACTACCACTAGTAACAGAAATCCTTTCAGATGGCATGGTAATTGACACAGGCATAGATCAATGTGGATTTAGATGTAGTTTTTCCTTAGAGTCTTGTTACAGACTCACAGGCAGTTGCCAATTTTTTTTGTATTGATACAGTAAAAAGTCGGAGATATGGCCAGTGGGACTTTCTGTTCTCATAATTCTGTTCTACAATAATTTCATTGTAGAAATTCTTCCTCTGTTTTCATCTATCCAAAACCACCTTCCAAAGGCATGGTTTTCTAGGCTAACCTATTAGGGATAAAAATTCAACATATATTTTGTGAGTGGTTACAAATATTTCATCCATAACATTCTGCCCCTGGGCTCCCAAGACTCATGTCTTCCGTGGGTGGAAATTACAAACTCATTCTGTCACAGGAGGTCTAAAATATTTCACTTATTGTGGCCCCAATTCTAAAGCATCTAATCTATAAAATTCATCAGATTCAGATGTGGGTGGGAATCAAAATTATATTCCATCATAACTTCTCTCTAGCTGTGAGCTGGTACAATCATATGTATGGGACAGGTCTAGGACACATATTGCCACTTCAAAATGGAGAAGAGGAAGAGAGGGTCAATAGATTCCACCAAGCAAAACCTAGTAAGACACACATATCATATGATCTCAGGGGCAATCCTGTCTGGCTCCATGGCTGTCTGAGAATGTCTCTGAGAACCAGGATAGGGAAGACTAGACCTGCAGTCCCAACCCAAAACAACAGCAAGTTATTGGTATATGTTATAAAATGATGAATAGTTTTTAATTTCATCTTTTTCCCTCTTTCACTGTGCAGAGTTTGCAGAAAATCTACGATGTCCTCAAGTGGGTTTTTACTATTTTTCCTCAATTCTGCCTGGGTCAAGGGCTCATAGAACTCTGTTATAATCAGATCAAGTATGATCTGACTCACAACTTTGGCATTGATTCTTATGTGAGTCCCTTTGAGATAAATTTCTTGGGCTGGATCTTCGTGGAGTTGACATTGCAGGGCACGTTTCTGCTCCTCTTAAGGATCCTGTTACACGGAGACTGCCTAAGATGGCCAAGGTATGTATTGAAGAGTTCACGTGCACGGCTCTGCCTCTCGATTAAAGAGTGGAGGAAGAGTCTACCTGGGGTTTGCCAGATAAAAACATGTTCCTGCTTAACATTATGATGAATGGATCTAAACAGCTAAAGATTGATGCTTCCTTTTTAAGGAATTTCAAAAGATAAGGTGCCAACCTTTAAAAGAATCCTTTCAGTTACTCAGTCGTCTCAATTTGTTTTCCACTCTAAATCTGCTCACTTTTTTTTCAGTGACTTTGTACCACCAAAAGTGAATTTGGTTGATACCATAAAGCAATTCAGTTTTATAACTAAATGGCATTAATTCCTAGAGTCAGGAAGGTGTAGGACTTTAGTGCAGATACCATATGCCTTTGCCAAGTGCAGTCCTTTTGTCTTTGTCAAGTGAAGATACTGAGATCGGTGTGTATAGAAATATGGAAGCACCTGGGTGATTGTAAACACACACACACACACACACACACACACACACACCACACACCACACACACACACACACACACACACACCACACACCACACACACACACACACACACACACACCACACACACACACACACACACACCACACCACACACACACACACACACACACCACACACACACACACACACACACCACACACACACACACACACACACACACCACACACCACACACACACACACACACACACACACCACACACCACACACCACACACACACACACACACCACACACACACACACACACACACACCACACACACACACACACACCACACACCACACACACACACACACACACACACACCACACACCACACACACACACACACACACACACCACACACCACACACACACACACACACACACACACCACACACCACACACACACACACACACACCACACACCACACACACACACACACACACACCACACACCACACACACACACACACACACACACACACACACCACACACCACACACACACACACACACACACACACACACACACACACACACACACACGGAGGTTATTTAAGGTAGCTTGGCAAAGATTCTAAAACCTTGTCAGATAAAGTTAAGAGCCCTCCTGCTCTTCCAGTAGACCCTGGTTGATTCTCCCCACCCACACAGTAGATCACAATCATCTGTAACTCTAGCTCTCGGGGATCCGATGCCCTCTTCTGGCCTTTCAGCACACCAGGCACACACAGGATGTACAGACATACATACACACAAAACACCCACCAAGACAAAATGAATAAATAAATATTTAAAAATGCATTTGGAATCTACAAGGAATTGTGTTTTCATGTGCAAGGTCTATACTGTTGCCTTCTCCCATCTCTCTTGTTTAACACACTGATCCTCCCTTTGTCTGTGGAGCTATGATTCCTGCTTCAGACAGCGAGTCTCCCTCACTCTCATCTCTCTAATTATAGTTTTCTGAGACAGTCTCTCAAAGCAGGGATTCTTTATGGAAAATCTATTATTACCTTGTTACTTAAGAATCTGTTGCAGATATAAAGCTCCGTTGTAAATATTTTTAGGCAATCCATTTGTATGTATTTTTTTCTTTTCTTTTCTTTTCCTTTTTTTTTTTTAACGTAGCACACCTAGGTTGCTAAGGTGGAGAACCATTTAAAATTCAAATCCCAAAACTCTTCTGAATTTCGCCATGATCACTCTGGAATCTGTAAACTTCCCAGGGCTGACTGACTCCAGAGTAGAATTCTGGGCACCTTTTAAGTGTAATTGCTTCTCTGATACGTCTCTTAATACTTCAGTCTGCTTGAAACACTCAGTGGAGAATCCCTTTGGCAGCTTCCAGGTTTCTTACTCCTCCAGCAGTATCAAAGGAGTTTTCTTCAATGAATAAAGTTTTTGCATTACTTCAGAGGATATTAATCGGGCTCTGCTTTAGAACAATTCCCTGATAGCCACAGCAGATAGTCATTTGTGTTATGTTATATTGATGGAAAGGGCAAGGATCAGAGACATTGTCTGCCTTTCTGCTCCCTTATGACTCACTGTCACAGTGATTGTGCCCCACTTAATTTATTATTGAAATCTCAATAGAACCCAGTCAGTAATCAGTGCTGAATATGAATAGCCAAGGTTCAGTGAGTCCTTCGTAGGGAAAATTATAGCAGTCCTAGCTAAAAGTTGGAAAAGAATGGGAAGAGCCTATCCCCTCATGGGAGCCAAATAGAGTTTACCCTTTCCACCTGAAATGTGTTAGCAGCATAAGGCTGGGAACTAGTGTGAAACCTCCTTCACTGGAGTCCTGTAAGTTGAACTGGCTTTCACCTTCATTTCCCTGCTACCTTTAAGGTGACAGATCTCCATTTGCATAGAGCCCTGACCAGAAACCAACTCAAGTGTGTGTGTGTGTGTGTGTGTGTGTGTGTGTGTGTGTGTGTGTTGTGTGGCCTCTTTTCATTGCTGTCTGGAGCTTGGCTGTGCTGATTCCATAAGCAGGCAGAGTTAGAGCAACCATATGGTTCAGATACCAGTTGTGATGAATTATCAGGACAACCCTACTGTGTCTACTGCCCACCTGGATCCTTCTGTTGCACATTGCCTTGTGATTGGTGGATGGCTAACCAGAGGTGGAAGAACTAGAAACTTGTTTGTTTGGATGTTACCCAACAAGTTTTTGCTTGTCCTCCACCCATCAGAGCAAGGGGAATTGAAAGTATGTGGTACCTGATTTCTCCCTGAAGTCTTGAGTTGCTTAGTTTCAATGATGTGATCTACAGACATACATAAAAATCTCCAGGCAGTTTTCCTGGGGAGAGGATGGGAACTGTGGAGGCAGACCTCTAAAATATCAGTAGCGGGACCACCAGATGATGGTGCTTATGTGATTAAAAATAAATAGTCCTCAAACCAAAAGATATTAGTGGATGCAATTTCATAAAATGAATTAACACATCCAGTGCTTTCTTAAATTGTTAAATTGAATACTTAACTATGTTTTCTGTGCCCACATAACTTTCTGCTCCTCAGTAATAAGCCTCTAGATAGCTCTCTCTCCCATTTTTATCTCCTTTGATTCACTTCATATGTCTTTAAATATTATGTAAGTGACATCAGCCCCTTCTTCTCTTACCTGTATTTTATATGCAATGAACTATAGTTTTGTGAAATTGTGATTTCAGACATGGAAAAATAACACAGAATAAGTCATGGAAGTGACTGACTAAGGATTGACAGGAATATTTTTTCTTAGCTAGAGTATTCTTTCGTTTTGAAATAATTTGAGAATTGTAAAAGGTATTATAAAAGTGACCCCTCCCTATGAATAAATGATTATATGGTTTACAATAGCACATCCTATTGAGGGTAAGGAAGTTGATGTGAGTATGGTATGGACACTGTGCTTGGTCTGTAATTAATCACTAAAAGGAGGCACAGTGCAGTTTACTGAAGAAATGAAAATTTACTTGAAGGTTAAAATACCTCAATGAAAATCCTAGTGAGGACTTAATAGCCCAGACTGAGAGTGAACCTGTTAGATATGATGATTAGATTTATGGTCATATTATTGGCAAATATCTGTTGAATACTATATGTAAGATATGCAAAAAGGCATCTATCTAACCTTTTATGAAATCCAATTTATACTGTAAGTTTTGTATTGGGGTACTGGGTTTTTGTTTTTACCAAAATACCCACATACACTGATAATTTAGAAAAAGGGGAATCCAAATTTTTTCCACTCATCAAAAGGTCTGACATGACTTTATTATTCCCCAAATTAAAAGCTACCTCTAGTGTTGACTTCTCTCAGGGTCCGGTAACAGATGATGTCCTGTGTGGAAAAGTTGATTTCCCTGGCAATCAGGATGATTCAGGTAAGATGTTCTGACAGCGCATGCTGCTAATGTCTGAGAGCTTTGCCTTCGGTCTTCACAAGTGTCACTTGGGGACTATTCAAGGACTGTCCCTGCTGGGAATTAATTAACTCTGCCTTTATCTTCCCAGGGGCCACTCTGCCCTGCAGGACATAGTCAAGCCTGTTAAGGACATCGATGTTGAAAAGGAGCAAATGAGGGTGCTTGAAGGAAGAACTGGAGGAGACATGTTGGTGTTGTGTAACCTCAGTAAAAGTTACAGAGGTGTTTGCAGGGGGAAGACGACGGCTGTGCATGGCATTAGTCTGGGCATATCACGTGGCGAGGTAACTTAGCTGCAGACTTTATCCTTTTCTCTTGTGAGCTCAGGAACTCTAGTTGTAATTCTCTTTGGGCTAGTCTTGGAATATCTGAAATGACAGCAAAAAGCAGCCTATATGGTCCAGAGACTCACAATGTCACAGGGTCAAAGTTGGAGACAGAGTCTGAGCATAGTGGCAATTTTCCAATTGTTTCAAAACTAATTTTCTTTCATGATTCTTTAAATTTCATGTGACTGAGGACTTTAAAGAATGGCTTAACTTTTAGAATAAATTTTACTGAGTACAAATAGTTTTTAAAATTTAGTTAACAATGCAACCCACTTCTTCCATTCTCTTGGCCTACAATTTGCCTTGAGTCCATCTCGAATGGTGGTTCTCAACCTTTCTAATGTGTGACCCTTTTATGCAGTTCTTTATATTGTGGTGACCCCGAACTACAAAATTATTTCATTGCTACTTCATAACTGTAGTTTTTTCTACTGTTGCAAATCATAATGTAAATATCTGGTATACAGGATGTTTGATACATTACCTTCAGAGGGGTCAAAACCCAGAGTGAGAACTGCTACTCCAGAAGAATGTTATCCTGCAGGGTTAAAAAAATGTACATACCACAGCAGTTCTGGAGAAACCTTTAATCACAACTGACAGAAGGCATAGAAGCTGACTCTTATTTAGACTCAATACATAAGGGAAAATCAATCCTGCAAATGATTATCTTTAATTAACTGGTAGGAATAAAGGCACACCTGGCATTGCATGGTCCAGGTTCTGGAGAAACCCAATAGTTACCTGGCTATCTCATTGTCAGCCACCAGCTATGCCCTCTGGCTGAGCAGATAATCCAGATATGAATACCCTGGGGTACACCGAGACCGAGTGACCCATCTAAAGCAATTCGAAATCATTGCAATTAGCAAATGTTGAAATCATGATTTCTAGGACAACTGGACAAAATATTAAAGATTGTTTTCTAGTGATTGTTTCTATTCATTTTTTGCTAGCTAGCTCTGTAATCTCTTACTAAATTTTGAATTAAAATTAAATACATTTAAATCAATATTAGTTTCCTCACTATCCAAGGCTGTTTTAAGCAAAAAGAAAAGAAAAAAAAGCAAAAGAAAGAAACAGAACTTTGGAACTAGGCATGGTGCTTCTCATAGTTGAGGTTCCATTTGTCATCAGTGTTAAAATCAAGAAAAGAATCAGCTCAGATCACAGTTATGGAGGTTTCCATTGTCTCAGGCCTCTCTGAAGACTTACTGCATCAAGAGAACGAGACATGCTGGTGACACTGCTCATGTCCAGACCAGATGCTAACAAGACAGGAAAAGGAGGGACAAAGTTCCAATATCCTGAAATAGCTTAATATTATTGAGCAAAAATGGTCAGTTATGTACACCTCCTATGTAATTCCAAGTCCACTGACCATAACTTTAGCACATGGGTCTTTAGCACATGGAACTTTCAAGATCCAAACTGTAGGATGATGCTTTCTTTTTATAATTTTACGAGCAGCACATTCGGTTGCCTAGATGGGAAGGACGTTGTAAGATCCTGTGAATAAAACAAAGATAACTGAAATGTCTGTCTCTGTTCCTCCAAGAGTCCATGAACTGCTTGGGAACTAGAAAATCATAAGGAGATATAGTTTTCTATGTCTGGACAGGATGAGAAAGTGCTGGAGTGATTTATAACAGTGCAGGAAAGCGGGTGCAACAGGAGGCCTGCAGAAGATTGTTACCACTGAGGCAGAATTAGACTGGGCTCTGAAGCTGAGAGGTGGTCCGGATAGGGAGATAGGGCATCCTCAGCTCCGTGTAGTATCCTACTGGTATCCTACTGGGCAGATACCAGTGAGACCAGGCAGGCCTGAATGAGGTAGACTCCTGTATAGTCTGGGGGAAAGATTCAGTGATGTTGGGAGCAGCACAGTGACAGAGGCGCATGGTGACTCAGGGCATTGGTAGTTTCCCGAGGCACAGAATAGAGGCAAGTGAGAGGTGGCATGAAGACAAAATGTAGACCCAGCCATTGTAATATTAGGGAAGCCAGATGGTATCAGTATATATTAGCACTCAGACATCAGAAAATGGTCTGAGAAGATCTGTGTTCCAGGAAGGATGCTCAAGTGTATCATATCCAGAGGCACAAAACAGATACCAGGTCCAGAGAATGAGGTGGGAAAGCAATTTTCACGTAGACGTTACGACAAGATTGAAGAGAGAAATCAGCTAACTGTCAAAGTATAAAACTGGAGCTTGTTTCCTTAGTTAATATGAGGATTTTCTTAGGCTCTGAGTAAGAAGTGGATTTACAACCTCTTCAATGGAAAAATGAAGGCATGTAGTTACCAGAAAGATCTATCATCCATCTGCCTACCTACCTATTTATCTATCCATCATCTACACATATATTATCATCATCTCTTATCATCTACACATTAATTATCATCTCTGTGTCAGTTTTTCTGTCTATAATTTATTTAATTTTATATCCACCCACTTCCCTGTGTGCATATACACATCTCTCACTTGCTATCTGTTTATGTATGATGTACGTATATATGTATGTATGTATGTATGTATGTATGTATGTATGTATGTATGTATGTGTATCTTGCATAATTGGTATTATTGTTACTTAGAATTTATTTTGTTAAGTTTTATATATCCAGATTTATCTTTTGTTGAATTAATACTGATTTCTCATTTGCAAGTGTCACAACAGCACTGAAAGCATAAATTACCTTCTATACAGTAGAGTGGTTCTACAATATGCCAACATCACATATCAGAAGCATCAACATACTATCAAGGCAATGCTGTTTCCAATATAACATTTGATTGGACTTTATACTTTGTGTCTAACTTTACTTTTTATTTTTAGTGCTTCGGGCTCCTTGGGGTGAATGGTGCTGGGAAGAGCACAACATTCAAAATTCTGAATGGCGAAACTCCACCAAGTTCAGGCTATGCCACGATCAGGACTCCTCAGGGGTATGAACCAGAATTTATCATTTGTCTATTTTCTTCTATACTCATCGTCTGCTTGCCATTTCCCCAAATGAGTGGCAAAGTCTCTCAGTATCAGTGGCTGGAGCTCAAGCCTTTCATGATAAGACATGATATTTTTCTCAATCTGAAAATCTGTCAATATTTGCATCATTCTTGCCATTTTAATTCAAGCATGCTTACATAGCTGTGTATTTACTTTTAGTTTTGTCTCTTATCTGTGTTCACACTCATTCATGCCTGTATTTAGCAGAACAATAATACTAGGTTCTCCCCTGACTATCTTAGCTAGCCACAGAGTTTTGGCCCAATTAATGATACACTTTGATTGACACGGAATCTTATTATTGTTTGTACTTCACCCCCTATTTGCCTGACACATTTTTGTTCTATTGTAAATGGTGTTATTAATTTTGACTGTTCATTGAAATAGAAATTCTCTGTTGTTGTTATTAACTTTTTTTGACAGAGTTTCTCTTTGTACACTGGCATCGAACTCAGAGATCTTCCTGCCTTTGTCCCCCAAGTATTGGGATTAAAGGTGTATATTACTACTTCCCTGATGAAATAGAATTTCTTAATATATGTTCCTGTAATGAACATTGTCTAGATTTTATGTTTTCAGCATTCTTTTCAGTTCCACATATATTCCATATTCTTTTCAGTTCAGTAGTTCCTCAGATCTATTCCTCCTCCATTTCCACTCAGAAAAGAGCAGGCCTCCAAGAGACAACAACCAAATATGACAAAACAAGATACTATAAGACAAGCGTAAAGTCCTCCTGCTGAGGCTGGACAAGGCAACATAGCAGGAAGAAAAGAGTCTGAAGGGAAGGTAAAAAGAGTCAGAGACACACCTTCCTCCACTGCTTGAAGTCCCACAAAACCATGAAGCTAATAGCCATAACATACACACAGAGGACCTGATACCTCTCAAGACCCCATACTTGATACTTCGGTCTCAGTGAACCCTGTTTAACTGGCTCAGTGGGCCATGTCCTTCTGCTGTTCTCCATCCCCTCTGACTCCTACAATCTTTCCTCCCTTTCTTTCATGAGATTCCCTAAGCTCTGAGTGGAGAGACCTAATGGAGATCTCCAATTTAGACTCTTTCTGGCTGAGTGTCTCGACACTGGCAGAGGAAGGCTCTTTGATGATGAAGAAACAAGGCACCTATCTATGAGTACTGAGGAATATCAGTAGGGATAATTTCATTAACTTTTTTTTTGGCTGGTAGGTTTGGCTATTTTATATGTACATGGAGCATCTTCAGAAAAAATGTAGTCTGAAGAAATGACACATAGAATGATTTTAGACAAAAATTGTTAAATTTGTGACTAAATGACAGGACAGAGGAATCTCTGTTTTAGGAGAGTATTTTCTAGACTGAGAGATATGTGAGCTTGTAAAATCCAGTAGAACATCAGGGATATAGACATGGGTTTGTTGTTTAGTCTGTGACAGTTCTAGTGTCCAATCCCAGGTAATTAAGGAGTTTCCTTACCTACCTACACATTTTTCTTTCTGTTTCTTTTTTCTTTCCGTCTCTCTGTCTCCCTCCCTTTCTTTCTCCTTCAGTCTTTCCTTTTTTCTTTTATTGGATATTTTTATTTATATTTCAAATGTTATCCTCTTTCTAGGTTTCCCCTCCAGAAATCCTATATCCCATTTCCCCTCCCCCTGCTTCTAAGAGGGTGACCCCACCCCCACACACTCCCTCCTACCTCCCAGCCCTGACAATCTCCTACACTAGGGCATCAAGCCTTGACAGGGCCAAGGGTCTCTCCTACCATTGATGTCCCACAAGGACATCCTCTGCTACATATGTGGATAGAGCCATAGGTCCATCCTTGAGTACTCTTGGGATGCTGGTTTAGTCCCTGGGAGCTCTTGGGGTGTGGTTGGTTAATATTTAGTTCTTCTTATGGGGCTGTAAACCCCTTCACCTCCTTCAGTCCTTTCTCTAACTCTTCCACTCCATTTTCAGTTCAATGATTGGCTGCAAGCATCTTCCTTCTGTATTTGTCAGGAGACAGCTATATCAGGTTCCTGTCAATGTGCACTTCTTGGCATCCACAAGAGTATCTGGACTTGGTGGCTGTATAGGGAATGGATCTCCAAGTAGGGCAGTCTGTGGATGACCTTTCCTTCACTCTGTGCTCCACAATTTGTCTCCATATTTCCTCTTCTGACTATTTTTGTTCCTCCTTCTAAGAAGGATGGAAGCATCCACACTTTGGCTTTCTTTCTTTGTGAGTGCATACCATGTATGGTTTTTTGTGATTGGGTTACCTCACACATGATGAATTTCTAGTTCAATCCATTTGCCTAAGAATTTCATGAAGTCATTGCTTTAAATAGGTGAGTAGTACTGCATTGTATAAATGTACCACATTTTCTGTATCCATTCCTCCACTGAAGGACATCTGGGTTTCTTCCAGCTTCTGGCTATTATAAATAAGGCTGCTATGAACATAGTGGAGCATGTGTCCAAGTTGTATGTTGGAACATCTTTTGGGTATATTCCCAGGAGTGGTGGTATAGTTGGGTCCTCAGGTAGTATTATGTCCAATTTTCTGAGGAACTGCCAGACTGACTTCCATAGTGATTGTACCAGCTTGCAATCCCACCAACAATGGAGGAGTGTTCCTCTTTCTCCACATCCCTGACGAAATCTGTGGTCACTTGAGCTTTTGTTCTTAGCCATTCTGACTGGTGTGAGGTGGAGTCTCAGGGTTGTTTTGATTTGCATTTCCCTGGTAACTAAGGATATTGAATATTTTTTAGGTGCTTCTCAGCTGAGAATTCTTTGTTTAGCTCTGTACCCCATTTATAATAGGGTTTTTTTGATTCTCTGGAGTTTAATTTCTTGAGTTCTTTGTATATATTGAATATTAGCTCTCAATCAGATGTAGGATTGGTAAAGATTTTTCCCAATCTGTTGGTTGCCATTTTGTCCTAATGACAATGCCCTCTGCCTTTCAAAAGCTTTGCAATTTTATGAAGTCCCATTTGTTGATTCTTCATCTTAAAACCTAAGGCATTGATGTTCTGTTCAGGAAATTTTCCCCAGTGCCCATGTGTTCGAGGCTCTTCCCCACTATTTCTTCTATTATTTTGAGTGTATCTGGTTTTATGTCAATGTTCTTGATCCACTTGAACTTGGGCTTTGTACAGGGCAATAAGAATGGATCGATTTGCATTCTTCTACATGCTGACTTCCAGTTGAACTAGCATCATTTGTTGAAAATGCTATCTTTTCCCATTGGATGGTTTTAGCTCCTTTGTCAAAGATCAAGTGACCATGGATATGTGGGTTCATTTCTGGGTCTTCAAATCTTTTTTTTTTCCGGAGCTGGGGACCGAACCCAGGGCCTTGCGCTTCCTAGGCAAGCGCTCTACCACTGAGCTAAATCCCCAACCCCTCAAATCTATTTCCTTGATCTACCTCTCTGTCTCTGTACCAATACCATACAGTTTTTTAATCACTATTGCTCTGTCATACAGCTTGAGGTCAGGGATGGTGATTCCCCCAAAATCTCTTTTATTGTTGAGGATAGTTTTCATTATCCTGGTCTTTTGTTATTTCAAATGAATTTGCAAATTACTCTTTCTAACTCTCTGAAGAAGTGAGTTGGGATTTTGGTGGGGATTGCATTGAATCTTAGATTGCTTTTGGCAAGATGGCCATTTTTACAATAGTAATCCTGCCAAACCATGGGCATGGGAGATCTTTCTATCTTCTTAGATCTTTATCAGCAGAAGTTGCCGTCTCCTCTGTGCTCTTAGGTGTTTCAGAACTCCTGGGAGACCAGCTCTCTCCTGGTAGGATCTGGTTCCAGAGATCTGTGACACAGGATCAACTCCAGAAGCACACAGAAACCAAAAGCCAGTCTTTCTTCTTTCTTCCTTTCTTTCTTCCTTCCTCCTTCCCTCTTTTCCTCCCCCCTCCCTCCCTCTGACCCTCCCTTCCTTCCTTTCTCCCTTCCTTTTTTCTTCCTTCCTTTTTTCCTTCCTTCTTTCCTTCCTTCCTTGCTTGCTTGCCTGCTATGGCTGGTTCAGGTAGAAACAAGACAAGCCAGATGCCTCTTTCTTTAACCAGGCTTCTTAGACACCTTCTAACTAATGTGACTGCTCTAGACCACTGTGTTATTTTGTATGTTCGTTATTTTGTATTCCCTACTGTCCTCTACATCCTCTAAGTTGTCTTATATTACCAGACTGTCCTTCCTGTTTCTTCTTCAAACTGCTTGCAATACTTTAGAAACTTCTGTGCTACATGTTTTATTACAAACCCACCATTTTAAGTAAATTATATCAACGTCTACTGCAGTTTGAAGCAACATAACTTTTTTCTGTGATACTTTGTCTTCATTGTCATTGACTGAATTTGCTGTATTCTGACATGCATCTAAGTCAGTTTAGAAACAATAGTTTTTTAGGTCTTGAAATTTGCATGATGGAGTCCTTGCAGATCTTCAAAGTTGTTTATCAGGTGAACTTGATCCCAGCAAGATTTGTCTCTTATGTGCTTGTAGATTACATGTTCATTAGATTTTCCTATGAATTTTCATTTCTCTACTTTATATTAAAACTGAGTTATGTGGGTTTATTATACATTTTCATCCTTATATCCTCATATCCTGCTCATTAACCTCCTGTCCAGTCTGGTTTCCAGATCTTCAACCTTCTCTGGATGTATAGCATCAAAACAGGTCTTTAATGGGTAGCTAGGGTCCTTATCATATGGTTATATGGAGATTGGAGTATTTCCAACTTTGTAGAACTTGGTGCTGGTACTATGTGTGCCAATCCAGTGTGGGAAAATGTGTAGCTTGCTATTAATCATGAGATACTCGCAACCTCTTGTGATGAGGAATGTTGTTGTGTTTTAACTCCAAACCCAGGGGATCACAATTTGAATTTGAATTTGATCTCCTGCCATGCAACAGCTTTAAAGGGCTTTGGGTCTTTTCACCTCCAAAGGGACTAGATATGTGGCTATTTTAATGGGGTTCAAATATAGATGGGAGACATATGTGGTCATAAGCACTGCTTCTATAGTCCATTTCATACTTACAAGGCTGTTTATTTTTGAGTGTGATTATTTATTTTAAGAACATGCTGCTGCAATGAATAAAAAAATAATTCACTAACTACATAATTTAGGTTTAAAGGGAAAAAGTTAGAGTGTTGTGTCCATAGTTCCCCAGTAGAAATTTTAATTGACTTCATATTATCATAGATTGTCATGCAAAGAACTAAGATTTTGGATAACAGTATATTTCTCTCTTCCACAAATGATATATTTTACATCAAAACAATCTTAAATTAAAAACATCATATTTTTCATTTAATGGCAATATTTCAATGTATTATTGCTTGAAAACTATATATACCATTTCTCATTTAAAGCAATTGAAATTTAATTAAGAAATTTATAAACTATAATGCTTTTGTCCAAGGGCAGAGTATGCATTTTTGCTTCTGCTATTCAGTGTCAATAGACGAAAACATTTATAATAAAATCTATCTGAAAGCCCAAAATAAAATTTATTCAGACTCTTGTATGCCAATCTAGTTTTGCATATCTCTCACCATTCTAAAATGGAACCTTCCTATATGGAACTAAAAGTCTCTTGAGGATTACAATGTTCTTTTTCCTCTGTGGCCACAGAGTTAAGATGTAAAGCATTTTTTGTTAGTTGTGGTGCCATCTGATTATTTATTCTCTTTAATTTGCCCATTTACAAGACTATATGGACAAAAGACTCAGAAATTAAGAGGGAATAAAAAAAATAAGGTTTACTTTTTTATCGCTGGTACACTGACTCCTTTCTTTATTATTCCATTCCATCATTTGTAAAATAATTGGAAAATGAAATTCAAATAACTGCTCTGGAAAGGAAGAATAAATTTGCATTCACATAATGGTCTGTAAGTCTCTTATTATGCTACATATCTGTGTAATTAGTTTAATTATAACTAAATCACACTTGCATTAATTATATTTTTAACCTTGATTATTTGTAATGTTAATTGCACATTGGTATTCAAAGAATTAAGTAGGTAATTAGAAGCACAATAGAATCTGTGCCTACCCAGAATGCTGGAGTATCCCTTTCTGCCCACGAAGCTGGCCAGTGATTGCTACCACCACAGAAACACAGGGACCTAGATAGTCACTGTATTAGAGCTTTCTTTTGTTTGTTTCTTCCTGTGGTTATATTATTAGGAAGTCTTTTTTCTGTTTTAGTGTTTGATTTATTAATTTCTATAAATGAATACATGGATAACTTACTCTTGAGAATATATTTAAACAGAACTCTTTTCAAACCTACAATTATGACTTAGTTTGAAGTTATTATGAGCTCCTGATATAATGATAGTAGTCACAAGTTGATAGCCTACCTGTCAAGAATCATATACTTGTTTATTTAGGATGATGAAGTGGACCAGGATCTCCAGGAGCTCAGACAACACTCATGCTTTCTATGTAGCTCAGAGTAACCTTGAAGTTTTAATCTCTTGCCCACCTCCTGAGAGTTGAGCTTACAGGCCTGTTCCCACATGCAACTTAATTCTGCCAGCACTGGGCTAAAGTTTGGGGTTTAAATTACCTCAGGCTATGATACATATGCTCCACCTTATCCCAGCTTTCTTTGTGACATAACATCTCCTTTTCTAACACAGGAAAAATGTTTTGATTAGATATTTAAACTTATAATATTGGAAATTGCAGTCATGGAATAAAATAATACTGATGAAAGGCTCATGATTTTCTGTGATTCTATTATTCACCAAGCATTTAAAGGGTCTATAAATTCTGAGTCTTACCTACTAATTACATTGACTTTCGGCAAAATATGTTACCATCTAATTTTACTGACAAAGAATCCTCAATTCAGAAAAGCCAAGTCATTTGCCAAAATCAAAATCTAGAAAACACTAGTGGAGTTTGATTTTTTCTTTTTTCTTTTATTCTTTTTTTTTATTAACTTGAGTATTTCTTTTTTTTTTTTAATTAACTTGAGTATTTCTTATATACATTTCGAGTGTTATTCCCTTTCCCGGTTTCCTGCCAAACATCCCCCTCCCGCCTCCCTTTCCTTATGGATGTTCCCCTTCCCATCCTCCCCCTATTGCCGCCCTCCCCCCAACAATCTAGTTCACTGGGGGTTCAGTCTTAGCAGGACCCAGGGCTTCCCCTTCCACTGGTGCTCTTACTAGGATATTCATTGCTACCTATGAGGCCAGAGTCCAGGGTCAGTCCATGTATAGTCTTTAGGTAGTGGCTTAGTCCCTGGAAGCTCTGGTTGCTTGGCATTGTTGTACATATGGGGTCTCGAGCCCCTTCAAGCTCTTCCAGTTCTTTCTCTGATTCCTTCAACGGGGGTCCTATTCTCAGTTCAGTTTATTTTCATAATTAAAATATTTTGTTTTTGAGAATTTTATTCATGAACAGTACTATAGTTACATCTCTTTTGTACCTCCTCTTAGTTCCTTAACACTTTTTTTGTTCTACCACTTCTTCTAAAATTTATAGCCCCTTCTTCTTTAATTGTTATTATAACATTTTACATATGCCCTATTTAATCTATGTAGTACAGTCATATATACATATGCATACATGCATACATGTGATTAAGTTGCCAAATGCTTGGGAGTGGCTTGTTGAATGACCTATCAGAAGGCTATTCCCTGTATAAACTGAATCTCCTCCCAGAAGTCAGTGCTTGCCTATAACTAGCTCTTCCTCTAGGGGTTGGTCCTTGTGAAATTTTCCTCATCCAAGTTGGCATGTTGAATGGGGTCTAGGAAATCGTATTGTTAAAATTTCATGGGTGTAGCATCCTATCCTGTCTAGAAGATACATTCTCACAGCTGGAATCCTGGTAATTTGCTTCTTACAATCTTTTCTCATTCTTTTCTTAGGTGTTCCATGAGCCTTAGGTATAGGTTCTGCATTGTAGGTGTGCCAACTGGGGTTGGGTTTCCTTGGTAACACATTCTCAACATTATAAGTTTAATATCCTGGTTGTAGCCTCTCACATAAGCAGATAAGAAACATTTTTGGTGAGAGGTGAAAACTACCTTTATCTGAGGGTATAAAGATATGTATTTAGAGTACAGGTAAAAACTATATGGATTCAGGAAAATGGCAATAGTAGGCTTTTCTTTAGGGTTCATGACCTCACTAGACATGGGTAGTTGGTTAGGTTTCAGTACCAGGCATGAACTCTCTTGCAATGAGTGGACCTTAAGTTCAGTTAGACACTTGATGGTTACTCCAAAGACTTAAGTACCACTATTGCACCATTGGGGATATGTTACTATGCTGGTCCAAGAGACACCTAAAAGGCTATTGCCATTCACCTTGCTTGTCTCCCAGTACATGAGGATAAGATCCTGTTACTGAAGATGTAGGATACTTCAGCTATGAGACTGAGGCAGTTGAACTAGAACTGACCTGGAAGTCTGCTTTTTGAGGACTAGCTCTTATAATATGTGAATGTATGATCAAGATACCAAGGGAGAAAATCAATCAGCAGTTTTAGCCAGCTGTAAAGCCCGATTTTTTTAACTGTGAATAATATTATTCCTTTCTTAATCTACTGTTCCCACTGTTTGAGAAAACTCTAAAAGCAAAGAGAAGGCAATAAAGTATGGAAAAGGAACAGGATGAGATATTCTTAAAATAAATTAACGACAGTAGAAGGATACACATTTTTTTTGCAACAAATGTTCTGTGATATTTAAAATTCAAATGCTCAAAAATTGGGTTTCAAAGAGCATGACTTGTACATGACACAGTTAATACTGTGTTACTGCAACATTCCTGGTGGAAGGAGTGACAGTTGCAGAAAACAAAACAGAACATATGACTCATTAACACCCTGTAAGTAAAATTTGAGGGAAATGCACACAGAAGTAGAGAGAGGTAACATCTATGGAGATAATTACCATTGCTGTGAATACAAGCAGTAAGTCTGCATTTCATGAAGAGATCCTAAATAGAACCCCACATATTGGTTTGCAAACTCCTACAGTAACTATTAGATTAAACAGATAGAACTTTTCTCCATTAGAACAAGCCGTAGAGAATAGACTCGTCATCACCTTTTAGCTATTTTCTGGAATTTATGCCACTGTTCAAAGGCATAGTTGAGAAATAAGAATAATTATATTGCTATCCTTTCCATATAATGTATTTAAATTTGGAGCTATAATGGGAAGACATTTAAATGCAATAGCACATGTAAAGTATGTATAAATCAGAAATATGGTCTATTTGGGTGTTTAAATCAGATAACATTTTGAAGAGTACTGAGTGATTGAATACACAGTCACATATTAGTATATGCCATGTTAGTAGGAAATCTCAATAGACTTCATATTACTATTTGTATAGTACGTACATATTACTATTTGTTTAATTTATGCAGTTGTATAGACCTACAGAAAATGTAAGTGATTTTGAAAAGGATAGAGGAGGTTTAACACTAAAGTGTATGTAAAAAAAGAAAAGTTTAACCATGGTGATTTTGAAAGATAATAGACATTAAGTAATAGTTCAATGCATTGTATAGGTTTTATAACAGAGAGTGCATTTCCAGTCTGATATAGTAATATGTGGAATCAGAGACATAATGGACTAAAAAATTGAAAGTTTAGTCTGAAAATATCAACTTAAAGGGAAAAGAAAACCAAATAGCCAAATTACTACAAGAACACTGCTTAAGATAATACTGAGAAAACTGGAATAATATATGAATATCTTTTGCTAATTGAAAGCATTCCCCTTAAACAATTAATATAACATGTATAACATAAAGTATTGGTCTGTTTAAATATGGATTTAAAATATTTATACATCAGAACCTTGGATTTCATGATTACTAACCAGGACAGGGTTGATAGACATGTCTAAAATATTAGTGATATAAATTATCTAAAGGGAAGAGTAAGTGATCACATATATTAAATAATATACATGATCACATATATTAAATAATATACATGAGGGCTGGAGGTATGATTCAGGAGTTAGGCATGCACTGCTCATGCAGAGGGCCTAAGATCATCCTCAGTAGCATGCTAAACGTCTCACAACTGATTGAACTGATTGTATATCTCCGGGGCCACTAATGAGCTTTCTGGATTTCACTCACATGTGCATACACACATGCATGCATGCGCGTGCGCGCGCACACACACACACACACACACACACACACACACAGATACACACACACATAATTAACTTTTTAAAAAATTAGCACAATATGAAAAATGATGATTTGATATTTAAAAGTACTTTCTACTATTAATATTAAAATGGGGGAGGAGGAGGAGGTAGTGATTTGTATTTTTGTCTGTCATCATAATAATTTATAAAGTAGCTCAGAATCTCATGAAGACAGTAAAACAGAATAAGTAATCATGATGATATGTAAAACAAATACATGGTAGCAAGTATAAAAAGTCCTTGAAATAGTAATTTCTCCAGTAGGGATATATGCCCTGAAAAAGAATGAAAACTTAAATAAAAGATTAAATAAAAATATCAATTTTCATCTGGTCTATATCAGCTAGAAGTGGGAAAATATATTCATTCCAAACATTACTGTTACACTAACTATATGAAGTGGTATTGAATAAGTTAAAATAAGAGATTTGAATAACAGGAAAATGGACCCATTATAAGACTAAAAAGTAATCCAACTATTTCACAATTGCTCCCCTTGGGCCATAATAGGAGGAAAGATGCTCATAGATCAGAAGAGCTGCCTGGTTTGATGTCATGGCTATCTGAGACAAGAGTGGAATAGATATGAGGCTATACATTGGATCTGAGCTCAGTAGTGGCCCCAAGGGTAGAGGTGGTGCTCTGCCCAGTGGGAGTGGCTAACCTGGGTCTTGGAAAGACCATATACATCCTGAAGGTGTCTGTACTGAAAATTCTCACAGTGCCAAAGGAAGATGGCGACAAATCTTGACAGTTTCTCTCTGGGCTCAGAGTTAGAAAGGAAAGCTCTTTAGCACTTTGGAATCATGGGTTTATGCCCTCTGTGATTTGGACTCCAGCTGCTGCACCATTCCCTAGGAAAGAATAGCACACAAAGAAAGGCTCCAGGTCCTTCTACCATACATACACATTTCAATGATGTTGTATATGGCAGAGATGCATGACTTTTATTTGTAAGTTAAAAATAAGTTGACTTGACCAAGATTGGCTTTATATTACTGAACGCATGGCATATTCAAGAAAATACAAGGAAATTTTTTCAAAACACAATCCCTATATCAAGTTTTTTCAGTTAATTAAAAATTAACATTAAGGGGAACATGAAATCAAACACCACAGTCCACACATGACACCTGTCTTCTATGGGTATAAGTTAATGGATTCAACAAAAATGAGAATTGTCATACAGAGAATGTAATATACCAGAAAATCAACCATGGATAATGTATAGAAACTACGGGAACAGGACACAATTGAAAACAGCATATGTTCTAAGACTGAAAAATGATGCTTATTGAATTTAAAAGAAAAACCATTATGAGTGGGTTAAAATTATATGCTACTCATGGAAAATTATGAAAATGTGGTCCTTTGAAAAAGGAAGGAAAGAGAAGGTCCAAGCGGGATGTGATGTTTCACATCTGGAATCCCAGCATTCCTGAGGCTATGCCAAGAGGATCCATCACCTTGAGGTCAAAGCAGGCATAGGCCAATCTCAAAACTAAACAAATGAACAAGGAGAGAAGAAAGATGAAGTCCTCATGATATTAATTAGCTTTCAGGCTGAAAATGGAGGAGACAGGGAGAGAGACACAGCATCCGATGAAATAATGGCTGGAGGATTTCCAGTATTAATAAAACAGATGACTCCTTAGACCAAGCGAACATACTTCTCTTGCATAAAAATAAGACGCCTTCATAATGACATTATTTGGTGAAATCAGAATCTCCAGAATGAAGACAAACTTTTTAAAAAATGCAGAAGAAAAGACAGATTTCAGTAAAGGCAAACAAAACTAGGTTCAGCCTTCAAAATAGTAGCTGCTGGAGGCTTCTGGTATTGAAAATAACATTAAGATAAATTAAAGAGAGAAAATTATTTTCTCAGTAACATCAGAGACAACTCCAGAGCTCACCGGTTTCTTCTGTCTGGGCCAACACATATGCACACAGAAGGCACCTGTTATTGCCTGGGGAGGGATCGGTGTGACAGAGTCTATTTCGGAGCCCAGGACAACACCTGGCCTGACAGAGTATAATCAGAAAACAGCACAGGATGTAGTGGATGAAAGCACACTGGTGTTCAGCAGCCATAATAACCAAGGTAGAGGATTGTAGCTTACATTTGTTTCTTATTTAGGCTTTATTTTCCAAATCATGTACCGCTCATACGTACTAGATTATGAGGCAATTAAGTAATAAATGGCCCCAAACTTCTTCAGAAACACAAGACTTTTGCTTGGTCCTTTAGATCAGCATTTCTGAAGACCACTACCTTTTTTAACACATGCAACTGGGACAGCTATTCCGTTTGGGCTGTGGTTTCTTCCTTTCCTAAATGACCACTATTACAGAATTCATGTGAGCAATAACTATTAACTACTATAGCGTCATCAAAATGCTCAGTGTTATGAGCATAGCACTTTAGAATTTATATACAAATGGCTCTGCTTCCTATAAACATTCACAGTACCAAAATAAAAGTACGCGGAGCTCACACATTGCTTGCAGAAGCCTAATCCTCCTTTTGACTTGCAGATGAGATTAGAGTAGCTGGAGTATCAGTTCTCCAGATAGGAGCTGCTTGCCAGTTGTGGTTTATCTTCCAATTCCAAGTAGAGAATAGTACAACAATGCTGATATGGAAAGAAGGAAGAAAAATCCTACCTAATTTTAAGTGATTATCCTGTAGTCCTCGTCCTGAGACCAACATCTATATGTATGTGTGAGGGTGTGTCTGTACGCTGTCTGTATACTTAGTATTTGTACACATTTCCACACATGAACTCTAATATAATCCCAGTGATAATCATTGCATTCATTTTCCCCAGCTTCTCAACGGACACCGTGTCAGGCTTTTAGCACTTCTGAGCAGTCTTCATATTACTGCCTGTCGATAGATTCTATTAGGTTTCTAGGCCACCTATCTGCTGTTATGTGTCTGTTACATCATGCTATTTCCATGTAAATTGTCCTTTCCTAGAACAAAGTACCATCCTGTTGAAAACCTCTCATTCTTTGAAAAGAAGAACAAAGTGGTACCTGTTCTGTTCTAAGGAAGATTTGATCAAGAATGCAAACCAGAGTGAGGCTCCTGCCTTTAGCTGTTAACACTGACTTCATTGGGCACAATAACGATCACCAGTGTACATTAATTGTCCCCCATGGCAGGTAGGGCTGCCCATATTTTTAGTGGGTTCACTTAGGATAGAGACACACATTGGGTGATCTCAGTCTTTGAGTGCAACTCTCAGTTCTTTGTGTATCTTTGCTTTGTATCTATAGTTCATTGCCTTATGTGAGCGTTCTGTCCAAAGAACAATCTTTAAGACTCCTGATACTCCTATTTTCAGTTTTGAATGAACAGACTTAAGTGTGTAGCAAACAAAACTAAAAGAACAAATAGCAAAAAGTTGATAATGTCATTAAATCGGGTATTTCCAACCTCCCCTCCCCTCAATGGCTGAGGAAGCCCAGAGGCAGTAGCTGCCTAGAAGTCCTAAAGTGAGTCCCAGGTGAATCTGTGTTTCTTCTTCAGTGGACCTTCCATGGGAACAGCCAGGACCAATCTAGAGAGCACAAGAAAGACACCACAAAAGAAGGTGCTTGCAAAATCAAATTCAGGCCAAAAAAAAAAAAAAAAAAAGGCCTTGCCTCAACAGTCATGGTCAAGTGCCTGATTGAGAGAGATCTGGGAAGAGTGTCTTCTCCAACCCTTCATCCAGAGATAAGTCTCAGGCCTTTCATTCCCCCTTGCAGGCATACGAGTCTCTGTTGGAAATGATTTACCTTCTACTGTTCTCCAAGGAGCAATGCTTTTAATTCTCTTAGGCAGTGTCGTAGTGTCAGGGGAGCAACCTGCTTCAGGGTAAGGACTCTACATGACCACTGGAGATAATATGCTTGAGTCTGAAAACAGGCAATGGAATCTTGTTCTTAGAGTCTGCTCACAGCAAGTTCAGACAGAACATGGCAGCTTACCAGTATGATTTATATTATACAGTGGTTTTTGTCATCTGGGACACAATTATCCTTTAAAGACTAATAGCGTTAATACGTGTATGTGTGTGTGTGTGTGTGTGTGTGTGTGTGTGTGTGTGTGTATGTGTGTGAGTATGAGTGTGCTTGATTTACAAAGGTAAATACTGTGCATGTGATTTTTTTAGTGGAAACTATTGAGTATGTAACTTTTAATGGAAAATATTTTGTGCGTATAACATTCTGGTGGCATGTCATAAGGATATGCCATCTAACTTGTTACTTTACATTAGGATTCTCTTTTACAGTAATAAATACTTTCCTATATTCCTATGGGGTGTGTCAGCATAATTAAACCATCTTGGGAAATCTGGTTTATTCCAGAGTGGTATGAAGAAAATTCTAAAAGTCTCCTTGCAGAGAACTGTCCTTAAGCATTTTGTTAATTAGAAGATAATGTTCAATAAAAAGGGATATTCGAAGAAATCACTTACTTTCTCAACTTTAAATACAAAAGCCAAGCTGAGGTCCTGGTTTATTAGAGATCTCTAGTCTGCTATTATCTAAGAGCCTTCTAATATGGAACTACGTTTTCTTTAATGAACAGAACAAGCTTCTGAGAGTGGGAATCGAATTAAAACACAAGCATGAGGCACCTTGTTTTTTTGTCTCTGCATTTTCCAATGCCACAGCTGTCTGAAAGTTTGTATACCCCATTTTATGGAGTTCAAGAAATGACTTCTAATCTGCAAGCACGAGTTAGCATGTTATATAAGCTTGAAACTTCATGGAAAATATTCTTGGTGGGAACTTACCCTCAGATGTTCCTGGCTTTAGAAACCCAGGGCATAGCCAACAAAGCATGGCATTTCTGAATTCCTTCACTATTGCCCACATGCTCCTTCCTTTCGTAGGGCTCCACTGGTTCATTGCTGCTCATCACAGTTGGTTGTATGAACACAGAGAAACTTTATTCTTAAGTTTGTCCAAGGACTGAACATTGACCATATCTCTTCCATTACATCATGCTGTGTTTTGATTTTAATTATTGAGTTGGTTATACTGTGTATTCTCCTGGTGTGTGTGTGTGTGTGTGTGTGTGTGTGTGTGTGTGTGTGTGTGTGTGTGTGATGTCCTTTTGCTGTTAAAGGGTACCAATACCAGGACCACTCGGGGTTTTTTTTCTGTCAATCCTCCCCACTGAAAACATATGATATGCACTTAGGTCTGTGGCACCCAACTGGTTGAATACATGTGGTCATCTATATGGAAGAGATTACTATATTAGTTTATCAGTGAGTGACTTGTCTTTTTTCATTTCACAAGGGAAGCCTCTGTGGCACAGAGAAGTATCGATCTGTGACTTAGACACATAGTTCGAAATTGGTAACAACTAAATTTTTCTCAGCATCGACTGTATTTCTTCCTATTCCTTTTTTTTAACATTTATGGTAATGGTAATATTAAAGTGTCCAGCATTGTTGAGCTGACGGTTATCTTTAGTGATGCTGTCAAGAACACGGCTTCTTTCCTGAACACCTATGACCAAACAGCCTATTCTACCTAAGAGTCATTGCTTCATGTATTGATTCTAATGAGTTTTGACTCCCCCTGTGTAATGTTCATATATGCACTTGTGCTGTGATTTAGATGTTAATAGTGAGATAAAAATTACTTTCCTCAGAGACTGATGCAGAAGTTTAATACAACCAAACATTCAGAGTATACTAGATACTCTATGCCTGAAACATACAGAGCACTTGGCAAATTTTTGCCATTGCCTACACTGATAATTAGATCTTGAAATATGGGAAATGTGAGAATAGCACCTGGTAGATTCTGTGAGAGCCTGACGTACCAGGAATCTTTCTCTGCCCACCCCTCAAGTTCTCAGCTGGATGGATCAAAGTAACCGTTTCTATGGCCTGGCTGCCAAAAACCAGTCTGAAGTTTTTCATGGAGAATTCAGCTTGACGTGCAGTTTTCTAAGTTCCAGACTATTTGTAGTGCCTCTCGTGTCCCTTTCACTTTTTTTTTTTAAATTTATTTGTTTCATGTATGTGGGCACACTGTTGCTGTCTTCAGACACACCAGAAGAGGGCATTGGATGCCCATTACGGATGGTTGTGAGCCACCATGTGGTTGCTGGGAACTGAACTCAGAACCTCTGGAAGAGCAGTCAGTGCTCTTAACCCCTGAGCCATCTCTCCAGCCCCTCCCTTTCACTTTCAAACAACACATCTGTTGTAAGTGTGTGTGTGTACATACATGCTCTCACATGTGTGCACATCCTTTTTATTTTTACAGTAGATGAAGACACTTGCTCATTCACAGCGTCTATCTATGTAGTCCTAGGGCTGTTTTCCTCAGGCGTGACATGACCATCAGCCATCATAAAGAAACATTATTAAAATGGCCTATGGTAATTATATTGAGATCCTCAATGATCCCTTGTAGAAGGGTGGGGGAGTCATCAGCACCTCACCTGAGATCATAGCTATTGTTCCCTTGTACCTCTCAGATGCACATGACATGGAGCATCTAGAATGTCTTAGAGATGGAAGGCTGACTGGGCTAGGACTGCTCTATTGAGGAGCTTCATGAATTGCCACTGCTGCGTGCTGTGGAGTGTTTCACTCTGTAGCTGTCTTTTAGCTCCCGGAAGTAACTAATTCACTTTTAGCTTGTGTCAGATGACAAATTTATTGGTTCACCAAGAAGGACTCTAATGGAACACTTTCTTTGGTCTATTGTTCCCCTCGCTTGGGTGATCAGACATGCAACACTGCCCATCACCATATGTGATAATGTAGAAGTCATCTGTACCATATGTCCCACCCTACTCTCAGTGTTTATTAACTGGCATCCTGGGAAGCCACCTATAGTCAGTCGCCACAGATTATTGTCTTCTCTCGTAGTGTCTCTTCCTATCCTTCTGTACTTCCTTTTTTCCCCCCATCTTTATTAATTTGGGTATTTCTTATTTACATTTCAAATGTTATTCCCATTCCTGGTTTCCAGGCCAACATCCCTTCTGTACTGTCTATTCTACACTTTTCCATTCTCGTTTCACTAAGATGCTTGAACTTGAATCCCGTAGAAGTTAGTATGTATTCGCAATGTGAGAAATAAGTGTGGGCACATTCTGACTCTAGGCTGCGTACTGAAACACTGCATTCAGGAAAAAGACAAAAACAAAAAACAAAAACAAAAACAAACAAACAAAAAAAACCCCCACAAAACAAAGCAACACAAAACAAGACACATTAGTCTCTTCCAAGACTCACCAATGCTAATAAACTGTCCACATTGGCACGTAGGCTATTTAGCACCAAATTTGAACAATTATGCTAAGGAAGATTTAATCCAGAGACTCTCTTTTAATGATGGAGGTGCAATGACCTTAGTGAGGTTTTCATTTTCAGTCATTCCAATGATTATAATCCTTAGTTTCTGTGTTGTATTTATAACTGTAGGCTAATGCTTAGGGAAGCCTTTTTTGCTTCAACAGTGGAATTTACCCTACGTAATAATTCAGATATTCTATTGGTTTTTGTTTAACTAAATCCTTATTAAGTTTATATTTTATAAGGAGCAAAAATACTTATATTTCAGTTTTCAAAAAGTTATACATAGAGTACAATAACATTGGTGAGATAGTCTATCTTTGCTCATATGAAATAGCTTGTATTCTAGAGAATAAGTTACTATATTTATGTACCCTCATACACGTTTATATGATCTTAATTTTGAATTTATTTGAATTTCTCTGGCTGTATGCCTATTTTTTTAAAGGCTATATTTTATAGTGCTTTAATATCAAGGTAAATTTGCCCTTCAGTAATCTGCATTTTCCCCTTTCGTAAAATGTATAAAAAAATGTTTAAATTACCAGGTTGTGTTCAACGTTGAGCTTCGTCAGTTAGGAGTAGAGCCTGCCTTTCCACTAACAACAGCTGCTTTCTACAGACTTCATTCAGTTGATGTTTTCTACCCATCATTCTTCTGGGTGCCTCTTTCTAGTTATGTGGTTCCTAATTCAATGACTGTTTTCATTACGGTTTAAAATGGTTAAAAAGGGAAAGTAATATTTATTTTTAATTTTGGCAAACTAGTTTATGAAATTCTTTTAATTTACCTTGTTTTTTTTTCTTAGCTTAATGTCTCTACCTTTGAGCTATGTACACTTATTTCATTGAGTCCTTCCAGGATCATGCTGAAGACTATAATTTAATAAATAAATATGTTTTACCAAGTTTTCTCTTTTTCAGAAAGAGAAATAAAAAGGACAGTCAACTGAAGGTCTCATGTGTGCAAGGCAAACACTTCTAATTCTGAGAATTAGTACTGATCTTTTAAGTTTTCAGCTTTTAAAAGTATTGTTCATCTTATTTCCTTCAAAAAATACTCTATGATCATCAGTTTCTACTTAACACTTGATTGTTGAAAAGGGAAAGCAAACTCTAAGCACAGGACCAAGGCTCATTGACCTGCTTCTCTAGAGGGTGAACCATCATTTTGTTAATCTTGAATAGGCAATACTAGTGTTAGGAATTTTAAAAGAAGCCTCACATTACTGTTGTAATGCAAGCTGATCATTCGGTGTTCCTTTGAACTTTGAACTTTGAAATTTGAAATTTGACTCTCAAGCTATAGCAGTAAAACATTTTTTTCAATCCCTAAAACCCCAGCCTGAAGCTTGGCACCTCTGTCCTTGTCCTCACTGTCCTAACAACGTGCCCTTGGGTTTAGACTTACTCATTGTTACTTATTCCACCTACTCAAATTATCCCGCCACTCTCTTTTTTGTTAGTGTTTGTATTATTCCATGGGCATTTTAGAGAATCCTTAGAGATGTCATTCTTAGTGTAGATCCAGTTTGGGGTAAAAATCTGACTATGTCAGGTATCACAGCCCATGTCCAGTTTTTCTTCCTAGGTATGTAAGCAGAGTACAGTAGAGGCATGAAGCACAAGGCACCGATGGATGAGACAGAGGAGGAGGACAGAGCAAATCCTCTCACTTACACTCTGGAGATTCACGTATAGGGTCTCAGATAGCAAGATGAGGTATGGACAGAGCTGAGACGCTAGAGACAGGGTTTATAAAGCACTCAGTGTTAACCGGAGACAAAGAATGTGAAATGGAGACCACAGGAGACAATTTTTGACTTTTAAACTTTATTTTATATTTAGTCTTGATTTCCCTGTATTACTTTTCTTTTAAAAGGAGAAATACATCTCCATTTGTCCTTTTTATCTTCTTGTTCATTTTAGGCAGAAATATAAAATATGTGTCTCCATTCTGAGACAGACATACATAAAGTTAGACATTTATATAAGATTTATTTTCTAAAAATATAGGAAGTAGTTGGCAAATTTATTTAGCATGAAAAGAAAATATCTAGTATCACCTTTAGTAATGACATGAAAATATTGTAGTTTTTCAAGGGTGATGAAATTGTGACATTCCACTAAATAACAAACTACATTTACCATGATGCTCCCATAAGTTAGGTCATTTTGCAGCATCCTAATAATTTTAGTTGGATATCTACACACTTTAAGTTTATAGAACAGTATAAACCTGAATTTATATTCTCTTGATTTGATTGTTTTTCCAAGTAAAAATGATTGGGATCTCTGCAAGCTTTGGGAATGCTGAAAAATATTCTAAAGTTGAGACATTTTCATATTCTGTTTTATCTTTACCTTTGGTTTATAAACAAAAGATGAAGTCATTGCACTACAACTTATGCTCACCTTGCTTTTTAAATAGTCTTTCTGAGGTATTGACACAGAGAGGTCTCTGTGTTAGTGCTTTGATCTTCAGATTCTCCCAAGACTCCAGGGGGGAAAGTTTGATTTTGAACTTGGTACTTCTGGGACATGATGGGTGAAGTAGGAGGTCTTCTGTGCTTTGTGGTATGTCCTTGGGGGGGAGAGAGGAACCCTGGCCTTTCCTTTGTTTTCCTCTCCGGTTTTCTTGTCATGGGGTAGATTGCTTGGTTTGCCCTATTCTCCCATCATGAAAAATCGCCAATGATTGAAACAATGAATCAACTAGTCACAGACTAAAACCACCAAAGCTATGAGCCCAAACAACCTTACTTTTTAGTGTGTTGATGGTGTAGATTGTTATAGTAACAATAGTTGACTAATATATACCGCTCATGTAGGATTTCTTAAAGGTTTAATTTTGTAATTATGTGTATATTTCTGCTTTTGCATGTGGGTATGTACACATGTGTGCCTGTGCTCAGACTGTCCAGAGGCAGTGGCTTCCCAGTACCTGTGTTAGGCAGTTCACAACCATATATAATTCTAGCTCCAGAACCCACTGCATGTGTAATACACATACTCTTAGCCACCGAGCCATATCTCTAGTCCCTAATGTAGAAACTTTACATCCCATTTTAGTAAAAACAAAAATTTTGATTGCTCTATCTCTGTTTCAACGTTGAAGTGCTATCCGGGTACAGAATAGTTGTAGAGTAGTTACACTGTTTTTTTGTTTTTGTTTTTTTTTCTTTAATTCTCCTTGTGTTTTTTAACAAATGACAGTTTTAACCATTTCCTCATGGGGAAACTCATTTTATAATTTTAAGTTGATGCTTTGCAATTTCAGGCATTTAAAGTTTAAAAGGTTTTCTAGAGAGATACCTCTGTGGTTAAGAACATACGCAGCTCTTGCAAAGGAGCCAGCTTTAATTCCTAGCATCTCTGCCACATGGCTTATATCACCTACAGCACTAGCTGGAGAGGATATAATGTCGCCTCCTGACCTCCACAGAAACCACACTCTTTTGCGCGTGCGCGTGCGCGTGCGCGTGCGCGCGCGCACACACACACACACACACACACACACTCACACACACACCCATAATTAAATACAAAAATGAATAAGTAAACTTTTATGGCACTATCTATGGCATAATTAGTAGCACACATAATAATTTGAATCTGAATCATATATATTTGGAAATAATATGTGTGCGATATATATTTTAGGAAACTACTGCATTAATAGTGGCATTCATGTTTATTATCCAGAACTGTGTTAAACATGATGATAACTGGGAGTACTGAGATCCTGGAACTAAGTTAATGCTTTCTGAATAGTCTACGTGTGTTGTTAGTGATGTCATCTTGATTCACAGAAATATATCATGAAATTCTAGTAACCATGTATCAGGTGATAAGTATATTCACATTTTTCTTTGAAGATAAATCTATTAGATATTAACATAGTCTTTCTTTGAAAAGGATATTAGATAGTATTTTGGTTTGAATAAAAATACCTTTCCTATCTTATGTTTTCAAGTACTTGGTTTTCAGTTAGTGTTCTTATTTGGGAGGTTAGGAACCTTTAGAAAAGTGTAGTCTTGGGTTGGGAATTTAGCTCAGTGGTAGAGCACTTGCCTAGCAAGCGCAAGGTCCTGGGTTCAGTCCTCAGCTCCGAAAAAAAAAAAAAAGAAAAGTGTAGTCTTGTTGAAGGAAACATGCCACTATGGAAGGGCTTTAAGGGTGTATAGCCTTTCTGCTTCCTTTGTGTGGTTAAAAATATAATCTCACAGCTTCCTGATCTCACCTGCCACCATACATTCTGTGCTATCCTGAACTATTAATCTGAAGCCATTAGCTAAAATAAACTTTTGCTTACATAATTTGGTTTTGGTCATGGCGTTTTGTTACCATAATATAACAGTAATAATGGACACAGGAAAATATGCAACTGATATTCAAAAAGCATATGTATAATTTAATGAGATGTTTTGTTGCCCCAGGCTTATAGTAGTCTCTTGATGGGCTAGAAGGAAAAACATCAGCAATAAGAAAATGTTATTGTTTATGACTATACAATTTTAGAAGGATATTTACTAGATTGGTGGATTTTATTTTAGCTATGTACACAGGGGTTAAGTGTACTTATTACACTTTAATGAGTTAAAGCTTAAATACCCCCTGAAAAAATTAGTATACTCTTCTGCTGCATGTATATTCCTACTTAATTGCCCATCAAAAAAGGCTTGAGAAAATTTTACCTGTCTTAGACAAGGACCCAGGTGGTGTCTATGTGAGCTGTAGCTTAAACACAGGATAGGAATGCGTTCCAGCCTCCAGTTATATATTCTTGGTCTACATTTAATAGGCAAAGCATCACACATGTACCATATTCTTAGAGCTCTTTGATGCTTGGTTTATAGCCCCAGTTACTTTGTGGCATCCATGAAGACACACGTCAACTCTCCTTTCAGGCCAGACTCAGTCACCTGATAATAAAGTGTGTGGCAAATTTGGGGTTAAATCTGCATGTAAATGTGGACAGTGGAGGCTAAGTAAGTGTTTGAAAAGCAAGCAGAGTACAAACACTGAAGTGCTGGAAATGAAATCACGACAGGTCCACTGAACAGCCTTTTGCTCTCATTAACTCATTGACAGTTTACAGACTGCTGATAATATAAAGAAAATTAAATACCCGGAGTGAGAAGGCTCTCTGCAAAGACCTCTCAGAAGATTCTTCTGAGCTTTGTACTTAATTTCTAGGGTTTTTTGAACTGTTGTGCCATTAATTAAAGAGAAAAAAGCCAGTTGAAATGCATCATGATAAAAGCCACTTGAAGTTCATTTTTTATGTCAGATCCAACACTGAAAAATGTCTTGTCTTTCCCAGTAGTGCTGAAGCATAAAGCATACAGAATGTTATGACCTTCTCTATTAGGCTGAGATAACCAAATGCAAACGTGTGGAAACTATGAAATGGCTGGGGGCATTTTCTAATAGCAGAAGTATGATTGACAGTGATTCTGATTTAAGAAGGGCGTGATTAGCATCCCTCAGAGTTAGGTGAAGGGACTTAAATAAATAAGCTCACCTTCTCAGTCAGTTAAGATAATCTCTGGATGGGTCATTAACTCCTGCCTTGCTCAAGCCGCATATCTTACCACATCCTTTTGTATGTAGATCTGCATAAGGCTATACCTGTAGTGTCTCCACATGGGCCCTGAGTACCACACTGCTGTAAATGCAGTTCTGGCTACCAAGAAAGACTTTAACTATAACTGTTGTCCTCTCCTAATCATACTTTCCCCAAAATTCAGATAAGGAAAATTTTAAAGGGGTTCAAGTATTTACACTAATGAGGGCCCAGAGATTGGTCAGTAGTTAAGACCTTTGGCTGTTCTTTCAGAGGGTATGCCTTCATTTTCCAGTGCCCATATGGCAGCTCAAAACATCTATAACTCTAGTTCCAGGGGATCTGATGCCCTTTTGTAGCCTCTGTGGCATACACATAGTATACAGATATACATTTATGCAAAAATGCTTACATACATAAAATAACAAATAATATATCAGAAATTAAGCAAGTGAAATGCAGCTAGGAAAAATGAAGTATGCTTGACTTGACATGTCATTTTTTTTGATGAGTACTGGCTCTACTGTAGTGCAATAGACTTTGCATCTTTCCTATATACTAAACTATTTTCAAATGTAGATATTATTTCAGAGCAACAGTTATTATTTCACATCTTATGGCTTAGGGTGGTATAGTTGAGTGGTTAAAAAAAGTATCTAGCATTTTGGAGGTCTCAGGTTTTATCTGAAGATTTAAAAACTAAATATACAAGAAAAATATACAACTATTGTCCTATGAGGAAGCTTTATCCAATGAAGGACTTCTACTAAGTGCAAAGAAAATGTGCCAATTTTACACATTTTCAGAAGGAGGAGCTTGCCCTCTCTGGGAATAGGGAAAAGCTCTCTGTTTCATTTAATTGTGAAATTATGATTAGAAATAAGTCATCAGTACACTGGACAATGCTGACTGGGAAGATACGAAGACCTTAGACTCATTCTATCGCTGGGCTCCTAGAGTACCTACCTGTTCTCAGCTATTTCCATGTTTTAGAGCTCACAGATAGTACTGTATACTGGGCATGCTCAGTACAGAGGCAGAAAGTTTCTAGAGTCAGTACCAATGAGAATATTGACCACATGTGTTCCATATCACCCAGTTGGCCAGATAATTTAAGTGAACCTCCTCGTTCTTTGCCCAAGAGTGCCTTGCAGCTGAGAAGAATCAGCAAATAGAATATTATAGAACCTCAGAAAAACATTCTTAACTTTAAAGATTTAGGCAGACGTTTTACAAATTAACACATGGAGATTAGCAACATCTCTTAAGTTATTAACTTTAAAATTGATCCGTATAATTCCTTCATACGATAATTATGTAAGTTGAAGAATCCTTATAATGTCACGCATTTTATCACCACTGTATGTCAATATGTCAACGGACTGTTCTTGGCAGCTCTGACATTTTCCCTTTAAACCAAATAAACTTTGACTAATCATCATAGATTATTTTTGTCTGTAGGTTTTATTAAAATAAAATTGTATAGCATGTACAAATATTTTATGGGTAGCTTCTTTTCCACAACCCTACATTAACGATGTGATTAGTAGTCCTATTATTTCATGTTGTCATGATTTTGTTTCCTCCACTAATATTGACAAATATGGAAATGAACATCACTGGTACAGGCATGAGGAGCCATCTATGTAATGCAGGTATGAAGGAATCCAAATATTTCCACAGGGCATTTGTATATTGTTCTTTTACTGATGCTGCTTTTGATTTATTTAGACAAAACTCACATACATCAGAAACTATAATCTCAACTATGATAATTACACAATTATGTGATTGTTTTCAATATTTAATTCCAGAGCACTTTGATCACATTTAAAACATACTGCATCCTTTAGACTTTCTTTTGCCACTCCCTTCCCTAGCCGTCAGCAACCATGAATCTAATTTTGTCTCCATAGATCTGTCTTTCAATATACATGGGGCCATATAAACAGAGAGGTTCCTAGAAATAGTGTTACATAATAAACTTCTTATTTCTAGTTTATATTTGGTAAAATACTGTGTTTTGTCTGTTTGGATGGTATATGGTATATGTGTCCTACTAATGCAGTATGTAAAGATTAATTTTAGTATATTAAACAAACTTTCCTTTCCTTGGGTTTATTTTACCTTCCTTACAGCTAATATATCCTACTAGATATTACAGCTATTATCTTATCTAGTATTATATATCTTTATTACATATTATATCTAGTACATACTAGCATGTATTACTGGATTTGACTTCCTTTTTTATTGTAGGTAAGAATGGGTCTAATTTTTATTAATTTTATTTATTTATTTATTCATTTTACCTCCCAATATCAGCCTCCCTTTTCCCAGTACCACCTCACGTAGAACCTTACCCCCCCATTTATTCCTCCCCTTCTCCTTTGAGAAGAGGAAGTCCCCTTCTCGGTGTCACTCATCCTCTCCCCCTGCCATATACACATCAAGCCACTGCAGGACTAGGTGCATCTTTTCTCACTGAGGGTCACTTAGAGGAACAGGATCCACAGGCAAGCAGGCAACAAGTTCAGGGACAGCTCCTGCTACTGTTGTTAGGGGTTTCTGATTTCCTTATACACGTGGTTTCTGACTCACAAGGTTCTAAGCATAGTTTTCCATCTCTATGATGGTAGGAAAGAAATGTACATTAATTATAAACTGTATTTTGAATTTTCATCTCTGCCAAGGCTAGTAATATGCAATAATAATATTTCCACTGTGCTCAACTGCAGGCTAATTTGAGTCCTAAGAATGTTTACGGTAAATCAATTGGAGCTTTAAAGTGCACTCATTCATTCATTCATTCATTCATTCAGCAATTAAAAAATAGTAATGCTGTTTTCTTTCCTTTTGTCTGCAGCAGGATCTCCTTACAATAGCCTGGAATTTGATAAATAGCTCAGGATAGCTTTGGATTCATGGCTGTCTTGCTTTTACTCCAAAGTTGTAGAATTAGATAAATATGTAAACACAGCTAGCAATAAGAACATTTTTTATTTATAATATTTTCATTTCATGTTAACTTTATTGGGATATAACCATATTGTTAGTTGATAAGAATGTATATTTCATAGTAATTTATACATCTGTAGTTCTAATAAATTGCAAAGTTTTCTTTCCTTCTCATGTCTTTGATTTCATTACCAGGATGTTATGATTCTTTTGCAATTAACTTAGGGTTGTACTTGTCTCTTTTTTGTTTGAAACAGCCTGAGAAGGATTGATGTTAGTCTTCAAACATTTGCTAGAACTCACTACTGAAATTGTCTCATTCTTGGTTAGATTGTGGACCATTTAAAAAGTTCTTGTTTAACCTACTGCATTGTGCAACTGGAGAAGTTTCTTCTCCCTCATTTGGGCATATTCAATGGCTTGTTTACTCTTAGGTACTTGCTTATCACATTGATCAGCATAACCTTCTGTGCTTCTATATCTTAACAGAAATGTATTTGGTTATTTTAACCATGTTAATCTTCTTTTGTTCTTGGCCAGAGTATCTAAAAGTATGGAGTTATGTTTGTTTTTTTCTAAAATCTTAAGCTGTGACTTTAAAAGTTTTCATTATTGTTTTGTCTTTTCTATTTTATCTATTTCTTTAGTTTGTGTTTTATTATTCTTCATGATCTAGGTTTACTTTTGTCCCATTTCTTTGGTGTTTCAGATCAAGATAGGTAATATATTTTTTTACTGAGCCATTTAGGTAAAAGGAACTATAATTCTCCCTAATATTCTTTGAGTTATAATAAAATATTTGAGGTTGTAAGGTACTTATAAGACATTGCATTTCCCAAGTGCTAGGATCAAGTAAATAAATTCCCTGGATTTTCCACTTCACTTTTCCCTTTCCCACTAATGATCTCTAATTCCTTACATAAATTCCAAAGCCAAGATTTCATTATTGCTGACACCTTTATCATTGCTATTTCCACCAAAAACTACTCATTCCACTTCAAAGAGGCCTTTATATTTAAAGGGACTTGGGTACCAGGCTATTCATTTCCTTCTTATGGACACTGTCCCTAAGCAGGAGAGCCTCAGTTACAGATTCTCTTACTTTTCTCTGGTGTATGGGCCCTTCTGTCCTTGTCTGACTCTGCAGCACCACAACTCATTTTGATCTCTAAATCAAAATATAGCTGTACATATCTCCTCCACCTCTCAGGAACCACTTTCTGCACCTAGTCTTCATCTGTTACAAAGTCCTGAGCTTCAGCAAGATGAGAGCTTATTTATCACAGTGGATTTTCCTTCTGTTTAGATGCATGCTTGTTACTGGTAAATTTTACCTGGATATGTCCTGCATTTGAGCCAATTGTTCAATGTTTCATGGGCTAGGACTTTTCTGAATAGTTTTAGTTAAGGAGTTGATTTCTTTTTAATTATAAAATTTTTAGAGTCACAAAAAATTACCCAAAACAAAACAAAAACAAACAAACAAACAAAACAACAAAGCCCAGGTTGGCTTCAACTCTGATAATAAATTTAAAATAACATGCTTGCAATTACCGAAAACACACATAAAATATAATAATGACTATGTATGTGTATATATAGTATATGCTTATGAATCTGTATATATATACATATATATACATATATGTATAAATATAATGGTTTTCTAGAGTTAGTAACAAAATATAGAGGGATACTTGAAACTTGAATTTTCTTTCAACCTTTGCTTATTTGCACGGGAAAAGCAAACATGTATCCAGAAGGGCATGAAGTAAACTTAATTGCATACTTTTGAGTGAAAGAAGCTATGACATACTTGCTCCAAGTGTTTCTTCAGCTCTGGGACATTCTGACATAGGTAAAGTAAAAAAACACAAGAACACTAGTACTCCTGAGGTTTGGCAGGGATAATAGAAAGGGGCTCATTAGATTTTGAATGGGTGAAGTTAGTCTTCATGGTCCTATAAATGGTGGACACCTGCTGTGATACATTATAAAATAAAACTACAGACCAAAGCACTACCTGTCATAAATGCTGGACTTGGTATTTGGGACAGTTACACAGCAAGTTTGTCATGCTGGTGCCTGCTGCTCCCAATAAGAACACTATAACAAGGAGGACAAAAGATATGGAAACTTAAGATAACATTTGTAATTGAGTCAGTTAACTTTTATCTATATTTCATATGCTCAATAAAAGTTTATATAAATTGTTATAGTTAAATTGAAGTATAAAATCTTCAACTGAAAGTCCTGAATTTAAGGATTAGTCCACTATTTACAATAGTTCCTTTGTGGTAAGATTTCTATGATAGTCATTTTTTAGGCACATGTCTAAATATGAAATTCAGTATTAGACACATGTATGTTCACACACACACACACACACACACACACACACACACACACACACCAACCCATGAGTGTGCTGGTTGCTATAGGGAGAGAGAAGAAACAGTTTTGTACTCTATGATCTTAGGTTTTCTGCTAGAGCTCTGTGAAATAAACTAAAAAAGGCACATTTATTGCATATATATATATATATATGTGTGTGTTTCATGAAGAAAGATAATGCTATTATATATATATAAAACATATATAAAACACATATATATAGATATATATAGAATATATATGTGAAAGAGAGAGAGAGGGAGAGAGAGAGAGAGAGAGAAAGAGAGAGAGAGAGGTGGGGAAAATAAAGCAGAGGGAAGGGCAGGAGAGAGGGAGGATCAACTAGTGAGTTAGAAGAATGAGGGTTATATATAGATTTTATCAAAAGGAAAGAGGTTTGGAGCTTTTGCTGGGGAGGTGAGTATTGAAAAGGAGAGAAGTGTCTGTTAAGTTAATCTCTTCTCCCTGTGTTTCTAGGTGATTAGAGTAGTCCCTGTAAGTAGCATGTGCAGAGATGTCTTTTCAAGTAGGATGTGTACAGTCCTTTACAAAGGGGGATGTTTACAAGCTCATTATGTGGGAGCTGGGGTGAGATCAACAGCTTTCTCAGTTTGCTCTTTACATTACCTTTAACTTAATACTTTCTGTGCAAAGATACATATTGTGTTGTGGAATTTTCTGATACCTTTCACTTATCTTTAGGTGAAAGTATTTGTACAAAATTAGCTATAGGAAGAGAGCAATTGATGAGCTAGCCAGATCTTTGATATTATAATGTATTCATGAAGCCTTTTGTCAGCTTATTCTATTTGTGTACACAGAGATATGGTGGATCTGGCTTCTGCTGGCAAAGTGGGCGTGCTTATTGGCTACTGTCCACAGCAGGATGCCCTGGATGAGCTCCTGACTGGCTGGGAACATCTTCAATACTACTGCAGACTCCGTGGTATTCCAAAGCAGAACATTCCAGAGGTTAGCAATCTTGGGGTTTTCTGGAGGAAAAAGATTCACTGAGAAATGCTGGCCTGTCAGCTATGGCTCCAAGACTGTTCTCTCAACCCGGGATGAGACATCATCTGACCAGATGAGTTCAAGGCAAAATCATTTTCCAACATTAGAACGTGTACTGGTATCGTATATTTAAAAATATGTCAGTGGGGGCATCCTGTGCAAGGATCTAAGTAAAAAAGTAATATCCTTTTTTCCTTTGTATCTCTAAGCTTTCCATTTTTTCCTATTAATATGTTCTTTCGAGCCTAATGATTGCAGTCAAGAACAGAAACTGTTAAGCTGGGCACACAGTGTTTGTGAAACTCGGGAGTTATTGAGATGTCTCCTTTGAAAGCAGGAAGATTATTATTCCTTCCAAAAGTGTTTTCTGGGTGACTTCAGGAGAACGAAGGACAGTGAGAACTGTAAAGACTCTGAGGCCTCCCCATGTGCTATCTGAGAGAGGCGGAGAGTAGGTGAAACTGGGTAGTGGAGACTTGTTCCTTTCCTTGATGGGAGCTGTGCAGAGATCAGAGCTCATAGCCTTGACAAACAGCTTAGAGGACATTTCTAATAGGAATGTGTCAGAATGGAAAATGCTTAAGGTACGTTTTTACCCTCTGCGTTCCTCTTTGTAGTACGAGAAGTGCTTGCTAGATTTCTGGTTCTACAAAAGGATTAAGGAAAAAGGGGGTGGAGCTTATTGGTGCACCCTCAATCAGTCTGTAGGTGTTGGAACATCTTAGGATTCATGGTAGGCTAGCCTCTGCTCACTGGTTCATGACAATTTATTCTCTGTGTTATTTTTGTAATAACAAAGGGTAAATTTTTTGTAATAAAAGGGTAGTCTTCATGTTTTTGTTTGTTTGTTTATTATTAATTTGTAACTTCAAAACAAGACCAGAAGCTCTCCCCTTCTTTGTTCAGACCCGGGACCCTTGGTTGACCTACCACCCATCTTAATAAACACAGCTAACTGACCACCCTGCAGGAGACCCACCAAGCATACTCAAACAGCTCTTGGCATCCAATACTAATTGTTGGCTCAGTCTTTAATAGGCATTTCCTCTGTCAGCTCCCTCTTGTTAGTTTTTGATTGAAGAGGTAGGTTCTTGGCAAGTGGCTATAAGCTGGCCTCTTTTGTCTGGATGAATGCACCTCTGAAAAGTTTCCCTTAATAAGACTCAGTGCTCTCTGTCACCCAGGCAATTGCTTTCTGATAGCCCACTGTCCTTCAGTCTGTGTTTTGAACTCGTCCACTGAGAAGTTACTGTAATGCTCACCAATTAGTGACTAACTTTATTTCTCTCAGGAAGCTGTAGTGGATTATGCAGATGGCCTTGCTACTCGTTCATGCAGGGGTTTCTCTTAGATCTGCACATCTTAGGCGGATTCCTAAAGGACACTGTGCCTCTCCCAGCCAACTTCTCACTACTGTAAACTGTGTGAGCATTTGAAATATAGAATGAGCCCAGGACTCTGAGGTGTTTATTATGGGTATTAGAGTTAAATAACATAAAATGATGACCTAATTAATGTAGTCACAAACCATATCTTAGCATTTCATCTACCACGGACCCCATAATGGTAGGGATAAAAAATTGTCATGAAAAATCCCAATAGCTTGATGACATCACACCCACCTTAACAATTGTATCACAGCATATCACTTGCATAACAGTGGTGGTGATTGTAACAAGCCTTTGCCTGCCATCAGTCGTGTCAAGGATTGCTGTATGCAACGCTTGACTATCGCTCATTTTTATATTTGCTATACTGCAATGTGATTTTTGCCGTGTAGATTTACTTCTGCTTATAAAAAATGGGTTATGGTAAGACCATATACCCTAAGAACAGCCTCATGAACCTTGTATTGACCGTAACTCTTGATTCTATTGAGAGGGTACATCCATGTTCAGTGACTGACATCTACTACCCAGGATCGGGAAGGAGATATTTAAGGTTGACAGTGTGATTAAATGTCTGAAGATTTGCTTTTCAAAATATATCCTGTCCTTAAGAGATGCATGGCTGTCTTTCTGTATGTCTGTCTCATACCCTGAATAAAGCAGTTAAGAGGTGTATGCCTGATTTTACAATTGGGGAACGTGAAACCCAGAGTGGTCCTGTAACAGGTATCTAGAGCACAGACTTTGATTGACACCATCTTGATGGTTGCTACCAGACTAGGACAAAATATCTTCCACCATTGATATCTCAGGATTATTTCTGGAGTTTCTGGTATGTATGATCAGGGACGCAGAAACTGTATGGGGTGATTATAAGAATAGTGTAGTCTAGCATTCTCCTATTTACTTTCCATTGTGCTCCAGTAAATTGGGCCCAGTCCAATCCCAGAGCCACAGAGACAAAAGAATCACTTTCCTCTCCTGATTCTCTTTTACAGACTTCTGTCTTGTCCATGCAAAGATAGTCATCCACCTGTGTCCTATGACTTAAGGAGACCTCATGTGCTTGCTTAAAAACCCTTTCTGCCTTACCCTTACAGCCCTAACTCCTTTTTCTCTCCAGCTGAAGCCTTGTACTGGGCTCTGCCTGTACTCTAGGGGACTTGATCCACCAATTTCAAGTTTGTTGATTTCATCCAGCTAAGACCTTGCCCTTTACACTTGCAACCCTCAAGTGTTTACTCAGGCAAGAAAAGGTTACCCCTTCATATGACTTGAATCTAGGTTCTGCATGTTGAAGGGCTGATTTCCCCTTTGTTGTTCACACTGTACAGTTTTGTGCAGAGGGTGTATTTTAAGCTTATAGTCAGCTGACCAGTTTGGTGAAACATTTTGTATGACACCATCACCAGATGGCTCAGGAATGAAGTTATAATCGGGGATGCTGGCGAAAGTATGTAAGAGAAGTTTCTGATATTTCCTGAGCTAATACATCCAAACAAAACTTTTTGTTTGAGGATTGGCATTCTCATTTATTTTGAATAATCTGTAGTTGTGATAAAGCTCTATGAAAAAAAAGTACTTTGATTTGATACAAAATAAGTTTCTCTTTGAAAATGCATAGTTTATAATTTTATTGATTCATTCATTACTTAAAGACTTTGTAAGGAAGTACTTACCCCTGAAATGATGGAAAGATTGTACCTCAAAAGGCCTCTGTGTACTAGAGAGCGAGAGCATTGCTCTATAACCTTCAGTCACCGCCCACATATGCTTGCACTTCCCACTCTAATGCTAGTGTCAGTTTGGCTTTTGTTGTTTTTTGTTTTGTTTTGTTTTGTTTTGTTTTTGTTTTTGTTTTATTTTATGCTTCATTAATTTTTTTAATTGGATATTTTCTTTATTTACATTTCAAATGTTATCCACTTTCCCAGTTTCCCCTCCAGAACCCCCTTCCCATCCCCCTTCACCTCCTTCTGTGGGGTGCTCCCCACCCACCCATCATTCCCTCCCACCTCTCTGCCCTAACAGTCTCCTACTCTGGGGCATCCAGCCTTGGCAGGATCAATGGCTTCTTCTCCCATTGATGCCATCTTCTGCTACATATGTGGCTGGAGCCATGGGTCGCTCCATGTGTACTCTTTGGTTGATGGCTTAGTCCCTGGGAGCTCGGGGGCGGGGTCTGGTTAGTTGATATTGTTGTTCTTCCTATGGGGTTGCAAGAGTTTTTATCAGACACTATGAGCAAAGCTTCCGACAGACAGCATTTCCACTAACGACCCCACTTTAAATATTCTATAACTTTTTTTTTTGATACTTTGGGACTTGGTGTTGAAAAATTCAAAAGATGGCTTACCTTTCACAGCAGAATATGCTGATTTCCACAAACAAAACTTCTAATTGGGATGAAACCTGGTGAAATCTGCATTTTGATTTTCTCTGGGAGAGAAGCAGGCCCAGTTATTAGTCCTGTCTTTGTACATACCTACTCATTGCTGTAGAAATGCTTCTGCATGTTGCTTTCAGCATCTTCTCTGTAGACATGACTTGAATCTTACATTTCTTTTTCCCACTTGCCATGGGTTTTAAGAAGAGCTAAGTTTTGAGTGAAGAAGAATCAACTAGGAGATCTCTGGCAGAGTAGCGGTCACAGGATGGCCATCCGTTGAGAAATGCTTGGCTCCTTTCCCCTGCTCAATGTCTCATTTTCGCTGTGGATTTCACAGAACAGTTTTGCTATGGCCATCACACCTGCATATGGGCAGTCCTTGGCTCAGGAATCTGATGAGTGTGTATGCTTTTCTGAATAATCTTTTTGTCTACTGGACCTTCCCCAAAGTTCTAATGTGCACTGAATGTGTTGCAGCCTGAGTAATCGAAAAAATGAGTTCCAGTCTTCTGTTGAAAATGCAGCATGATTTCTAGAGCTTTCAGAGAAAACAAAAAACAAACACACACACACACACACACACAGAAACCATGCACAAGACCTTGTAACTTACAATGTTTTGTGATTGTGGGACAGTAATAGTTTGTGGCTTATGATGTTTTGGGGTCTAGGTAGCATTTGCCAGCCTCGATTTCTAGGATATTACATTGCCATTATTTTGACAGGGGCGCTGATTGCAGAAAAGATGGTGACAAGATGTTTCTCATTAGATCATTTTCAGTTATTTTTCTGAAAGTCACATTCACAGAGCATTAGATCAGACATTTGTTCCTGCACATTCTGGGATCTTCCCCATGATTAACTGCTCTGGGATTTGTAGTCTGCGCTATTTAACCTTTTGTGAAATTAGGAAAATATGACAACCATTTTCTGGTTTCATAAAAATAACCAACATCATTTGGCAAATTTATTAAGAAAGTATTTACTCTGAGGCACATTGCTATAAAGCCAGGCCTTTTCATCAGTGTTTTGCTTTGTTTCTCCCCTTTATTAGCTTCCTTTCATTCCTCTTCTGAATAAAATGCCTTTTATTGCAGTAAACATTCATAACACACATATGTTTTGAACATTTTCATAACTCTGAAAAGATAACCCAAATTTTTACTTTTTCTATTTCCGTTTGATTTTGCTAGTCCTACAGCTCTTTGTGTTCATGAAATATCTGTGTAACCACTGTGCTGCTCACTGAAGCAAAGGCTTCCTCTCCTAGGGAGCCTCCTTCCTCCCTCCATCTTGCAAAGGAACCTCACCAGGGACACTTCTGCTTTGTGATTCTGTGGACACCACGGGTTCTCTCTAATCCCTGCAGCACAGACTTTCTGTCTTAGAGTCTTTGCTGCAGTACCCCAATTAGCTGTTCACATTTGTCTGCTAATCCTGGATAAAATATTTTGAAGTTTTTATTTGCTCAGAAAGGCTTTTATTCAATTTATTTTAATTGGCATAATTGGACTGAATGAATACAGGAAAGGGGATGTTCTCTGTGAGGCAGTCTGGAGAAAAGGGCTCGAATGTTTTCATTGAGAACAAAGGATTAACCTTGAGATGGCTTTTTCTACCCAAGTTTTAGTTTCTGTGTGCCTTCGTTTTCCTCCACTCACACTGTTTGACCATGGAACAGTAACTGTATCTTCTAGTTCGATTGCTAAATTACCTGGAAGCCACACAATACAGACTGAATAATTTAGGTAAAAGATGTTATGATGCAAAATGTTTTGAAGTTTGTAACATATAGTTATATTATCGCCCTAAATTTTTATATGTTTGCAAAAAAAAAAAAAAAACCTATGGATGTTGGGGCCTAGCACTGTTTTATTTAGTGCCTTAATAACATCTGAAAAACAGACCTGCATTTATATCTGCATTAACACCTCAATTAATGTAGATTTTTATGTATATAAGAATTACATTTATATATATATATATATATATATTGCTTTGTTTCTCCTCTTCATTAGCTTACTTTCATTCCTCTTCTGAATAAAATGCATTTTATCACAATAAACATTCATAACACACACACACACACACACACACACACACATATATATATATATATATATTTGCACAGAGAGTTGGAAACAAACAATCAAAGAAAATGCCTTACTTGGTCCCATATAAGAGACAGATTTTTAAATAGATAAGAAATGGTTTAAGGTAAATTATCCTGGGAAGACCAACCTGAGTGTAGTCTCAGAGACTCAGCTGATGTGCATCAGGGACAACTGAGCTTTACATTAAAATGTAAGCATGAGTGGGTTGGCAGGGTGTATGTTAGGTTACAGATTGGGGTGGTAGAGAGGAGGTACATTGTGAGACTGAGAGTGAGGACTTTACTGCTAACCCTAATGGCCAAGGATGTAAGTTCTGGTGAACGATGTCTCGTCCTTTATGAAATGATTTGATAGTTTCCAACAGCTGTGAAGTGCTGGTCTCACCTTTCCCCAGCCTGAATACTATGTAAACCTAATTCTGTATGTGTAGCTTCTATCAATGGCCTACCATTGTAAAAGGTGCATTTGTTAGGTCTGCTTGCTTATACAGACGACTCCCCCCAGGGCCATTTCCCTTGAGGTTTTGGTGCCTCATTTTGTTCATTTCTTTTCTGTCCAGCTCCCTCTCAACCTTCCTTTGAGTTCCCTTTATTCTACTCACCTGAATGTGGATATTCGTCTATCCTCAGATTTCCAGATTTGTGTTTGACCATCCTAAGTGTCCATAGACAAGGGACCCTCTTCTCCCTGTCCTTTCTCCATTGCTCCCGTTCTTTAAAGTGAAATAGGATAAGGAAGGCCTCTGGTTCTCTGGGTGAGAGGAATACAGTCATGGTGGGAGGAAGCAGAAGTCAGCGGCAATCCAGGACACGTGGGTATCACGGAGACAGGTTCATGGACAAGCTTCTTTCTTCCAGGTGGCTGCAGACCTGGTGAGGCGCCTGCACCTTGAACTTCATGTGGATAAACATGTGGCCACTTACAGTGGAGGCACTAGAAGGAAGCTCTCCACAGCCCTGGCCCTAGTGGGCAAACCTGATATTCTTTTATTGGTGAGTGATTGGAATAGCCACAGTTGTGTCAATGCCTTAAACATGTGATGGAAATTATTTCCGCTGTTAGAACTTCACTAGAAACTTCAGAACTCGAGACACTGATTACTGACTCTATGGACTAAAAGACTGTGCTGCACTAAGTGAATATTTTCCAACGTATTGTAAGATTCTGGTGGTGTTTTACAAAAATCCGACATTTTTCTTTTGGTAGATTCACATAAAAATGTTGACATAAAATGAATATTAGCCTTCAGTTTTAATTTAAACACACACACATGTGTTTTCTTTAACATTTATTTATTTATTTTTAGTTCTTATTTATTTTTGAGATTATAATAAAATTGTATTTCTGATTTTTTTTCATCCCTCCAAAGCCTCCCATTTACCTCTCCCTGCTCTCTTTCCAATCCATGGTCTTTCTCTCATTAATTATTATTGCACAGATAGGTGTGTGTAAATACACACATATTTTTAAATATAACTTGATCAGTCTGTGTAATGTTACTTGTATGTATATGTTCAGGGCTGAATTTTTGGTATTGGATAATCGATTACTATGCTCTTCCCTACGGAAGACTATGTCTTCTCAAGAATTGCTTTGAAGTCCTATATATGGGTTTATATTTACTGTAGCTGTGGTGACATATACCCATGGTAATTCATAAGGATAGGCGTTAGAATTTGCCACATTTAATTTAGCATCTCTCGAAATCCATGTGCTAATAGCCCCTTTCACAGCTCTTAGTGATATGAGAGGTAGTAGTGACTGCAAGACAGTGGGTCTCCACATTTTTAATGCTGTGACCTTTTAATATAGCTCCTCATGTTGTGGTAACCCCGTCACAAATTCTTTTGTTGCTACTTTATAACTTTAATTTTGCTACTGCTATGAGTCACAATACAAATATCTTATATGAAACCTCCAAAGAAGTCATTATCCACATATTGAGAACCATTGCTTTAAGAGGTTTTACAAGACCATCTTTAGGTCATTATGGGAGGGTTCTAAGTAGGTAGCAAGATGCTTGTTTCAATACCTGGCCAAGAAGGACAAAGTATTGCTCCATTTCACCTCCCTGCTGAGATGTCCTGACTTGTCTTGATGTAGAACCTAAAGAAACAGGACCAGTCCTGGTTTTAACCTCTAAAATAAAACCAGATGAAGCAAACAGCCTTCTTTATATAAGTTGATTCTCTCAGTGGTTATAGTGATGGAAAGCCATCTAACACATCCATGCAGCATGGATACAGAGGAAGGCTGAGAGAGTTCTAGCAAGTGACAAAACAGGAGCATGGCCTTGAGTTAAGGCATCCTGTCACCTGTCTGGAAAGAGCCAGTTCAGGTTACTGTAGCTAGGGAGAGGGCGTTTTCTATCAATAAGTGGAGCCAATTGCTGTGCATTTAAAAATTGGTCTAAGTGTGCACAATCCCATTTAGACAAGTGAAGAATCTTGTTCTTACGCCATTGATAGTATTCTGATCACCATAGTCCATCGGAAGTTTCACCATGGAAGACAGTTTCAGGGGCATTAAAAGCCATCTTTTTATATTATTGTTCATACATGAGAATAGCATTTCCGTGAGGGAAGTTAATGAAGATCTACATTAGAAATAATGAATTCGTCATCTACTGGTTGAACTAGAAAATCTCCTTGCTCTTCATTTGCTATTAAAAGGTTCAATATCAATGCTATTTTTCATAACGGATATATTTGCTCTGATGCTGGCCTATCAAGATGAGGCAGACTGTGTTGAGCTTAGAGGTTCCTGGTATTCACCATCACTTCTGACTGGATACTCTCACATTCATCTAGGCATGGTATATTTCCTCAACACTGAAGGGGCCTCTACTCTGGAGCCATTTCCTTGTCTCGGTGTATACTCATGTATTTCTTCTTTTACATATTCTCATTCCCATTCACTGTGAGAACCCAGGACTCCAGCACAGTGGCCAAGAGAGAAGGTTTAGATGAGCACATTTGATCTTTTCTCTCTTTGTCTCAAAGTAGTACTCTTCTCTGTATCTGTCTCAGGAGGATGTTGAAAGCAGTAAAGAATCCATATTAAGTGTGGCACCTAGTGTCTGTTGAGTTACTGTGACAATTCAAGTCACCTGATTAAACAATGCCATGGCATTCTTTACAGAGGCAAGAAGGGCAAGAACCAGGAAAGTTTTGAATCACTGTTCAACCTCCTGTCTGAGCAATACCAGACCCTACTTATAATTTTTCTACTTTTTATTCAGTGCACATAGATCACTAGATTTCAGAAAAGACCAAGTGTTTATTTTCCTGTTTGGTCTTCCTCACCCATTTACCTTCTGCTTTCTTCTTTGGGGGAAGTTGATGGCCAGAAGCTCTTAAGAGATATCTGCTTAATGCTCCCTCCCTGCAAAAAGCAGAGACATGCATCACACAGCTGGGTAAGATTTCTTTTGAAAGTGGTTCAGATAACAAGTACTTGGGAGTTTATTGAAGAGGAAAGCTTCAGGTTCCAAGAAACTTCAATTTATTTGCTGTTCTTCAATAAATGATGTCCTTTCTAGTATCATAGATCTTTCTGGTGGAGGCCATTCTGAAAGTTTATGGAAGTAGAGGTTTCATTTTAAACACGTCAGGCTTTGCTCCCCTTACCAGGAGACCAAGAGAAATGAAACTGGTGTGAAAATGTTTCCCTTTTCTGCCTTTTATTGAAGTATCATTGCCTCAGACACACAAATACACACACACACACACACACACACACACACACACACACACCTCACACACTCACACTCAAATACACAAACACCCTACTGAGCCCTTTTGTAGTGCTCATAAGTGTATTTCTTAGGGCTGACTATTTCGTATTGGTTAACTTATCAGGAAGTTTTTCCCTGAAGAAAACTGATTCTCCCTTTCTCCACAACCATTGATTGCTGTAACTTTCCATGTAGACATTGGTTCTTATAGAATCTTCCCTTTCCACATTGTTATCTAGAGTGGTGAGATCATTGTATAAGCAGTCACACTGTTAAGATTTCGTGGGTGCAACTTCCTTGTACTTCTAAACAACACCATATGACAGCAGGCTTTCTGGTTCTCTGGCCCTTATAATCTTTTCTCCCCCCTAACGTGATGTTTCTGAGCCTTAGTTATAAGTTGGATTGTATCAACTGGGCCAGCTATCCCCTGGTCACTAATTCTCTGCATTGTGACCAGTTAGAGATCTCTGTAATAGACTCCATCTGTTGCAAAAAGCTGCCTTCTTGTTGAAGGATGAGAGTTATACTTAGCTGTGACTAAGATAAATGTTGTGAGAGGTTTTTTTTTCTTTAAAAAGCACAAAAATGTTACAGACATACGTTTTTGTTTTATTCCAGGTGTGAGTATATGGGACTGTTTCTCAGCAAGTGACTATGATTTGCCTTGTGCTCTAACAGGGGCATGAATTTACCAGCTGCAGATAGTTGCCGAGAGTGTGTGATGGTTGGAATTCTCAGGTCTTTTCAGAAGATTATATGAATGCTAGAGCCCCATAGAAGGGGCTGGTTGGCTGATGGGTGGTTGGGTGCTGTTGGTTGAGGTTTGTTAAGTAGCCATGCACAAAGAGATAATAAAAAGGAATTAGATATCCTGATGGTGAAGATCAAATTTGCCCTGTTTCCATCTATCCCCTTTTCTCTCTCACGTCGTGTTAGGGGGTTTGAAAGGGAAGAAAGAGAGGGATGGAGAAGGGTGGAAGAAAGAACGCAGAAAGTAGCTAAAAATCCTGTTACAGATAAACAGGTGGAATGGATTGAAAAATTATATTGGTATAAGAAAATATGATATGAGAGCAGTAGTAGGCTCTCTTTTAGGGACTGTGTTGTTTCTAGCTATGAATCACTGGATAGGTTTGCAATGGCCTGAGTAAATACCTTAAGTAATAATTAGACAGACAACAGTGCATCACTGGGGACATCTGATCAGGCTAGGCATGAATCAGGACCAAAGCTTACATCGGGATAAGCCTGCTGATTGCTCTTATTTCTTGAAGGCCTGCACAGTGTCTTCTAATACCATGAGTGCTAGCCTTCAGGGAGGAGGCTTCAAGGGCAGTTCCATCTCACTTCCTCCAAGTCCTGCCCAACATTTGTGTTTTTAGCAATAGCTGCTTATTTTAAGTTCTAGGAGGAGAGCAAGAAAGTTTCCCATATCCTGACCCTGATGCTTTGTTAGATGGTTTATGGCTCTTAGGATAGCATACCCCCCTTTGTGTCAAATCCATTGGGAAAAAGGAGCATAAACATAAATTAATATTTTCTCTGTCTTTTTCAAATGCCTTTAGCATTTCTTTTCCTCCTTCCTTTCTTCTCCTGCTGTAATCCTCAGTTCATGTCCTGCCACCTGCTGCATTTTTTCTATATCTCACTTCAAAGCACCTGTGTCTTACTGTTCCCTTCTCAAGAGTGTCTCACGTTTGATCCATGCATCTGACAGTTGGGCACTTCCACACACTGACGGATGTGAATACTATTCAGTAGATGTGTTAGTGCATGCCTGCATGCCACCATTCTTATCTCACTGACTTTGGCTGTGTACACGTGAGTGGACCTGCTGGCTGCCGTGATCATGTGGTTGTGCCCTCCACCATCAATCTGTTTCGACTGCTCTAATTTACCTTTGCTCCAGCAATGTATAAGAGCAGTCCTTTGGCCCTAGGGATGCTTTCTTTACTGCTCTCCTATCTTTTCCCCTTTCTACTGTGAGTAGATAATTTTCAATAGCCTCTGTTTATGACTCGTTCCTTGACTGGACCCAGTCTACAGTAAATACTCTGTTACTCTTATCATTCTGCTTGCTGACTTTCCTGCTTCAGAATTACCATCATCTCCTCCACCTCATTTCCGTCTCCTTTACAACCCCTGTTTTGTCCCTGGGTCGTTTCTCTGATTCTCTTGGCTTTCCTGGTTGTAATTACTTGTGTCACACTGAGATATCTGAAGATGACAACCTCCAGTCTTCTCACCCACTGCACTGTTCTTCATTACGCCAAGCTTGTTACTCAAGGTTACTATGTGCATCTCGTGGCATCATAGCTGCATGGACTGTCTCCTTGCTATCTCAGATCTGAAGCAGTCATCTCACAGGACTGTCCTAATAACTACTTTTTGGAGGGACACCATTCAGTCAGGTGAATCATTCAGGGCTATTCCACATGTGCACATACAACCTTGGCTACTCCTGTTAGGTGTGTGCAAGTTTTTAGCATGGTATGTCCTTTTGCAGCCCACAGAAGTAGGGCATGGCTGAAGCTCTGTTTCTTTTCTTGAAGGCACTTCCCCATATATTTATTCTTGTCTGTTCTCATCCTACAAAGGCTGTTTGTGAAGATATCTGTGTTTGTTCTTGTAGGCATCTCTTCAGGCATCCACCAAGGCAAAGAGCAACTGAGGCATACAAAGTATCTTGTCCTTACATACTATTTAACAGGGTTTAATGGCGGCTGTATACATGGAGAGTCTGGTCCTTAGCCTGTCTTTGTTGCTTCTAGTCTCATCAAACATTTCCCAGAGCCTAAGACCTCAATAATTAAGATATAATAATTATAATAATAATATATAAGAAGGATTATAGCTAGTTGCATTAATTAAGGCCTCTTGTGTGGTCCTCTGCAGGAATGGAGGAGCCAGGAACTTATATGTATCACTTCCCTTCTCTTTGCATTGTGAAGGAGGGAAGGGAAGCCAATGGAGAGTTCCCTGTTAGTAATGCAATGAGGGTTTCCTCCCAGCTAGGGTGTATACACATGGGACAGTAAATGTCCATTCCTGTCTGTGTTTACCAAATGACCAATACTGTGTGTTTTCTTCCTCATAGGATGAACCCAGCTCTGGGATGGACCCCTGTTCTAAGCGGTACCTCTGGCAAACAATAACACAAGAGGTTCGGGATGGCTGTGCAGCGGTGCTAACCTCTCACAGGTGAAATGTGCCTTCTGATTGCTAATTTCTGAACAAAGTTTGGTAGCAATGAGGTCACCCAGACAGTGGAAGGGAAGAGCTTTCATTAGTCTTCAGTCCCAAGAGTCCTTTGGGAGACCGGGGCAGAGAGTATGCCATGTGGCCAGCCTCTATAGAGGAGCAGAGTTAGAACTGGAGACTTTCCGTGATTTGTGTGTCCTTAGATCAACTCTAGCTGTGATTGCTCAGGTGAGGGCTGGACTCTGTCTGTCCTTCTTAAGGACCCCCAACTCATTTCTACCCAGGGTCACCCTGTTCCCACCTGTAAGTCATCTGAAATGCATGCTTAACCTTTTACTGGATTTCATTACAGAATTAATTTTGTATTTGAAATTCTCCTCCAGGGTCCCCTACTCAGATTAATGAAACACTTATGTGTCATACAGCAATACAAATGTAGATTTCAGGTAACCATTACATAGAGAGCGATAACATTTGGCTAATGACAACCCTGAAGATGAAATGAAAAAAAGATTATAAGCTTAGGCTTGATTTGCTTCCAGGTATAGCTAAAATATGTTTTGAAGAAGGTGTCAAGAACTGTTAAGATATGGAATTTGGCTTTTATGGGCATTTCATATTAATAGAATTATATGTCATGTGCAGATTTGTATCTGATCACTTTCATTTATAGAGTACATAATGTTTACCTACATTAGACTATATTACAGTATGTTTCTATCTTTTCCTTGCTGAATAGTGCATGATTAATCATGATTAATACTTTAAGAAATAGGGCTGGCACTATAGCTCAGTGGGTAAAACCGTTTGCTGTGGAAGTCTGAAGACCCAAGTTTGATTACCGAAACCCACGGTTTAAGGAGGAAATGCAACTTCTTAAAGCTGTCTTCTGGCCTTCCTACACATGCATATACCCGTAGTCACACATTGAGAAGAAGAAGAAGAAGAAGAAGAAGAAGAAGAAGAAGAAGAAGAAGAAGAAGAAGAAGAAGAAGAAGAAGAAGAAGAAGAAGAAGAAGAAGGAGAAGAAGAAGGAGAAGAAGGAGGAGGAGGAGGAGGAGAAGAAGGAGGAGGACGAGGAGGAAGAGGAGGAGGAGGGGGGAGGGGGAGTGGGGAGGGGGAGGCGGAGAACAACAACAATAACAATAACAACAATAACAACACACACAAAGACAATAAATAAAAAATAAACAAACATAAAGAGATTGACGGTGAAACCCACATCTATAACATGTGGTCACAATTATCAACACTTGTGTATGGGACATTTGCTATAGAAATTAAACCCTCATAGACACACAATATCATTACCTGAATCCATGCTTATAGTGGTAACTTTCCTCTTGGTTTTGGGCATTTTATGGCTTTGGAAAAAAAGTTTTCCATGTCAAGATTTATCCTTAGCATTCTACATTGCCTGGAAAGTTCTCCAGGTCCCCTATTCACACTTCTTTTGCCTGACCTCTGGCAAGCAGACATTTTATTGTTTTAGCATAGTTGTACGTTTTCCAGAAGTTGCACATCTGGCATCCCACACAAGCCTTTCAACGCTGGCTTCTTTCCTGATTCCCCTCATGTTTTCTCCTGGTTTGCAAGGCCATTCATTGCCTTTCAACAGCAAGCAATATTCTATTGTCTGGCCATGCTGCCGTTTATTTACCTGCTCACGTACTGACAGATGCTTTGATTACTGACAAGTTCGGGTAATTACGGGTAAAGCTGTTATAAACATGCTTGTGCAGGTTTTTATGTGGATGCTTTTCAGACCTTCTGAGTAAATGCCAAGCACCTTGATTGTTGGAGTGTGCAGTGAGCTAGTGTTTGACTTGCGAACGGTCTCCTTTTTCCTTTAGTGGTAATACAAATTAAACTGAAAGCCTCACACATACTAGGCAAGTGTTTTACTACTGAACTCTACTCCCTTCCCTCCTTTACCTTTTCTCTTGAGGCCAGTTGTCAAAGTTGTCAAGGCTGGCCTTCAATTTCCTTCCTAGTTCAGTTAGCCTCCTGTCTTAGACTCCCAAGTCTCTGTGACCATAGACCTTGATCTTGTATTTATCCTATATCATTTAGTTAGAAGATGTTATAAAAAGTGAGTATTATTGGATTCTGTAGTCAAGTCTCTTGTTGAATATATGATTTTAAATGTTTTTTGCTCACTGTCATTGGAAATATGAATAGTTAAAGTTTTTGATAATTTTAACTGCCCTGTGTTTTTATGGTTTGTACTTCAAAATTATAGCTAAGAACATTTTGCCCTGAATTCGTGAGAATGTTTGTTCTAAGACAGGATAATGCTGTTAGGTTTTAATAATCTTTGCTATATTTAAAGCTATTTTATGTACAGTATATGGGAAGAGTGTCAAGTTACTTTCATGCACTTGGATAGCCAATTGTTCCAGAACTGTTTTGGTTTTTTTGTTTTTGTTTTTGTTTTTTTTGTTTTTGTTTTTGTTTTTTTGTTTTTTTGTTTTTTTGTGGGAAAACTACTCATTCCCTATAGCATTATTGAAGGTGCTCTGTTGATAGTATTCCTCCTCCTTGTTGGGACGTGCTCCTGCCCTCAGCATACAGCACTGTCTCAATTCTAGGCCTTTCTAAGACGCTTCACCAACAAGCCGGTCACTTCACCAGCTTTCTTCCCCTACTGAAGTTTTCTTTCACTCAAAAATGTTTCACAGTGATTGGCTTTTGATACGTAATTTTCTTAGAAATGTTCTATAATTTTCAATAGTTTTGGAAAATTTCCTAGTTTTTTTTCTGTTGCTCCTTTTGATTTTAACTTGGTTAGACTTGGGTAAAGTTCTTTGTGATTCCTATCACTGATAATTTCTAGAAGCATGTGGATTACCTCTAACAGGGAGTATAGTCTATTTTCCCCTGTAACCTATTCCTGAAGAATGAACAGATTTGATGACATTGTATCTATAAATACTGAAAATAAGTTCGAAGTTATTGCTACATTTTAATGTACTATTTTTTCTGTTTTATTTCATTTTTCTTCCTCTGAGATTTATTCCAAAACTGGATGGTTTCTATCGATGTGAAATCTTCTGATTCTTCCCTCTCCAATTTTGAAATTGGGTGTAGGTTTCTGGTTAGTTCTTCAGTTCATATCCTGGCCCACCCTCTCCGGCCCTGAGTGACCTGTTGGTGATTCTGGGCAGGGAGATACTGACCCACAACTTGCAGGTATAGATAATCATCCTTTCATAGCGCAGTAGCTTTTTGGCATCATCCTCATGGAGTTACATAGCTCCGTGCTTTTAATCCATTCCTGGAGTTCTGAAGTGGCTGATTTCTTAAATGTGTCCTGCTATGTCACTGACTTTGGAGACGATTACTTGATTATTTCCTCACTTGGATGTAGCCAGAAGTGCCATAGCTGAGTTTTGTTTTCATTTTATTTCTCTTCCCAGTGGAAAATTTTGCTGAAATAAATACACTTGATAGTCATTTGACTTTATAATAATGTGTATATATTCTCGCTTTAGATGTTCACTTAGCTCTGGAATTTTAGCAGTTTCCCACTGATAACACTGACTCTGCTTACATCTGTTGCTGTCACCAGGATCGGGTCTTGAGGTCCAATGATAGGTCCTTATATGGGGAAAAATGATATAATGAAGAAAAAATCTTTTAATTTCTCACAATATATATGTAATTATTATAAGCTATTTTCTCAAAAAGACCATAAATCATTGCGATATCTCTCCTACATTCCTATTCATTTGCTTTCACATCAATATTATACATTTGCATATATACAGATTGATTTCTCCCTATTCATAGACTATAACGACATGAATAACTCAGTGTGAATGAAAACAAGGGAGGCCTTATGATTCACTGATTTTTTTATTAATAATTTTATTCATTTACATTTCAAATGATATCTCCCTTCCTGGTCACCCCTCCATAACTCCTATCCAATCCACCCTGTCCCCCTCCCCTTTGCCTCTAGGAAGGTGCTCCTTCACCCACTCAACCACTCTCACCTCACCACTCTAGAATCCCCCTACTCTGGAGCATCAAGCCTCCACAGGACCAAGGCCCTTCCATTCCATTGATGTCAGATAAGGCCATCCTCTGTTATATATGTATCTGGATCCATGGCTCCCTCCATGTATACTCTGCTTGGTGTTTTAGTTCCTGGGAGCTCTGAGTGGTCCAGTTAGTTGATATTGCTCTCTCTGTGGGGTTTCATTCACCTTCTGCTCTTTCAGTCCTTTCCCTAGCTTTTCCACTGGGGTCCCTGGGCTCAGTCCCATGGTTGTCTGTGAGTATCTGCATCTGTATTGGTCAAGTACTAGTAGAATCTGTCAGGGAACAGTCCTGTCAGCAAGGGCTTCTTGGCAACAGCAGTGGTGTTATGATTTGGTGTCTGAGATGGGATGGATCCCTAGGTGGGACAGTCTCTGGATGGCCTTTTCTTCAGTCTCTGTTCTACTTTTTGTCCACTTTCAGGCTACCTATAGTCTTCTTACTATCAAGTAAATAATTAAATACATACATACATACATACATACATACATACATACATACATACATAGTTCTCTGCCCTGACTGAGCTCTGGGCTCAGGATTTGTTGGACCAACATGCTGTGGTGTTCATGTGTTCAATATGTGATACAATTCACTTAGACCTGCTACATTATTTACTTTGAGGTTGGAACTCATACCAATAATGATGTGGACGTCTGTCTGTCCAGAGTGCATTTAAGAAAGTAACACAGGAACGACTTGATGTTCTTCCCACAACACAATCAGAAACCCGTTAAACACAGGTTAATGTCAAACGTAGATTAATTTTTAAGCTTTGCTTACAGTGGTAAACTTTTGTAAATGATTGTTGAGTAGTGCAACTTTAAAAGCCATAGAATCCCGTTAAAGTGTGAGATGCTTAGGCAGGACTCTCAGAGAAGCCTCTGAGGTCTTGAGTGCGAATGACCTTTTCTGTGTGCCTCCCTGTCTTCTTAGTAAACTTTCTATTTCACTTCACCCTGATTCACCTGAAATTCCTTCCTGCGGAGTAGTCAAGGAAAGAGCAGATTCAACTTGGGGTTTCTACAGGGCAGGGATGTCCTCAGGCTCCCAGCAGCAATCCTTGCTAGAGGAATCATAAATAAGTGGTTATATAAGTCATAGTTTGCATTTCCCAGTTCCTAGAATATGAATCATTGCCAAATATAAATTGCAAGGTGTATGGCACTTTTAATCTACTGTCCATATGCAGGATGACCCATTTTGAATTTCTGCAGGAAATATCTGTAAGCAACTGCACACTTTATTGATTTGACAGCTCCTTATTTTTCCTTTGGACTGGAATAAAAGGGAAAGGACATTTGCTTTACAATACAGAACTTGGGATTGGTCAGCTCCTGGTCTGTTGATTTATTTTTTAATTGTTTAGTAACTATTTAGTGTACTAAATTGGATTTTTAATTTTATCGATTCTTTGAGAATTGTAGAAAATGTATATGACCATCTTCATCCTCCAGCTCCCAGACACCCCTTCACCTTCCTTACTTGTCCAACTTTTTGTCTTCAATTTTATTTAATCCACAAAGTCCAGTTTGTTCTGTTTGTATTGTTTGTGGGAGTCGGGCTACTCACTGGAGCAGAGTTCATTTACTCAGGGTCACACGATTGAAGGAGACCTACTGACTAGGAGTAGGACTTAATTGTCACCTTCCCCCTCCTTGCCGGGATTTTGCCTGGCTTGAGCTTTTTCAGCTTTTCTGTATGCTGCCATGAGCACTGTGAGCTCATATGTGCAACTGCCCTTTGTTGTCTAGAAGATGCTGTTTCCTTCAAGACACCCACAACCTCTAGCTCCGACCTTCTTCCCCATCTTCCACAATGATTCTCAAACCTTGAGTGAGTGGGTATGATGTCGACATCGCATTCAAGGACAACTATTCTGCAGTGTCCATTAAATGCTAATTTACTGGGTTCTGACTCTTGTTAGAAGACTGGGGTTTTGAATTGTCAAGTGTATGCAATTTCTATCTCTTCCAGAATTTCTTCTACATCGTTATGTTTAGAAAGTTCATCCCCATATATAAATCACTTCTGTCTTTCTACTACCTGTGGTATGCTTGGGTCTCTTTTGTTCTAGTGCCTTTTCTCTGGTGTTTATTTAGTGTGTCCATCTTTGTTACAACCTATTCTCTCACAATCTTCCCTCACAACTTATTCCACAATTTCCTTCCTCTAAGTAATTCTAAGTTTAGTTTTCATCTTATGGGGGTAATTGCATTTTGATTTGTATCAAATTGCATCAGCATATTACAATTTATGACTCATAGTTATAATAGTTATAAATTATAAATCTTTATAATGCTATACTAATATTAAAATAGTTTTATACTTTAAAGAAATTATAGTTACAAGGTAAAAGTATATTGCTAGTATTTTATATTGTAGTTTACATGCTATTAAAACACAAAACTGTTTTAAAATTATGGAGTCTAATGAAATGTTTTTTTTTTACAGTTTAATACATTGTTTTCTTAAAATAGAATGACATCACTTTCCACCTTTCCTCTCCTCCCTCTGGCCCCTCCCATGTAGCCATCCTCCAGCCTCTCTCATGTCACCTCATTGCTTTCAAATTGATAGCTCCTTTTTCTTTGATTATTATTGACACACTCATACATATTATGTATATGTCTGCAAAAATATGTAAATAGAACTGATAAGTCATTTTGTTGTTTGTGTGTATATGGGTCCCAGGCTGACCCCTTTGTATTGGATAACAAAGAAGAGGACTCATATTTTATTCATTTTCAGATTATAAGTTTCTTATTTTTGAAATATTCATCCTTTTCCCTGTTATTGATTCTATTAACTCAAGATTTCATGTCTGCTTGTCAATAAAGTTACATAATTCTTTGTAAAGAAACCACATATGGTAAAAGTTACATAATTTGGATCAATGGTAGTTTTGCTTCCTCTTTATGTCTGAAGCTTGATCAAGGTTCACACCTTGAGGACACAGCTCATTTCTATTTGTTTATTTCCTCACAGCATGGAAGAATGCGAGGCTCTGTGTACCCGGCTGGCCATAATGGTGGATGGCAGCTTCAGGTGTCTCGGGTCCCCTCAGCACATCAAGAACAGGTATTGAGTCTCTTTGTCTGGTTCAGTGTTTCTTGTCAACCCCGCAGCTTGATGCCCTGTTGTAACAAGGGGCTCTTTCCAAACTGTTTGGTCCAATTAATTTCTCTTGGCATTCAGTAGTGGATGAAGGTCCTGGGAAGCTTAGGGCCAGTTGAAATAACTATAATTATCAAGTCAAAGACACAGCAATTCCCAGGCAGTTTCCTTAAAACATTTTGCTCCCTTTTCCCCAGAAGGCACTGTGCCCTCGTTTTGACAAAAACTGTGAAGAGAAGATGATTGCAGGGTCCAGATTAGGTCTAGAGGAAGAATGACCTCCTCACTCACAGAGGGCTTCATCAAAGGGTGGTACCATACACACCTCGCCCGCAGTGTGTTAGAATGCCCATTTTACCGTATAATGTATGCTGGGAAAGGTGTCTGACCAGACAAGAAGTTGACAGAGTCATTGTGGTTCCCTTTTTCTATGACTGATGAAGAACTAAAGACTTTTTCTTGTGTTTATAAATCTGTTAGATCTCTCCCCCACTAATCATCTCTCTATTTCTTCCTTTCATTTACTCCATGGAAGCTTAATTATTTTCTAATGAGTTTCAGTGAGCACTTGTTATAACCTTTTTTTTTTTGAATGCCTTAAATAATTTTGAAATTATTTGTGTGTGTGTGTGTGTGTGTGTGTGTGTGTGTGTGTTTGTGTGTGTGAATAAGAGTAAGGGTTAAGGGTATATATACATTTGTGTAAGGGTATGTTCACATGTGTATGTAAGGGGTTGTGCAGGTGTCTATAGAGGCTACAAGTGACATTGGACCCCTTGGATTTGGAGATTCAGGTTTGGGTGAGCCATCTAATATGGGTGCTAAGATCCAAACTGGTATTTTGGTAGAAGGGTAAGAGGTCTTGGTTTCTGGGTCACCTCTCCAGCTCCACTGAATGATTTTATAATCTCCTTTAAATTATTTCATCATGATTTTATAGATAGTAATGTAGTCTTCCCTTCCCCTTTTTTACACAATACATCCTGATTACAGTTTCCCCTTCCTTCCTTCTTCCCAGTCTCTCCCTGTTTTCCTCTCATCCTTCTGTCCATGGAGTAATTTAGCCTTTCATGTTGATACATCTTTTTACTTTCATTTAATATTTTTAGGTTAGAATTATGCACCATTCTTGGCAGTTTCATGTACCTGCTCTATGTATGTGTATGTGCACACATATATAATGTGTAACTACCTTTCCTTTATGGAAACCATTATCACTCAGGAGGGAAACAGCATATGAGGGGTGGATGCTATGTTTCTAGAGGCTCTCTGTGGGGCAGTGTGGTATAGGGAGGGTCTACCTTGCTGTTTCTTATGCTTGTGGCCCATCATTTGGCAGATGAACCTGTTAGAAGCCATTGATACGATGTGCTCTGCTAACCTTTATTAAGCATCATCAGAAAAAATAACACTTCACACTCCGTAACCTTTATGAATGCTTTTATAAAGCTTTATCGCCTGTTCAGATTGTCAGGTGATTTATTAATTCAAGTCCAGGTGCCTGCCTTTTGGTTCTTTGCTAAAGTTAGCCACAAACATCAGGAGGGAGAAGCTCATAGGAAGAGCCATCTAATAGCTGAAACCGTCTGCAGTCTTAACACTGGCTACCCATTCTAAATTTTGGTCCTGATAGTGTGAGTTGTAGTTGAGCTCAGTTGCTGGTGAATGTAAACTATAAAATTTATTCAACAAAACCTGGTTTGTGGGGTAGCCATTAGAATATGGAAGTTAATACAGTTTTTAAGAATGGACTTTATATTGTTCTGTAACAAATAAGCCTTTAATAAATAAACACTTACAAATGCTATTGTGATAAAAGCATAAGGGATTGCTCCTGGATTTCTATACCTGGGAGTCAGTAACACCATACGCAACTGATGTGGAAAAGAGAAACTGATGTAGGCACCCTTCCTCCTCTTCATCCTTGGAAATAAAGGGAAGAAGGTATCAGTAACTTCGTGCAAGGAGCACGGAACTCACTCTTGTCACCCCTAGCCCACCTCCCTGACACTGTAGGGGCATAATCTAGGAACAGGGATATCTTCTTGTGCTGTAGTAAATATTAAAAATTAATTTGTGACACCAGGCACCATGTTACACTCCTTCCTGCTACTCTGCCCCCGGCAGTCTCTCCACCTCCATGGCTATCCCTACATTTGTGCCAGCTACTCTCTGGACCCAGGAGCAGCCACCTTCTTGCGACTCTCTGCTGCAAACTCTCCTCACATTCCCAGTATCCACTTCCTGTGGTTATTGTCACAATTCCCAGTATCCTGGTAAAAATCAAAGCTCTAGAAGCTTGTAATTTATTTATGTTTTAGTGGATATTTTTCTATTTACATTTCAAATGTTATCCCCTTTTCCCACCCCTTCCCACTTCCCCTTCCTGACATTCCCCTACACTGGGAGATACAGCTTTGGCATGACCAAGGGCTTCTCCTCCCTTTGGTGCCCAACAAGGCCATCCTCTGCTACATATGCACCTGGAGCCATAAGTCATTCCATGTGTACTCTTTGGATGGTGGTTTAGTCCCTGAGAGCTCTGGTTGGTTGGTATTGTTGTTTTTATGAAGTTGCCAACCCCCGCAGCTCTTTCAATCCTTTCTCTAACTCCTCTGATGGGAACCACATTCTCAGTTCAATGGGTGGCTGAGAGCATTCACCTCTGTATTTGTCACGCTCTGGCAGAGCCTCTCAGGAGACAGCTATATCAAGCTCCTGTCAGCATGCACTTCTGGGCATCAGCAATATTGTCTGTGTTTGGTGGCTGTATGTGTATGGGCTGGATCCCCAGGTGGGGCAGGCTCTGATGGCTATTCCTTCAGTCTCTGCTCCAAATTTTGTCTGCATATCTCCTCCTATGAATATTTTTGCTCTCCCTCTAAGAAGGACTGAAGCATCCACACTTTGGTTGTCCTTCTTTGTGAATTTCATGTGGTCTTTGGATTGTATCTAGCTTTCGGGCTAATATCCACTTATCAGTGAAAGCTTGTAATTTATCAATCAGATTTATATCAGTAAATTCTCACTCTACAAAATGTCCACACTATAAACCAATTGATAATGATATAAACTGCCCATGTAGATAAGACAAATTGTCCTGTAATAATCCATCCCTTATAAGATATTCATAGCTACCTGTGACTATTAACGCCACACGGGGGTGGGTCATCCTTCTCTTCCTTCTCCTCTCTCTGTGACCTCTCAAAAACTTTGTCCCCGCCTTTCTTTTTCATTTCCCAATCATAGACCTTGCCTTATCTTGTGCCTGCCCTCACCTGCATCAGTACACACTCCTGCCTCAGTTTGTGGCAATGACTTTTCTGCCCACTCTTTGTTAGTAGTTTGGGTCAACTTCCCTATACATAGTGTCCTATTGCTGTACTGTTGTCCCTCCTACCATGTATGTATGACTTCTTTCCTTGGGATCTAAGCATAGCCCACGTGCACCTAATAATCCAAGAAGGTCCCCTGAGAAAACATACTCATTCTTCTGCTGCTATCTAGATACCCAGTCTCACCCTGTTGCTTACTCAAACCAGACTTTTTCTTTTTTCTTTTTTCCTCATAGCTTTAAAAGTTCTACAGATCACAAATCAGCACCATTGCAAAGATAATGTGTTCCTCAACTTTCCCAGATAGGCCACACAGGCAATATGGGAGACCATGAATGTCACTCTACAAACAGTTAAGGACATTGAAAAAAATGTGCACAATGGCCTCCAGTGTTTACATTGGAATCAGGTGACATGGTTCAGATGGTCATGGAATTAGGCGGACTATGGCATTTGGGCATAGCTAATTAGGTGTATGGGAACCCTAGGTTAAAGGGAAAGATGAATGGCAGCCTACTTTATAAAGTCCCAATTGGAAGGCAATGGGATTGTGGACACTATATCAGCTGGTTTCCTTTATGAAATAAATTTATAGGGGAACTTTACTTTCTTTAAATGTACCACTCATGGAGGGAAAGTTATGCAGAACTAGTACCCCACCACCACCACCACCACCACCACCACCATACACACACACACACACACACACACACACACACACACACACACACACACTGTAACATTGGAGCACACAAAATATAATGACCTGTCCCATGATCACTGAAGCTAAGCCTTGGGGCCATTGCCCTATGAAGGTCACTGGCGATAATGTACAGAGGAACTCAAGATGCTTAAGCTTTGCCAAGGTCCTGGACTGCCCCCTCCATTGCATGGTGGAGTTTAATCTTTCTTAGAGTAGTGACTGTCATCTTGGTGCCATTCTGAATGCCATCTGTTTGCAACATGTATAAGTTTGGGAGTTCTAACACTAGAAACTGTGGTTCTGGACTCAGAGCTACTCACAAAACTCTGTGTAACGACGACCATTGCCTGTGGCAAAGGGCCCAGAAGAAAGGGCAGTAGGGGACCCCTAACGGAGGGGCTGTGTGAAAAGCAAGCTCTTATTTTTATTCTCATGTTGGTTTTTACCCAAGCTATAATTTAGGAAATGTTATCGACATGAGGGCTTTCAGTAAATAGGAAGCTGTTTTCCTTTTGACATTTAATAATTTCCTTAGCAAACAGTCTGCAGGTTGCGGGACAGCCTATATGCACTTTGGTACACACAGTTTGAAGCACATGTATGCCAGGTGACATCACACATGCTCATGGGGCATGCGCCCTAGAGATTCTACACACTGTGGCAATCTGAGCAGGAAGAGTACTTTAAGTTTTAGGAATGTGGATGTCTCTCATGCCTTGATGAATAGCACCAGTTGGCAAAAGGAAGATCAAATACTAGATTTCATTAGTTAGAAACCTGTGACTGGGGAATCATAATAGGAAAGGAGGTAGAAAAAAATTAAATTTCAAAGTTGCCATGAAAGGAAGTCCTCAGGCAGAATAAACTTAAGATGCCTGTGCTGAATATTCCTGGGAGAGTTATGGGCTTAGGGACCTTTACTAGAATTGCTCCAATGACATCGCTTTTCTTGTAGATCAAACAATTCCTTTTTATGTGAAGTTGTCTTGAGCATGTAAGATGCTTCACAGGTTTCACAGCCCTTGCAACAGTCCCACCCAACTGCAACAACAAAAAAATAAAACAAAATAAAAACATTGACAGATGTCTCCTGGGGAGCTGCTTCAGGCTGACCTTGGCTGTGTCAGATAGTTATTTATTCTGTGTTCTCACAAAACATACAGATTAAGATGCATCAAGTTGGGAAAATAAGGACTTAGATTTCCAGAAGAGGATTGGGTAAAGGTTCCTCCCTTTCCTTGCTCTTTGGCTAAGAGGAGAATAGATCATTTCAGGAGAAAGAAACAAATGAATGTCCTTTCCCACAGGCTTATCTTTTGTGGACTGGGTTGACCTTGCTTTGTAGAGCCTCTAGGGTCCTCAGGAGAACTGCACACTTTTTTAAAAAATATTTATTAGATATATTTCTTTACTTACATTTCAAACGTTATTCCCCTTCCTGGTTTCCTGTCCATAGCTCGATTCCCTCCTTTTCCCCTTCACCATATGGGTATTCCCTCTATACATCCCCCTTATTGCCCGCCCCCATATTCCCCACATGCACACTTTCTTTCAGCCCCAGTGTAGCCTTGTGTGTGAAGCCAATGGAGTGTGCACTCTCTTATCCAGGGTTTCTTGAAGGATCCTTTCATGCTCTTTCACATCTTGGGCCTTTTATGGCTTGTCCTCTCTCCCGGACCACCTCCCATCTGTGACTGCTCAGTAGTTTTGTCACAGATGCTCAGGGCCAGTCTTCCTCCCCTCTTTCTGTGGCCTTGTTGATGCCCCTCATTTTCCTCCGGTGCCTTTACCTTTGCTTGGTAGAGTTGGCCTCCTTTTCACCTTTGGTGCATGATTACCTCTCCCTTCCAAGTGACCTACTTGATCAAATTTAATTTCCTTGAATCTTCCCCCTTACAACTTGCAGCTGGCATGTTCTGAGCGAACACAGGCTTTGCTCTTTATCTGTCTTCAGCGTTCCTTTGTGCTCAGCATTTGTGTTATTTAATTCTGTGACAGCCTGTGCTAGAAAGAAGCCTTGGCTTAGGAACATACAGGAGAACTGTACCAAGAAGAACATACATGTTTCTAAAATGCTTAAGCTTTGCTTCACTAGTTATATAGTCCTATAATTGTGGAGATCACCCATTCCCAATTTCCTAAATACTGCTGTCGTGCTTTATTCTCAACCTTTGAGCCTTCATGGTATCCTTTTCTAAGTGTTTTCTATGATACTTGTAGGTAGATAAATATTAACTTGAACCTTAAGAGCTGAGATCCGAACAAGTTCAAATTTAAAAATCATATGGTAAAGCCCTATGGTGGTTTAAATGAAAAAAAAATGTCCCCCAGAAGCTCATGTACGTAAACACTTGATCCTCAGTTAAGAAACAGTACTGTTTGGGGAGGTTATGTAATGGAAACTTAATGGAACGTATGCTATTGGGGCTGGGCTTTGAGGATTTATAGCCTCACCCCATTCAATATCTGTTTCTCTTTCTAGTTCCTTTATGTGACTGACATGTGATCTTTCAGCTTCCTGTTTCTCCCTTTTGCTGCTCTTTTCCCTCTCGAACCATGGGTTAAGTAAACTCTTCCTTCTGTAAGCTGCTTTTGGTCACAGCAACAGAACAGTAACTAATACACTCCATTATTTCAATAAGAAGGAGCCAATAATGAGATCCTGCTGGTAGGAATCACTATCAAGTGATATCACTATCTTGAGTCTTCCTGGTTTTGCTTAGTACTGACTGCTCCCGGTCCTGAGAGTAGTAGAAATGGCAAGATCCTTTCAAAACAAGTCTTGACTTCTAGTCAGGCTTATAGTGCCTTTTCACGGGTGAGTGGTCATAGGGGAAGTTACATGTTTTTCCTCCCTACAGACTTTGATCTCCTGCCAGCTCCTCCTTTCTCTTCAACTCCTGTAATCTTTGGTCAAGAAGTCCTTCCATCCATACTCCAGCAGGTGGGGATATGGCCAACCATACTTTGAGAATCTTTCCAGAGCACTCCCCAAATGAATTCTTTCTCTTTCTCTTCTTGGTCATTGTTAAAAGACTTCCTACATGCATTTTGCTCCTTTTGGAGAACAATTCCTTTCCTGATGTATCTTCTCCTTTCCAGTAGGCTGGGTTCCTCTTCCACACTGATATAAGTCTGGCAGGCTTTATTTTTAGGAAGGGGAAGGTTACAGTGTAATGAAAGGATCTTCTTCAGATTCAGGAGTCCCTAAGACATTCCTTTCTCTTCTTTTTGCCCTCCCTCCCTTGGCTCACTGTCAAAGGCAAAGCTTATCTCATAAAATTTCAAGAGCAATGCTTAGCCATGATGTCGTTCCATCTCTTGTGTTACTTGTACTTTTCTTTTTCATTCTTTCTTCCCCAGGCCATGCAATCTTTCCTCTCTCCTGTTGCCCAGATTTATCTGGTGGATGTTCATTAGCACTGATTATAGTCCGAGGTCCTACAGTAGTCATGCTGCTACAGTATTTGTAACAAACTCATCACAGTGTTAGCTATGTTCCAGCTTAAGGTCTCTGTATGGAGGGAAGACTGTATTCCTCCCTCTGATCCTATGGAATAACTGTTTATTGTGACTCTCACTTTGTAGGTTCAGAAAAGAAGACGAGTCATAGAAGGACTGAGCAACTTTCTCAGGGTCACATGATAATAACTCCAAGAGCTAGAATGTGAGCTTCATCATTTTGGCTCCACTTGATTTGTGATGTACAACCTATTTAATCCTTACTGGTGTATGTCTCATACCTGGGGGGTGGGGGGAGAGCTAAGATACAGTTACTCCAGAGAAGAGTCACAGTGTCTTCCCTACTGCTGAAGCACACCCCAGAGCCATATCGATGTGGACTGACACCTGTCATTGTCACTGAGTCTTCCTTTACATGTTCACAGGCTTCTCCTTCTTTTCAAACTGTATGCTGATAGGATGTCTGCATCTTTTATATTCAAGATAGAAAGGGCATTTATAAGCTCATCCTTTGCAACGGTTCCACAAAGAGTTGTAGACACTCATCATCCTTTTCTTCCTTTCCTCTGAAATATATTTTTCTTTATATTCTGTGTCTTTCTCACAGTTTAAAAATATGTCCCTTTAATTTTTACGTATGTATTTTTTAATCTGTCTGTTTCCAAGTTCGTGCGTATGAGTGCGAGTATCTGCAGAGCCTTCAGATTCCCCTACAACTGGAATCACATGGAGGTGAGCTGCCTGGCACGGGTGCTGGGAACAGTATGTGGGTTTGATCAAGTAATACTCACTTTTAACCTCTGAACTTCTCAAGTCTGCATAATCTTCCTGTTTAATAATGACACCACGCCATTCCCCTTTGTGACCTCCCTCAAACAGTTTTCTAATTTCTGCTATATATTTGAATATTTATTTTACTGTTAAGTTGTGAACGCTCTTTCTTCAAGTAAAAAGAGCGCCGGACACTCTGATATAGGCAGATTCACTCACTTGGCCATGTTAACTTTTGTACATGATGACCATCCAATGGCGGGATACTAGCATTGGTTCACTGACTTGGCAGCAGATAATAGAGGAGAGAAGCCTTAGGAAAGCATGAAAACAGTGAGCCTGCTGGTATTTTACCCATTAAATCTTGGGTTCTATTAGTTTCTTCACTATCCTGAAGTTTGAAGAAATACAGACGGGAAGCTGCCTACATTGCTATCTAAGATAAAATTGGATCCTCATGACTAAGAGGGATGTAAGAAACAAAACACAAAAGAAACAAAATCAAAATGATGTTAGATGGGCTCCCAGAAATATGGATCATTTTCCCAATTTTTTTCAATTGAAGGTGAGTTAGGTTGAGCAGTCTCATGATAAGTGCCATGCTTCTGAACAGCCCTGTATAGTCAAAGTCACTGCAATGAAGCATGTAGTGTCACATAAGGTGATGTATTAATTTACACCTTTTCAAACACCCAGAGCTTGTGAGCTTGAAGAAAAGTACCATTCTTCAAGCTTTGAAAAGAAAACCCACCAACACCCTTGCAGAAGAATGTATTTCTTTTACATTGTGGACATGATTTTATGAGTGAGCTTATCAGAGTCTCTCTCTGTCTCTGTCTCTACCTCGCTATTGTACATGAAAGCATACGTATGTGTGAATGTATGTGTGCACACGCGCATAAGTGCATGCCCGTTCTAACCTCTTTGGGTACTGATATTTTGTCTCAGGCAGTTAGGGATGCGTCCTGTAATCTTCTGAGTGTTATACCCTGAGCAGTCCTGACAGCCCTGGTAGCTGCCTTCACTGAGAACATTCATAATGCATCTTCAGGGAGCCAGCAACAGCTGCAGGCTGCACCTGCTTCTTTTCCTGGCCTCGGAACTGAGTGAAGAAGACTTAAGACTGAGAGTCATAAACAGTCCCCTCAGGAATAGAAAAACCAGCAAGCTTCTGACAGTGGACTTTACAACCTGAAGTATACTGGACCAACTCCTGACTTGGGAGTGGGGGGGAGAAGGTCGTTTAGTTATAAGTTATAACAAAGGTTTTTAAAAAGTAAAGAAAATCCATATGAATGTGAGAATTTTATTATCTTGAGCTGTCAAACTGGGAACCACTACCACTGTAAGTATGCTTGTTAGCCACGTAACGCAGAATATAGTCTTCTGTAAGGATGCTGGGGGATTTTCTTTTCAAAACTAAGAAGAATGGTATTGCTCTTTGAGCTTACAAGTTCTGACTGTCTGAGAAGCTGCAAATTAATATACTCTCTTATGTGACACCATATGCTCCATTGTGGTGGCTTTAATTTAATGCTTTTATAAAACCTTACTATAAACATAAAAGCTCAGATTAAGACTCCATCACCAAATAATGAACTGTCTCCCTCAAATGTGAGAGAGACCATCCGATATACTTATGTCAGTTTCACAGATGGGAACAGAAGTTGCTGTATGAGCATACGAAATGGCTTATGCTGCGACGGGGAGCTCTGCATTCAAGAACTATTGAATACCACTCTCAAACGTCTTACTTTGGTTTAAAGCAGCATATACTTCAGTTGCTCTTCCAATAATCCACAGTGAACTCTCTTTACTAGAAACCGTGCTGTTAAAGAAGAGGCAGGCGGCCTTGCGTCCTCGGTGTATCTTCACAGCAGCCGACTCATGCCGTATCTCGTTTGTTTTCACAGCATCATGTTGCATGAGCAAAATTAAGTTGTTCTAACCTACTCGCCTGGGAAGAGATTCACAGCCTCATGCTTCGCTCGTGCTGGGTATTCTGGTGGGACACCTCTACTCTTTGAAATTCAGATTATGAGAAATGTCATCACGAGCTATCACATTACCAAAGGGGACCACACCGCTTTTGTTTTTTCAATGGTTCTTATTGCAAACAGGGCAGACAGACTGATGTTCAGCCACAATGGGGATGGAAAATGATGTGAGCAGGGCCCGTGACAGCTGAGATGTATGGATGTTTTGGCTGGGGACTGTGGTTCCTGTGAATTAACAGACGTTTGTTAGTCTCCTTTATCAGAGATGGTGACATGATTCCTGCTTTTAAAAGACACAGGACTGAGTGTGTGCTGTCCTGCGATGAGGCTCTGAGAGATTGGTGATCGTGAGATGCATCTCACTTTAAATCAGGGAATACCGTGGCACATTTGTGCAGGGATGGAGATCGAGTGGAGAGTGAGGCATGAGCTCTATCGAATATGGAGTGGACAGAACAATGAAAATCAGAAAGCTCCTGTCCACGTGAGCTAGGAATGAAGAAAAGCCAAAATGCACATTAATTCCATTATGGAAGGGCCACCGTGAGTGACTTTGTGGGCAAGAAGACATCCAGACCAAATGTGCATTAGGGAGAGGCATAAGAAAATGCAGCATGAGTCATGTCCTTAATGGCTTGACTATAAATGGGGTAGAAGTTGATTGGTGTGGCACTCCCTCCAGGATAATGTTTAGATCAATTCCCCAAATGGGAAGCTATAGTTCTAGGGTTAAAATGGGAAAACAAGTGGGAGCAGTGAAAAGAGGGTTGGCCATGAAAAAAAAAAAGCTGTCACAACAATTTCCATTCAATAGTTGGTGCCAAATACTGAAGCTGACAAAGCATAGACAGTGCTGAGGAGAGGGCTTTGAAAACAAGACAATGTTCAGCAGACTGGCCAGGCCTAAGGAAAGGCAAGGCCGGGAAACTTGAGCGATGGGAAGAGAGTGATGTCATTAGAGAAATGGACATGTGATGAGAGAGGATTTTAGGTACTGGGCGCTCATCGTTAGGCCTTGTTAGTTACTGGCACGATTCCTACTGAAGAAGGGGTGTTGAGATTCATTTACGGCTTTTCTCTCTTACAGCAGGAAGTGGGGGTGGGGCAACAAAGGCTAGGTGCTCAGTGCCTCCTAGCTCATCAGAGCGCTGGACCAGAGTTCACACATTCTGAAGTCAAGTGAGGTCAGCGCCATACCCCGCAGAGCCATAGGTTAGCTGCTAAATGTTTTGGAAGCATTAACCTAGATGATTCTTACGGTATGGGCAATTATTGTTCTAATAGAGAAAATCTGGCCAAACGAGCGAAGCAGTTGGCTCAAAGCACAGTTGCTATTAAGAAAAGCAATTTTGAATCCCAGGCCCTTGATTGTGAATTTCTTTCTGTGTCACTTTCATATTCTTTAGTGACTTTACCTACATTGAAATATATGTGTATATATGTATATATTGTACATATGTGTGCGCATGTATAAAGTACGAGTAAAACAGAGCTTTGCTTTAACCAGTGCCATGAGCACAATTGTGATGACAGTCAGGAGGTGCTCACGGGGCATTCTGTTTCTGTTGCATTTTCTGAGAAACAGCTTATTTGCTTTTGAACACAGGAGCAACTCCTTTTGGGCAAAAGCGTGATGTAGTGACATATGATTCACAGTAAGATCCTTTATTATTCACTTATTTTATATTCAAAGAATATAAATTTGAAACTGCTAACATACCTGAAAAGTGATTATTTTTATCCAGCGTAGACAGTGATAAACCCTTGAAATTATTTTGAAAATAAATGGGGGAAAACGCACTGGCCTTGCTCCAGTCTGAGGGAGCAGGGCTTCTACTCACTGCTGTAAAGTTCATTCCCAAGAAAAACTTAGGTCTTATTTCAGTGCTTTGCTCACATTCTCTGCAGGAAAGTTTCTGGTGCACACTCCACCCATTCATAGAGCATGGAAACCTGGAAGGGAGCAGAGCCATTAGCAGAGAAACAATTCATTGCCCAGGTTGCACTAAGGCTCCTTGTAGCCAAAAAGACCTAAATGGAGAAGTGTTGTAACTTCATTGAGAGGACCAAACATATTCTGAAACAGCCAGACAATAAGCTTACACACATCTCTGCTATTTTAGGTTATCTGTCTTCCACAAAAGGACCTAGACAGGCTACATATTAGTGTTCCTTTGTTTACCTGCCTGTGTCCATAATACTGTGGGGGTACACTTTTACTTTTGCTTACTTCTGAGTTTCTGGATAGAGCTTGGTAGCTTACATAGATTGCAAGTATTTGCTGAAGATATGAATGAATGAATGAATGAATGAATGAATAAATGAATGGTCCCCAGCATATAGGAAGTTCTTGGTGAAGAAGGAGTTTTTTCCAATTTGCAATGACTGTGCTTTTAAAAATGGAATTGATCGGAGGCGGCCCCTGCAAGCAATGGTGTGTGTCTGGTGTAATGCACACTGGGTTATTAATAACAATAATCAGTCTCCTTCGTAAATATTTTTACTCAGATCCCATTTATCTCCAGACAGGATGCTGCCTGCTTTCTCCCAAAGCAGTGTGTTATTCACTCTTACTTGCTCCTTTTAGAAACAGGCTTGCGTCTGTCTGTACTCCGCGTCTCCATTAACAGGCACTATCAGGTATGTGATTCAGCCTTAATTGCTAACACGGCCTTGGCAATATTCCGCTGTCACCTTCTCGGCTAGAAAGCCAGATTCCATGCAGATATACCTCTGGCCTGCCGTGAATTAATGTGCAGTGCAGGCAGCAAAACAGCTACGAAAACTCGGCTCCACACTGTGGGATTGTGATTCCTGACTCGAAATACAGTCAGAGCACAGCACAATGCACCTCAGCCCAGAAAATGCATTTCGATTAGGTCAGAGCCGTATTACAGCTTTAATGTAAATCTGAATTGGGATTGGAAAGACATATTCACTCTGGGTGCAACCTATCATCCCCCAGTTTATTTGTATGGAACTATACGAATCCTTAAACTTTCTTTTTTCATAATTTAAAAAACGTTTCACGAAATTTTATTTTGCATCCTGTTTTAATAAAGACATAAAGAAAGCAGGGCAATTAGACCTTGTTATAGAAACGCTGCAGATTTCAGAAGGAAGGCCAGCCAGGAAGGGGCCAGTGGGCATGTGGTTTCACTGACCTGCGTCTCATTGCCTTGTGGAATTAAGGAAGCTTGAGGCACAAGAATGGGTAGACGATGTGTACAGGAAGAGCAGGCCTTGGGTCATAACATGTCTTCCTGTTTCTGTCCATTAGGGAAATCCTAAGGTTGGGCCTTCAATGACCAGGGATCCTGCCCCCTAGTGGTAGAGCATCACATAGTTCCTTGCAAAAGTCAAGACTATCAAAGTGCTCTACCCATGCTTCTATTTCCAATCTTCCATCCTTCACGCCTTTTTTCTAGCAATTTCGTAAACGTATGTCCTTCTTTGGTGATGTTTTAGCAACTGTCTTTGAGCTATACTTAGCAGATTTCTTCTCTAAGAGATGTGTTTATTATTTTTGATTTATGTGGTAGGACTTTGCCTGAATGTATGTATGTATGTATGTATGTATGTATGTATGTATGTATGTATATATGCATGTATGCATGTATGTATGTATGTATGTATGCATGTATGTATGTATGTTATGTATGATATGCAATGCAGTGAGTGAGGAGGCCAGAAGGTGCCCTCAGTGTCTCTGGAACTGGAGTTACAAATGATGATAATCTCCATGAATGCACAGAGAACTAAACTTGAATCTTGTGCAAGAGCAGCCCTTTTCTTAAACACTGAGCCATCTATCCAACCCAAAACTTTCTTGAGATATAGTTTCTGTTGCGGTTTGCCCTGGAGTTATCTGTATTTTGATGCTAATTCCCAAGGACAGCTGCCTAGTCCGGTACTCAGAACTCACATGACTTCATCAGAACCTTCTTCCCATTTAATTTGCAAAATACAGGTGAGGGCAGGTACAGGACAGAAGGTGGCCTGTCACTGGAGGAGAAGGAAGGATGGGCAGGAGAAAAGTTTGAAGGAAGAGGAGGAGACAGGAACGGGAGAGACAGGAGAGGGAGGGTAGCCGCTGCGGAGAGAACATGGAAGCTGTTAAGATTCCACTCTGTGTATTTAAAGGTTGTTATTAATGTTCTTAAGGGATAGATGTGCACTGAGCTTTGTATGTTTAGGTGGACAATTATATCTTATCAATTAGGTGAAAGGTTATTGTGTTGTGTGTTCTTTCATGTGTAGATTTAAGCGTAAGGGCGTGTCAGGTGGCTGGTCTGGGCCTCGGAGGAGTTGGAATGTATGTTTCTGGCACGGAAACCTGCCTTGGGAACTAGATAGGTAGAGAGATTGCTGCCAGGCTCAGAGAGAGAGGCCTTTGGCAGTGTGATAGGGGATGGAGCAAAGAGGGTGAGAGGCTTTGCTGACTGAGAATTAAGATATCTAGCAGATATCTGGTGCACTGCGGTGTAGACCTAGTGGGGGATAAAAAGACAGTGCTTTTATTTTTAATATTTTTTCAACAAGTTTCCATATCGTCCAATTTACCAATGTAAAATATTCATCTCAGCAGCTTGTACTAGGTTGGCAAATAAGGGCTGCACATCCCCCTTGGTAATTGTAAAATGTTTTACTATTTCAAAACGAAGTTCCATGTCTTCAGTTTTTACCTTGTGTGCTCTCAGCAAAGTCTAGCCTACCCCAATTACTTCAATCCATATAAACTTGTCTCTTTAAATTTTTTGATAGTTTTACACACATACCAATGTGATGTGACTTTATTCACCCCAGTACCCTGTCATCTCCTTTCCTTTTTCTCTGAACTCCTTCTTCTCTTCTACACCACTGAAGAAAATGAATGACCCCCATATTCAGCAACTAGTAATAGTCAAGAGTTCTTGAAATGGGGATGAAGCCTGGTGATGCTTCTCCTATTCATGATGGTATGTTGTTGATGGGTCCAGTCTTGTACAGTTGTGCACGTATCCATTGCTGTGGTTCATGATGGCAAGGTTTGTTTCCATCTCGATGGCAGGTTGCTATGATACGTCTCCTTAGTGGATGGCAGGTTGCTATGACACGCCTCCTTAGTGGATGGCAGGTTGCTATGACATGCCTCCTTGTCCTCTGATCATATTGTTTCTATTCCTTTCTTGAGGTGTTCCCTAGGGTAGAGACGTCAACAGTCACTTATTCTCTTCACTTTGACAAGGTATGAGTTTCTGAAAATAACAAAACAAACAAACAACATCCCCCCCCCACAAAAAAAAAAGCTTTATTGCACCAGGCTGAGAGCAGTACTAATCTATGCATAGAAATATTTAGAAGGAAGTTTTCTCATGTCTAATTAGGGGAGAAAGGGACTGTGTTTCCTACCTTAGGACTATGACCTCCCCAGGTATAGGATTTTGACCATGTTTATAGTGTTTGCACTATATTTCCTCTCCTGGTGTAGACTTATAATCCAATCATAAGGTACTAGATGACCACCGATGTAGTCATGGTACTACTGCACCAGTGGGCATATGCTGCTGTTTAAGATGGGGTTACCAGCATGCATAATCTACAGCAGGTTGAGACTACTGGTGAATTTTCTCTCCCAGAGGTCTGCATAGTGCTTTAGGAACTCTCAGTGCTAGTAAAAGGGGAGTGTTTCCCAACACAGTTCTAACTAGATTTCTGTGAGCTGTTTTCATAAATAAGATCTCACCATTTGTGAACAACCAAGAGTGAGCCAATAACCACTCTTCTTATAGAAGCCTCTAGAACCTTTCTACATAACAGCTAACGGAACATATCCTGTACTTGGCACTGGAGTGCTTATTTCAAAGCCCATGGCTTCTGGGAATGATAATGCTAGTCTATGATGGATACTTCCCAAGTTCACAAGTTTAATATTTTAACATTTTTAGTTATTGTTATATTATAAAGTATTAGGCTTCTATATGGCCTTTTGGAACATTTTTAGGAATGTTTACCCCCTCCTAATCATACCTGCATTTCCGCTATCCCCTATTATCAACCTTTCCTAAACCTTTTTATGCCTGGTGTCCCCTCCTCTATTTTCATACCCACCACTTTTTTCCCACCTCATTCCTACCATTATTCCAACCTCAATGCCTCTATGATTTTGTTTTTGCTTCCTGGACACATATTTCAATTTAAACACAGAGATCTATAAATGGAAAGCTGGGATCTTTATATTAGAGAGAATGGGGAGGCATTAGTTTCCTTGGCCTATGTTACCTCACCAAGTATAAATTGTAGTTTCCATCCATTTACCTGCATATTTTATAATCTAATTTTTTACAGCTCAATGAAATATAATTGTGTTTATGTATCACATTTTATTTTAAGTTTATAAGTCAATAGACATATATGTTGATTCCATTTCTAGCTACTATGAGTAGAACAGTTTTGAAGATGCGTATATAGGCATCACTGTCTTGGGATACAGGTAATTTTTGACTATATACTATGTTAGGTTTTTTGTTGTGATAAAACACCATGACCGAAAATAATTTGAGGATTGCAATGGTTTACATATGTTTGGCCCAGGGAGTGGCACTATTAGAAAGTGTGGCCTTGTTGGGGGAAGTGTGTCACTGTGGGAGTGGGCTTGTAGACCCTTCTCCTAGCTACCTGAGAATGCTCAGTTTGTTCCTGACTTCCTTGGGGTGAAAAATGTAGAAATCAGCTCCTTCTGCACCATACCTGCCTGGGTGCTGCGATGCTGCCATGCTCCCGCCTTGATGATAATGGACTGAACCTCTGAACCTGTAAGCCAGCCCCAGTTAAATGTTGTCTCTTACATTGGTCATGGTGTCTGTTCACAGCAATAAGACCCTAATGAAGACAAGGATGAAGGATTTCTCTTACTTGTTCTTCCACATCATACTTTATCAACAAAGAAAGTCAAGTCAGGGACTCAAGGAGGGAACCCGGCGATAGCAACTGAAGCAGAGGCCATAAAAGAACAATGCTTAATGACTTGTTCCTCATGGCTTCTTCAGCCTACTTTCTTATACTATCTAGGACCACCCGTTTAGAAATAGCACTACCAAAAATTGGGCAGAACCTTCCTATATCAATCATCGTAGAGAAAATGCTCAACAGGCTTGATCACTGATCAGTATAGTGGGAGCATTTTCTCAGTTGAGATTTCATCCTTCCAAGCAACGCTGGCCTGTGTCAAGTTGACATCTAGAGATCGACTAGCTAGCTAGTGGTGTAGCTGGATCATACAGAAAGTCTTCTCTTTTGAGACACCATCATCTATTTTTTTTTTGTTTGTCATGTTTTTAAATTGGCCATTCAGAATCTTAATGAAATTTTATTCTTCTTTTCCCTTAGATGGCTAAGAATATTTGAACATTTTAAATTGCTGAATAGCCATTACTGTTTCTTCTGAGAATGTTATGTTCAGTTCTCTGACTCGATGTTTGAGTTTTTTGTTTTCTTGATGTTTAGATTTTCAAATTCTTTGTATATTCTAGACTCCAATCCTCTGTCAGATGAATAGCTGACATTCTTATCTGTCTTTGGCAGCTTCTATTTACAGTTTTCTTGGCTTAACAGAATCTTAATTTCATGAAGTCCATTTGTCAATGTTGCCAATTTTCTGTAAAAAGCTGAGTTCAATTTAGCAAGTTCCTATTTCTTTAAGTGTGCTCCTTGCTATATCCTCTAGTGGTTTCAGACTTTCAGGTTTTATGTTGAATCTCTAACCTACTCAGAGTTTATTTTATTTTATTTTTTTTCAGGGAAAAAAGATAAAGTATGCCTTCCTTTTTCTTTCCTTCCTTTCTTCTGCCTTTCTGCCTGCCTTCCTGAGCTCTTGTCTCCCTTCTCTTCCCTTCCTCCCTTCCTCCCTTCCTCCCTTCCTCCCTTCCTCCCTTCCTCCCTTCCTCCCTTCCTCCCTTCCTCCCTTCCTCCCTTCCTCCCTTCCTCCCTTCCTCCTTTCCTCCCCTTCCTCCCTTCCTCCCTTCCTCCCCTTCCTCCCTTCCTCCCTTCCTCCCCTTTCTCCCTTCCTCCCTCCCTCCCTCCCTTCCTCCCTTCCTCCCTTCCTCCCTTCCTCCCTTCCTCCATCCTTTTCTTCCTTCCTTCCATCCATCCTTCTTTCCCTTTTTCCATCCTTTCTTCCCTCCCTCTGCTTTTCTGCCTTCCTGCTTTTCTTCAATATGTTGACAGCAAGTTTTCCCATCACCATTTGTTGAATTTGCTGTCTGCTCTCTAGTATGTTTTTTTTTAAACTCCTTTTTGTCCAAAAATACAGTGGTTGCAGTTGTGAGCTTATATCTGAGAATTCTATTCTAGGGTATTGATTATATATCTGTTTTTGTGGCATCCCCGTGCTGTGTTTTTATTACTAAGACACTTTAATATAGCTGGAAACCAGGTTTTGTGAAACATCACAGAACATTTGTCCATGATTCCTTTTTTTATCTTGGGTAATTTGTATTTCACTGAATTTTATGAATTGTACTTTATATTTCTATAAAGAATAGAGTTATAGTTTTGACTGGTATTATATTAAATCTGTAGGTTGTTTTTTAGAAGGGAGACCATTTTTACAATATTAATTTCTATTCTAATAGTATGAGACATCCTTTCATTCTGTATTGTTCCTCAAAATTTCTTTCTTTAGTATTTTTGTACTTCTATTGTAATGACCTTTCACTTCCTTGGTGAAGCTTATTCTAATTTGTTTTTGTGGGGCAGGGAGGCTATTGTGAATGGGATTGTTTTTCTGATATTTTTCTTAGTGTGTTTTTTATTAGTATATAGGAAGGCTACTGATTTTTATATGTCCATTTTTTATACTTTGTATCCTACCATTTTGATGAATGTGGTTATCAGCTTTATAAGTTTTTGTAGGGGGCACAGCCTTTAGACACTTGAATGTACAGAATCATATTTTCTGTATACAAGGATATTTTTGACTTCTTCTTTTCATACCTATATCTTTTTTACTTCATTCTCTTATTTTCTCGGTCTAGTTAAGACATTGAGCACTACATCGAAGAGAAATAGATAGCATACAAACCCTTGTCATGTTTCTGGTTTCTATGGGACTCCTTTCAGTTGTCCTTTATTTAGCAAGATGCCAGCTGTGGCCATGTAATAATATAGTCCTTATTATCTTGAGATATGATCAGTTCCAAGATGCGTCACGACTCTTATCATGAAGGGATATTGGATTTTGTCCATGGTTTTTCTGCATCCACTAGGGGGATCATATGATTTCTATTATAGGATTCACTTATATAATGAGTTAAATTTGCTGACTTATACATGTTAAAGCTAATGCTGTACTTTTAGAATGAAGCCAACTCAATTGTGGTAGATGATCTTTTGGTGTGACCCTGAGTTCAATTTGCAAGTTTCTTATTGAGTCCTTTTGCATCCATGTCCATTAGGGTGAGTGCTCCACAATGTGTGCATGTGTATGTGCATATGTGAGTGTGTGTGTGTGCATGCATGTGTGTGTGCCTGTGCATGTGCGAGTGCATGCATAGTGTGTGTGCCTGTGCATGTGCGAGTGCATGCATATGTGAATGTGTGTGCATGTGCATATGCATGTGTGCATATATGAATGTTTGAGTGTGTGTGCACATGTGCATGTAGATGCATGTATGTGAGTGTGTGTGTGAATGTATGAGGGCATACATGCATGAGTGTGAGTGCGTATGCATGTGCATATTGTGTGCACTTGCATGCATGATTGAGTGTGTATGCAGGTGTGTATGTGCATGGATGCATGTGTGAGTATATGTAGTGCATGTGTGTACACACACTATCTGGTTCAGCTATCAGTGTAATGCTGGCTTGGTAAACAATTTTGGACACATATTTTCTATTTTATAAAAGTCTTAGAAGCATTGTTTGTACTTATGTAAAGTTCTGTTAGAATTCGGCAGTGACTCCCTCTGAGCCTGAGCTCCTTTCCAGTAATTCAGATTCCTTCTTACTGGTACTTCAATCTTGTTGATTGTTGTGAATTATTACTTATTTATGTATTTATTTTGTATCTAACAAATGTTGATTTGACTTTGGTGTGTCATAAACTTTTAGAAATTCATTTCGTTTATACCTTAATACTTGGTGAACTACAGCTCTTGGAGATCTATCCTTATGATTTTGCAAATTTCATTCCTATTATTATCTCTCCACTAATATCTCTAATCTTACTGATTTAGGATCTTTTATTGGTTACTTCAGCTAAAAGTTTGTCAGTAATTTTAAGTTTTTCAAAGAACTCACTCTTTCACATTTCAAAAAATCTGCTTCATTTCTATTTCATTAATTTATACTCTCACCATCTACATATTCATCCATCCATTTGTCGCCTGCTGGTCGGTCTGTCTGTCTGTCTACCTATCTGTCATCTATCATTATCTACCTCCCCCCTTCCTGTTGCTAACAGTTTGAATTTAGCGTGTTCTCACTTTTCTAAGGCTGTTAAATGCACTATTAAAAAGTGAATTTGACATCCATTAGACTTTGTAAAACAGGCTCTTAGAGTTATTCCCTCTTAGGACTGTCTTTAGAGTATCATACAGGTTTTGTTATGTATTGTTTTTGCTTTCATTTTGTTCTTGAAACTTTTAAATTTATTTCTTGGTTGTCTCAGCGAGTTATTCAATAGTGTATTATTTAACCTCCACAACTTTGGGTATTTTCTATGATTTCTCTTACTGTTGATTTCTAACATTATTTTTTTATGAGCATACAGAGTACAAGAACTTATTTAAATTTTTTTTGTATTCACTAAGATAAGATTTCACTCCTAATTTGAGATGAATGTTATGGTAACTAAACCTATTGAGAAGATCTTGTATTCTGTAATATTGAAGTAGACTATTCTATTGATATTAGTTAAGTTCATTTGATCTATGGATCAGAATAGCAGCAACTACTTGTTGTTTCACAGTTCCGTTTGCTTGAAATAGCCTTACCTCTACTTTTACACTAAGGGAGTGTATATTTTCAGAGGCTGAATACATTTCTTGGACGTGGCAAAATGAAGAATTCTGGGTTTTGTTTGTATTTTTGTTTTAGAATACAGTTAAGAAATTTATATTTGATTTGGGAAGTTTATCCAATTCATATCTTATTACTATTGAAAGGTACATATCAATTCCTGCCAGTTTGTTGATTTTGCAGTGTTAAGCATTTTTTTATTGCTCATTGCTTAGCAAATACATTAACAATGTTTTTTGTAACTCCTGGAGTTTATCACTCACTACCATTTGAATACTATTTTTGTAATCATCATTGACTTTTTAATTTTATTCATCTATTTTTTCCTATTCTCTTGGATTTCATTTAGGCGTTATTCATATCATTAATTTTTCATGTAGATTATCTAATTTTCTTTATTGTTCTCATTAAATGTATATTTTAATTGCATATTTTAAAATTTACATTTCAAATGTTATCCCCTCATCTGATCTACCATCCATAAATCACCTATCCCCTCCCTCCTGCCCCTTCTTGTATGAGGGTGTTTCCCCCCCCAACCCCTTCCCACCTCCTCGCTCTGACATTCCCAGACAATGGGGGGGGGGGTCCAGCCTTGGCAGGACCAAGGACTTCTCCTTCTATTGGTGCCCAACAAGGCCATTCTCTGCTACACATGCAGCTGGAGTCATGGGTCTGTCCATGTGTACTCTTCGGATGGTGGTTTAGTCCCTGGGAACTCTGGTTGGTTGGTATTGTTGTTCTTATGGGGTTGCAAACCATTTCAGCTCCTTCAATCGGTCCTCAGCTGAGAATGTTTTGTTTAGTTCTATACCCCATTTTTAATAGGGTTATTTGGCTCTCTGGAGTCTAACTTCTTGAGTTCTTTGTATATTTTAGATATTAGCCCTCTATCAGATGTAGGATTGGTAAAGATCTTTTCCCAATCTGTTGGTTGCTGTTTTGTCCTAATGACAGTGTCCTTTGCCTTACAGAAGCTTTGCAGTTTTATGAGATCCCATTTGTCAATTCTTGATCTTAGAGCATAAGCCAATGAATTTGCAAATTGCTCTTTGAGTAGAGAAAGGCTCTTTAGTTTCAGTTTCTGTGATCTCTCCAGGGCTGAGGGTGTTGAAGTCTCCTACTACTATTGAATGAGGTACAATGTATGCTTTGAGCTTTAGTAAGGTTTCCTTTATGAATGTAGGTGCCCTTGCATTTGGAACATAGATATTCAGGATTGAGAATTCATCTTAGCAGATTTTCCTTTAATGAACAGGAAGTGTCCTTCCTTATATTTTTGATAACTTTGGGTTGGAAGTCAATTTTATTTGATGTTAGAATGGCTACTCCAGCTTGTTTCTTGGAACCATTTGCTTGGAAAATTGTTTTTCAGCCTTTTATTCTAAGGTAGGGTCTGTCTTTATCACTGAAGTGTGGTTCTTGTATGCAGCAAAATTCTGGGTCTTTTTTATGTATCCAGTCTCTTAGTCTATGCCTTTTTATTGGTTAATTGAGGCCATTGATGTTGAGAGAGATTAAGGAATAGTGATTTTTGCTTCCTGTTGTTTTCGTATTTAGAGGTGGAATTATGTTTGTGTTTCTCTCTTTATTTTGGTTTTGTTGCAAGGACATTACTTTCTCGCTTTTTCTATGGGGTAGTTGAATCTCCTTGTGTTGGAGTTTTCCATCTATAATCCTTTCTAGGGCTGGATGTCTAGAAAGATATTGTGTAAATTTGGTTTTGTCATGGAATATCTTGGTTTCACCATCTATGGTAATTGAGAGTTTTACCCGATATATAGCCTGGGCTGGCATTTACGTTTTCTTAGGGTCTGAATGATAGCTGCCCAGGATCTTCTGGCTTTCATAGTCTCTGGTGAGAAGTCTGGTGTAAATTCTTTTTTTTTTTTATTATTAACTTGAGTATTTCTTATATACATTTCAAGTGTTATTCCCTTTCCCGCTTTCAGGTCAAACATCCCCCTCCCCCATCCCCTTCCTCATGGGTGTTACCCTCTCTATCCTCCCCACCTTGCCGCCCTCCCCGCAACAATCTAGTTCACTGGGGGTTCAGTCTTAGCAGGACCCAGGGCTTCCCCTTCCACTGGTGCTCTTACTAGGATATTCATTGCTACCTATGAGGTCAGAGTCCAGGGTCAGTCCATGTATAGTTTTTAGGTAGTGGCTTAGTCCCTGGAAGCTCTGGTTGCTTGGCATTGTTGTACATATGGGGTCTCGAGCCCCTTCAAGCTCTTCCAGTTCTTTCTCTAATTCCTTCAACGGGGGTCCTATTCTCAATTCAGTGGTTTGCTGCTGGCATACGCCTCTGTGTTTGCTGTATTCTGGCTGTGTCTCTCGGGAGAGATCTACATCCGGATCCTGTCGGCCTGCACTTCTTTGCTTCATCCATCTTGTCTAATTGGATGGCTGTATATGCATGGGCCACATGTGGGGCAGACTCTGAATGGGTGTTCCTTCTGTGTCTGTTTTAATCTTTGCCTCTCTATTCCCTGCCAAGGGTATTCTTGTTCCCCTTTTAAAGAAGGAATGAAGCATTCACATTTTGATCATCCGTCTTGAGTTTCATCTGTTCTAGGCATCTAGGGTAATTCAAGCATTTGGGCTAATAGCCACTTATCAATGAGTGCATACCATGTGTGTCTTTCTGTGATTGGGTTAGCTCACTCAGGATGATATTATCCAGTTCCAACCATTTGCCTACGAATTTAATAAAGTCATTGTTTTTGATAGTTAAGTAATATTCCATTGTGTAGATGTACCACATTTTCTGTATCCATTCCTCTGTTGAAGGGCATCTGGGTTCTTTCCAGTTTCTGGCTATTATAAATAAGGCTGCGATGAACATAGTGGAGCACGTGTCTTTTTTATATGTTGGGGCATCTTTTGGGTATATGCCCAAGAGAGGTATAGCTGGATCCTCAGGCAGTTCAATGTCCAATTTTCTGAGGAACCTCCAGACTGATTTCCAGAATGGTTGTACCAGTCTGCAATCCCACCAACAATGGAGGAGTGTTCTTCTTTCTCCACATCCTTGCCAGCATCTGCTGTCACCTGAGTTTTTGATCTTAGCCATTCTCCCTGGTGTGAGGTGAAATTTCAGGGTTGTTTTGATTTGCATTTCCCTTCTGACTAAAGATGTTGAACATTTCTTTAGGTGTTTCTCAGACATTCGGCATTCCTCAGCTGTGAATTCTTTGTTTAGCTCTGAACCCCATTTTTTAATAGGGTTATTTGTTTCCCTGCGGTCTAACTTCTTGAGTTCTTTGTATATTTTGGATATAAGGCCTCTATCTGTTGTAGGATTGGTAAAGATCTTTTCCCAATCTGTTGGTTGCCGTTTTGTCCTAACCACAGTGTCCTTTGCCTTACAGAAGCTTTGCAGTTTTATGAGATCTCATTTGTCGATTCTTGATCTTAGAGCATAAGCCATTGGTGTTTTGTTCAGGAAATTTTTTCCAGTGCCCATGTGTTCCAGATGCTTCCCTAGTTTTTCTTCTATTAGTTTGAGTGTATCTGGTTTGATGTGGAGGTCCTTGATCCACTTGGACTTAAGCTTTGTACAGGGTGATAAGCATGGATCGATCTGCATTCTTCTACATGTTGCCCTCCAGTTGAACCAGCACCATTTGCTGAAAATGCTATCTATTTTTCCATTGGATGGTTTTGGCTCCTTTGTCAAAAATCAAGTGCCCATAGGTGTGTGGGTTCATTTCTGGGTCTTCAATTCTGTTCCATTGTTCTATCTGTCTGTGTCTGTACCAATACCATGCAGTTTTTATCACTATTGCTCTGTAATACTGCTTGAGTTCAGGGATAGTGATTCCCCCTCAAGTCCTTTTATTGTTGAGGATAGTTTTAGCTATCCCGGGTTTTTTGTTATTCCAGATAAATTTGCAAATTGTTCTGTCTAACTCTTTGAAGAATTGGATTGGTATTTTGATGGGGATTGCATTGAATCTGTAGATTGCTTTTGGTAAAATGGCCATTTTTACTATATTAAGCCTGCCAATCCATGAGCATGGGAGGAGATCTTTCCATCTTCTGAGGTCTTCTTCAATTTCTTTTTTCAGAGTCTTGAAGTTCTTATTGTACAGATCTTTTACTTGCTTGGTTAAAGTCACACCGAGGTACTTTATATTATTTGTGTCTATTATGAAGTGTGTCGTTTCCCAATTTTTTTTCTGAGCTTGTTTCTCTTTTGTGTAGAGGAAGGCTACTGATTTATTTGAGTTAATTTTATACCCAGCCACTTTGCTGAAGTTGTTTATCAGCTTTACTAGTTCTCTGGTGGAACTTTTGGGATCACTTAAATATACTATCATATCATCTGCAAATAGTGATATTTTGACTTCTTCTTTTCCGATCTGTATCCCCTTGACCTCCTTTTGTTGTCTGATTGCTCTGGCTAGAACTTCGAGAACTATATTGAATAAGTAGGGAGAGAGTGGGAAGCCTTGTCTAGTCCCTGATTTTAGTGGGATTGCTTCAAGTTTCTCTCCATTTAGTTTAATGTTAGCAACTGGTTTGCTGTATATGGCTTTTACTATGTTTAGGTATGGGCCTTGAATTCCTATTCTTTCCAGGACTTTTATCATGAAGGGGTGTTGAATTTTGTCAAATGCTTTCTCAGCATCTAATGAAATGATCATGTGGTTCTGTTCTTTCAGTTTGTTTATATAATGGATCACGTTGATTGTTTTCCGTATATTAAACCATCCCTGCATGCCTGGGATGAAGCCTACTTGATCATGGTGGATGATTGTTTTGATGTGCTCTTGGATTCGGTTTGCCAGAATTTTATTGAGTATTTTGGCGTCGATATTCATAAGGGAGATTCGTCTGAAGTTTTCTTTCTTTGTTGGTCTTTGTGTGGTTTAGGTATAAGAGTAATTGTGGCTTCATAGAAGGAATTCGGTAGTCCTCCATCTGTTTCAATTTTGTGGAATAGTTTGGATAATATTGGTATGAGGTCTTCTATGAAGGTCTGATAGAATTCTGCACTAAACCCGTCTGGACCTAGGCTCTTTTTGGTTGGGAGACCTTTAATGACTGCTTCTATTTCCTTAGGAGTCATGGGATTGTTTAACTGGTTTATCTGTTCCTGATTTAACTTCGGTACCTGGTATCTGTCTAGGAAATTGTCCATTTCCTGCAGATTTTCAAGTTTTGTTGAATATAGGCTGTTATAGTAAGATCTGATGATTTTTTGAATTTCCTCTGAATCTGTAGTTATGTCTCCCTTTTCATTTCTGATTTTGTTAATTTGGATACACTCTCTGTGTCCTCTCCTTAGTCTGTCTAAGGGTTTATCTATCTTGTTGATTTTCTCAAAGAACCAACTTTTGGTTCTGTTGATTCTTTCTTTGGTCCTTTTTGTTTCTACTTGGTTGATTTCAGCTCTGAGTTTGATTATTTCCTGCCTTCTACTCCTCCTGGGTGTGTTTGCTTCTTTTTGTTCTAGAGATTTTAGGTGTGCTGTCAAGCTGCTGACATATGCTCTTTCCTGTTTCTTTCTGCAGGCACTCAGCGCTATGAGTTTTCCTCTTAGCACAGCTTTCATTGTGTCCCATAAGTTTGGGTATGTTGTACCTTCATTTTCATTAAATTCTAAAAAGTCTTTAATTTCTTTCTTTATTTCTTCCTCGACCAGGTTATCATTGAGTAGAGCATTGTTCAATTTCCACGTATATGTGGGCATTCTTCCCTTATTGTTATTGAAGACCAGTTTTAGGCCGTGATGGTCCGATAGCACGCATGGGATTATTTCTACCTTTCTGTACCTGTTGAGGCCCTTTTTTTGACCAATTATATGGTCAATTTTGGAGAAAGTACCATGAGGAGTTGAAAAGAAGGTATATCCTTTTGCTTTAGGATAGAATGTTCTATAAATATCTGTTAAGTCCATTTGGCTCATGACTTCTCTTAGTCTGTCTACATCTCTGTTTAATTTCTGTTTCCATGATCTGTCCATTGATGAGAGTGGGGTGTTGACGACTCCTTCTATTATTGTGTGAGGTGCAATGTGTGTTTTGAGCTTTAGTAAGGTTTCTTTTACATATGTAGGTGCCCTTGTATTTGGGGCATAGATATTTAGGATTGAGAGTTCATCTTGGTGGATTTTTCCTTTGATGAATATGAAGTGTCCTTCCTTATCTTTTTTGATGACTTTTAGTTGGAAATTGATTTTATTTGATATTAGAATGGCTACTCCAGCTTGCTTCTTCTGACCATTTGCTTGGAAAGTTGTTTTCCAGCCTTTCACTCTGACGTAGTGTCTGTCTTTGTCTCTGAGGTGTGTTTCCTGTAGGCAGCAGAATGCAGGGTCCTCGTTGCATATCCAGTTTGTTAATCTATTTCTTTTTATTGGGGAGTTGAGGCCATTGATGTTGAGAGATATTAAGGAATAGTGGTTATTGCTTACCGTTATATTCATATTTGGATGTGAGGTTATGTTTGTGTGCTTTCATTCTCTTTGTTTTGTTGCCAAGACGATTAGTTTCTTGCTTCTTCTAGGGTATAGCTTGCCTCCTTATGTTGGGCTTTACCATTTATTATCCTTTGTAGTGCTGGATTTGTAGAAAGATATTGTGTAAATTTGGTTTTGTCATGGAATATCTTGGTTTCTCCATCTATGTTAATTGAGAGTTTTGCAGGATACAGTAACCTGGGCTGGCATTTGTGTTCTCTTAGGGTCTGTATGACATCAGTCCAGGATCTTCTGGCCTTCATAGTTTCTGGCGAGAAGTCTGGTGTGATTCTGATAGGTCTGCCTTTATATGTTACTTGACCTTTTTCCCTTACTGCTTTTAATATTCTTTCTTTATTTTGTGCATTTGGTGTTTTGACTATTATGTGACGGGAGGTGTTTCTTTTCTGGTCCAATCTATTTGGAGTTCTGTAGGCTTCTTGTATGCCTATGGGTATCTCTTTTTTTAGGTTAGGGAAGTTCTATGATTTTGTTGAAATATTTACTGGTCCTTTGAGCTGGGAATCTTCACTCTCTTCTATACCTATTATCCTTAGGTTTGATCTTCTCATTGAGTCCTGGATTTCCTGTATGTTTTGGACCAGTAGTTTTTTCCACTTTACATTATCTTTGACAGTTGAGTCAATGATTTCTATGGAATCTTCTGCTCCTGAGATTCTCTCTTCCATCTCTTGTATTCTGTTGGTGAAGCTCGTATCTACAGCTCCTTGTCTCTTCTTTGGTTTTCTATATCCAGGGTTGTTTCCATGTGTTCTTTCTTGATTGCTTCTATTTCCATTTTTAATTCCTTCAACTGTTTGATTGTGTTTTCCTGGAATTCTTTCAGGAATTTTTGTGACTCCTTTCTATCGGCTTCTACTTGTTTATTTATGATTTCCTGGAATTCTTTCAGGGATTTTTGCGTTTCCTCTCTGTAGGCTTCTACTTGTTCTCTAAGGAAGTTCTTCATGTCTTTCTTGAAGTCCTCCAGCATCATGATCAAATATGATTTTGAAACTAGATCTTGCTTTTCTGGTGTGTTTGGATATTCTATGTTTTCTTTGGTGGGAGAATTGGGCTCCGATGGTGCCATGTAATCTTGGTTTCTGTTGCTTGGGTTCCTGCGCTTGCCTCTTGCCATCAGATTATCTCTAGTGTTACTTTGTTCTGCTATTTCTGACAGTGGCTAGACTGTTGTATAAGCCTGTGTGTCAGGAGTGCTGTAGACCTGTTTTCCTGTTTTCTTTCCGCCAGTTATAGGGACAGAGTGTTCTGCATTCGGGCGTGTAGTTTTTCCTATCTACAGGTCTTCACCTGTTCCTGTGGGCCTGTGTCTGGTGTTCACCAGGCAGGTCACTTGCAGCAGAAAAGTTGGTCTTACCTGTGGTCCTGAGGCTCAAGTTTGCTCGTGGGGTGCTGCCTATGAGCTCTCCGTGGCAGCAGCAAGCAGGAAGATCTGTGCCGTCCTTTCCGGGAGCCTCTGTGCACCAGGGTTCCAGATGGCGTTTGGTGTTTTCCTCTGGCATCAGAGATGTGTGCAGAGTGCAGTCTCTTCTGGTTTCCCAGGCGTGTCTGCCTCTCTGTAGGTTTAGCTCTCCCTCCCATGGGATTTGGGTGCAGAGAACTGTTTATCCGGTCTGTCCCTTCAGGTTATGGCGGTGTCTCAGACTCAGCAGTCCTGCCCCTCTGGGCCCTCCTCTATGGGAACCCAGAGGCTGTATACAGTTTCCTCTGGGCCAGGGATGTGGGCAGGGGTGGGCAGTGTTGGTGGTCTCTTCCGCTCTGCAGCCTCAGGAGTGCCCACCTGACCAGGCGGTGAGGTCTCTCTCCCACGGGGTTTGGGAGCAGAGAGCTGCTGCGGGCCGGGATTCGCGGGTTTGGGACTCCCGGTAAACCCCATAAGTGCCCGGTCCTAGAGGAATTTCACCTTTGTGTGTCCTGAGTTCATCAGGCAGGTCTCTTGCAGCAGAAAAGTTGATCTTACCTGTGGTCCCGAGGCTCAAGTTTGCTCGTGGGGTGCTGCCTACGAGTTCTCCGCGTCGGCAGCAACCTGGTGTAAATTCTTATAGGTTTTCTTTTATATGTTCCTTGACCTTTTTCCCTGACTGCTTTTAATATTTTTTCTTTGTTTTGTGCATTTGTTTTGACTATTATGCGATGGGAGGAATTTATTTTCTGGTCCAATATATTTGGAATTCTATAGGCTTCTTGTATGTTCATGGGCATCTCTTTCTTTGTTAGGGAAGTTTTCTTCTGTATTTTGTTGAAGACAGCTACTGATCCTTTAAGTTGGGAATCTTTGCTCTCTTTTGTACCTATTATCGTTAGGTTTGATCTTCTCATTGTGTCCTGGATTTCATGGATATTTTGGGTTAAGAGCTTTTTGGGCTTTACATTTTCTTTTGATGGTTGTGTCAATGTTTTCTATGGTATCTTCTGCCCCAAGGGTCTCTCTTCTATTTCCTTTATTCTGTTGGCAATGCTTACATCTATGACTTCTGATCTCTTTTTTTTAGGTTTTCTATCTCCCTGATTGTCTCTCTTAGTGACTTCTTTATCACTTCTCTTTCCATTTTTAGATCCTGGATGATTTTGTTCAATTCCTTCACCTATTTGGTTATGTTTTCCTGCAATTCTTTAAGGGATTTTTGTGTTTCCACTTCTACTTATTTACTTGTGTTATCTTGTATTCTTTAAGGGAGTTATTTTTGTCCTTCTTAAAATCCTCTATCCTCATCAGGAGATGTGATTTTAAAACCAAATCTTGCTTTTCTGTTATGTTGGGATATCCAGCATTTGCTTTTGTGGGAGAACTGAGCTCTTTTTTTTTCCATCTTTATTAAATTGGGTATTTTTGATTTACATTTCTAATGTTATTCCCTTTCCCGGTTTCCAGGCCAACATCCCCCAACCCCTCCCCCTCCCATTCTATATGGATGAGTGTTCCCCTCCCCATCCTCCCCCATTACTGCCCTCCCCCCAACAATCACGTTCACTGGGGGTCTATCCTTGGCAGGACCAAGGGCTTCCCCTTCCACTGGTGCTCTTACTAGGCTATTTATTGCTACCTATGCAGTTGGAGCCCAGGGTCAGTCCATGTATCGTCTTTGGGTAGTAGATGTCAATTATTCTTAATTTCTGTTGATTCAGTTCCTGTGCTTGCTTCCCACCATCTGGTTGTCTCTGGTGTTAGCTGGTCTTGCTGTCTCTGACAGTGTCTTGTCCCTCCAGTGAGCTTGTGTGTCAGCACCCCTGGATGCAGGCTTTCTCCCAGTGGGATCTGAGTACAGAGAGCTGTGGCCTGGGTCAGCTTCAGGCTCTCAGGATGTCCACACTTCTGAGAATCCAGCTCTCTCCTCCATGAGATCTGGGTACAGAGATCTGTGGGGCCAGGTCAACTCTGGATGCAGATGGAAATCAGAAGGATCCTGTCCCAAACTGCTCCTGGTTTCCTGTGTCCTAAGGGCTCCAGGCAGGTTCCTCAGAGAAGAAGTAGTAGTCTTACTCCTAGGTTCCTATGTCCAGAGGGCTCCAGGTGGGTTTCTCTTGGGCCAGGAATCTTAGCAGAAGTGGTGGTGTTCCCTGAACTCTCAGGATTGTCTGCACTTCTCAAAGTCCAGCTCTCTCCCCAATGGGATCTGGGTACAGAGAGCCATGGGACTGGGTCTGCTCAAGGAGCAGGCAGAAACCTGAAGCCATATTATTTTTTTACACTTTTTCTTTTATTGAATATTTGTTATTTATATTTCAAATATTAACCTTTTTTCCAATTCATTCATACCATTTTGTAAAGCGTTTGAATTATCTGGGGTTTCATCTAACTCACTCTCATTGCTAGCTATTATTATTAGACTGATAACTTTTGGATGGGATAATTTTTTCTTAGCATTCTATATTATGAGGTTCCCATCAAGAGTTTTTCGTTGGGGTTGGGGATTTAGCTAAGTGGTAGAGCGCTTGCCTAGCAAGTGCAAGGCCCTGGGTTCAGTCCCCAGCTCCGAAAAAAAGAAAAAAAAAGAGTTATTCGTTGTCTATTTCTTGTGGTCCTGTGTTTAGATTTAGTTTGCTTTTTGGTACTTGGTGAGTCTTGGTTCCTTTCAGTGTTTCTTGATGTTTCACCATGGAAGTGCTTGGTGTTGATTTACAAATGGAGTAGCTGAAGTTATCTCACCTCAGTTGGGTGGAGCACAGTCTCTGTGCTCAGAAACGGGCATCAGTGCTATGAAGCAGGGGCTGAAAATGATCAGCAGAACTGTTTATCCTCTGAATTCATGAGGCAAGATTTGCATGTTGTTTTGGGAAAAAGCTAGAAAAGGGAATCTTTTGACTTAATGAGTTTACATATGTGTAGAGCATTGTGATTGTGGTTCAAGGGTCAGTGGATCACAGTCCTCTTGCTTTCCCAGTTGGGATGCACACAGGATATAAAAGCTATAGAGAGACTTTGCACAGAGAGTAAGAGGTTCTGAGACCTCTTAGCTGTCTGGACAATTTGGGACTCGAGACAAAATACATCAGTTTTTCAGAACTCTAAATTGTCTAAATGTGGTGAAGACAAAGAGTACGCCTTGTTTGTGCAAGGGGAGTGGGAAACCTCTAACTTGTCTGAAGAGATTGAATATAGGGCAGTGGGAGAGTATAGCAGGGGTAGTGATCCGCAGTTCCTCCGACCTATGCTTCTGTAGTAAGTGGGGCAGTTTGTACTGGAGGTGGGAATTTTTAGAGCTTTTATTTATTAAGTTAAGTTGGGGACGATACCTCAGGGGTGTGTTGTCAGAAGAGTCTCCGAAGTCTCTTATTTGCCTACATAAGAAGGGGAAATGCCCACAGTAGAGGCAGGAGGTTCTGAGAAATATAAACTGTGCTGCTGAGTTGGTTATAGAGAATGGAAGTGCATGGTAAGTGTGTTGTATTCAAATATCTCGAAACTGTCAAGCCTGAGCTGACAGAATACTCACAAGGAGGAAAGAGCCCTAGGACCTCTAACCTATCACCCTTATTGGGAACCATGCTTCAGAAGTACGCGGTAGAGTTAGAAATCCTGAAGATCTCCTACCTTTCTGGCTGTTTTGAGTGTGCACAGCAGCCAGAATTGTTCTTTTCTTGATACTTATGTCACATTTTCTGAAGATATGTGAACAAAGCCTATTTGTCCCCAGTAGGATTCTGATGACAGAATTAGGAAAATATCCTCCCCAAGATTACATAGATGAACCAGTGAGTTTATTCTGGTTTCTTACAGGAATATATAGCCTGTAGGGTTGCGGTGTGTCCCATGTCCACTCTACCATGGGACTCGGCCACTTGGGGAGGCAGGATGCGGGAAGTGGACCACGCTTGGGCTGTAGGGCAGCTCCAGGACACTGCTCTGGGGGTGGGGAAGCACACTCTGAGGCTCAGGACACAGCCCCTGGAGCTGGCTCTGGGGTCTCCAGGCCTGCAAGGAGGCCAGAGCCATCGGGTTCTCAGGTACTTGAGCATCCGGGCGGCAGCGTATGAGCTGCGGATGAACTAAGAATGGAATGGGGGCCCATGGGCTGGAACTAGCCTGTGGCCCAGACGGAAAAGGGGGCAAGTTCCAGCTGGTCTGCAGGGAGAGTCCTTGGCTGGACAGTGGTGGGCTACAGGCTTGGTTGCAGCCATGGCTGGGAGTACAGAGAGGCCTTCTACAGTAGATCAGAGGATGACTCTGTAGGTGAAGGCCTCTGTGGCTTATCTACCTTTCACCACAGCTATGCACTTATTGTCATGGCAAAAGGTGGTTGAGTAAAACTCAGGGTGGGCCTGAGATTAAATACTTTTTGCAGGGAGGAGTGTCTGAGAAGGAACTTGTTTTATATTGGTATCATACCAGTATCCAAAGGGACTATGATCACCAAATGATCAGGCCAGGTCATTGAGAAATGCCTTTTGATCCTTCTCTTTTCTATGTAATCATTTATAGCATTTTATTCATTAGGATTATATAGTTGTATGATTGTGTGACATTACATAAGGCACAGAAACTTTTCTTTATAAATAAGATTGTATTCTAGGAATCACTGTAGCATAAATATGTGCATGTACAGCCAAGAGTCAGTTATACCAAATAGAAATCTCCATGGCACAAAGTCAGAAGCTGATTTTCTATGTTCTATGTAGATCATCTGTCTTATATGGTATGTGGTGGGATCTTGAGTGAAGTTGGAAAATTTTACCCTTTTCATAATTCATCCATACACTTTAACTACCACTAGCGCCTGTCTTTCCCATAGGGACCTTGGAAATCTGTGACTGGGTTCATGCCGGGTTTTTTTGTTTCCCGTGAGACACCTCTGCATTTCAGGTGGGTGGGTAGTCTGCATGACCTGCTCTGACTTTGTGTTTAGATGGTGTGCTCTGAGTGTGTGCTTCCTGCTGGGAAGCTGGGTCAGTTAAGAACTTTTGTGAGTCTGGTAATTTGTTCCTTTTATTAAAAATGTGGTGTGGGGTGGAAGGGTGAAGTAATTGGAAAGCTCTGGACTTTTTAATCTGCCTGTACCCAACATATGTCCTTTTCTGTCTGATGATGTAACATCGTTATCTTTGTTCCAAGTAGGAAAATTCCCACCACAAGTGAATCAGAGGCACAGAGTATAACTTATGAGTGTGTTTCTTCAGCAACGTGGACACGGTTATTCTTTAAAGCAATCCCTGCCTGCTTAGAAAAGTATTTATTTCTCTTATTGCACCATTTTAGAAGTAGTTAAAATTGTGTGCAGAGACTCTCATAAGTTAAAGGTTATAAGGTAATAAAGTCTCTAAAACTGAGCTTACCAAGTAGCCTAGGCCAATCTCATAAAAACACCATCACCATGTCCTAACCCAAGCTTACAATCTCAGAGAAGCAAACTAAAGTGCATGGCACCCAAACCTACTGGAAAGCATCCCATGCAGGAGGTGGCAGTCCCTTGTAGCTTCCATTTCCACATACATGGTGGCTGTGCAGGTATATATGCTGACTTTGAAGGCTCCTCTATTCGACCTTGGCATATTTCCTTAGATATGGCCCACTAAAAGCTCTGGGATTCTCTGTGGGCATAACTCATGAAGACAGAAAGTATATCACTATATCTTTTCTTTAGGGTATGGTCACAGACTGTGAGATAAAAGGCTAAAATGCTGTGACTGCTTTGATCCTGTTGCTTCTGTGGATATGGCTCTGAGAATTGCTTGGTGGCCACTTATGGTGTCTGTTGTAAATAGACTTGATACAATTTTCTCTTTTCTTTTAATTCATAGGACACCTTGCTTGACCTATGTTGAAGTTTGGTCTGTTTGCTATGTAATGTATGCTAAATGCTGGCCCTGGTTCCATTGGGGATAAGAGAATCTGCACCAAGTAATATTATGTGCCCTTGCTCCTTAATTTAAAACTATTGATTGAATAAAGATGCTGACATCTTATGGCTGAGCAGAAGAGAAGTAGGCAGAGTTTTGGTCCCAGGCTGGGGTTTCAAGGCAGGGACCACAAGGAGAGAGAGAGAAAGGAGGTGGAGAGAGGAAAAGACACCATGGGGTAGGTGAGTCATGAAAACATGGCTACGAGGGCTGACCAATTAGAGTTAAGAGCTTCCCAGATGGGACATGGCAAGTTATAACTCAGGGTTATTGATGGAGAAGTAGATTTTAATAGCTGAGAGGATAGATATCTGCCCAGCTCTAGCTCATTAAAGGTGTATTATAAATATAAAAGTTGTGTGTCTTTTACCTGGGAACTAAATGATCAAGGTGGGGTAGAAATCCCCAAATGAGATTAAAATTTTACATGACACGCCTATTCTCTCTTGTTTGAGTTTCCCTATACCACTCTTTCCTCTCTGTTGATTTTTATTTTAATTTTACTTTTATTGGACTTTTTTATTTACATTTCAAATGCTGTTCCCTTTCCCGTTTTCCCAGACATAAGTCTCCTATCCTATTCTCCCTTCCCTCCCCATCCACTCCCCCTTTCCTCCTCTGACATTCACCTACACTGGGGGTCCAATCTTGGCAGGATGAAGGGCTTCTCCTTCAATTTGTATCCAACAAGACCATCCTCTGTTACATATAAAGCTGGAGCCATGGGTCAGTTCATGTATAGTCTTTGGATAGTGGTTTAGTCCCTGGGAGCTCTGGTTGGTTGGCATTGTTGTTCTTATGGGTTTGCAAGCCCCTTCAGCTCTTTCAATCCTTTCTCTAATTCTTCCAGTGGGGGTCCTGTTCTCAGTTCAATAGTTTGCTGCTAGCATTCACCCTCTGTATTTGACATGATCTGGCTGTGTCTCTCAGGAGACATCTATACCTGGTTCCTGTCAGCATGCACTTCTTAGCTTCATCAATCTTATCTAGGTTTGGTGAGTGTATGTATGTGTATGTATGTGTGTGTGTGTATATATATATATATATATATATATATATATATATATATATATATATATATGGGCCACATGTGGGGCAGGTTCTGAATGGCCATTCCTTTGATCTCTGCTCCAAACTTTGCCTCCATATCCCCTCCTATGAATATTTTTGTTTCCCATTTTAAGAAGGAGTGAAGCATCTGCACTTTGGTTATCCTTCTTCTTGAGCTTCATGTGGTCTGTGGATTATATTTTGCGTAATTCGAGCTTTTGGGCTAATGTCCACTTATCAGTGAGTACATACCATGTGTATTTTTCTGTGATTGGGTTACCTTACTCAGGATATTTTCTAGTTCAATCCATTTGCCTATGAATTTCATGAAGTCATTCTTTTTGATAGGTGAGTAGTATTCCATTGTGTAGATGTACCACATTTTCTGTATCTATTCCTCTGTTGAAGAGCATTTGGGTTCTTTTCAGCTCCTGGCTATTATAAATAAGGCTACTATGAACATAGTGGAGCATGCTGACACAACTTTCTTAATTCCTCATCTTCTCAGAACACAGAGCACAGATGTTTGTGATGAGACAACCAAAGATTTGGTTTATTTTCCTTAATAAAAATTAAGCTGTTGGGTAGTATCTTGATTTAATGGCCTGTGGTGTCCTACTGTGTGTCAGTGGGGTTATACAAGATCTCTGAAGAATGTCTAGATCATATCAGCTCCTGCTTGGTTGTTTAGCTAATTATTCTCATATCACTACAATGTTTTCAAACAGTACTAGTTTAGCTATTAAAATAGTGTTTTAGTAACTTATAAATTCTTCTAGCATCAAATGTTGCTAAAGTAGACATCAGGATGTCAGAATTTCAACTTCATGCATAACCATTGTGTTACATGCTAACTTTCTGTTTTAAAGTGGAAAAAAATTTCTTGTTAAGATCAAGAAATATGAAAAATGACTTGTAATACTGTCAACTGTAAAGGTATCTTTTATCTACCAGGATTCAGAGATGTCTCTAAAGTGAAGAAAATTGGACAGAGATTACCATTAGCACTAAATACAAGATACCAGATAGGGCAGAATCTTTTGCTACTTACCATCCTAAAAGCAAAATGACCAAGGTGGTTATGAGGTGGACAAAAACTGATTATATTGGAGATGAGGTCACTTCCTTTTCTGTCTTTTTGACTTGGCTCTGACATCATGCTTTTAAATGATCTCCATTGCTTGCTCTGAAAAAAAAAAGAAAACAAATGGAATTACATTTTGCTGTTTAACCAAGAAGAACTATCGTTTCCCTTCTATTATGATAAATTATCACAAGGAATTTTCTGCATTCTGTACTTTATCAAATACTAAGTTATGTGCAGGGATGTTAGGGACAGTGGCAGGGAAGCCCATGTTTTTTTCGTGCACCTGGCAAAGGCATCCTCATTCTGAATTCAGGGAAAGTTTTTTGCACCTGAGCACTAAGATATCAGATTCCATGGGTAGAGGAAGAGATCTACGATGAAAGCAGCATGAAGAGAATTCTGGGGTAAGGAGTCAGATGAAGACAGCAGCTACTGGGGAATCTACAGGCATCAGTGAGATTTTGTTCTTTTATTTGCTGTACTAGGGATGACACCAAAGACCTGTATGTACTAGTAAATGCTCTCGTACTGAGCTATACCCTTAGTTCAAATTTGACTTTTAAACATTGTTTCATTTTTACAAAATATTTTTATTGAAAATATCCTTAGTGTTTTTGTTCGTAGCCAGCTCCCACCTCCACCTCTTCCCAGATCCACTCTATGTTTCCCACCTACCCAAATTTCCGTCCTTTCCTTTTTTTGATTTTTAACCAATCAGGACCCAGGTTGTGCTGCTCGATATTTTTGGATGTGTGATCTTTCACTGAAGCATGGTTGGCTTACCCAGGACTACATGCTTAAAGAAAACTTCCTGTCTCCCAGAAGTTAACAGTTGCCAATCATTTGGGTGAAAGTTTGTACCCAGCTTCATGCAAGATTTGTCCTGATTTGTTCAAGCTTTATGCCTGATGTTGCAATCACTGTGGGTTCCTTTGTGTAGCTATCTTACTGTGTCCAAAATACAGTTTTCTTGTAGCCATGTACTGTGGCTTCTTCTTTTTCTTCCATGGTTGCTGAGTCTTGGGGAAAGTGGCTATAGGATATATGTTTTATTTTGTGCTGGGCATTCCACAGTTTCTTATTCTTTACCATTTGGCCAGTTGTAGGTTCTGTATTAGTCCACTACAAAAAGGAGTGTCCATGATGAGGACTAAGATATGTATTGATGTATGGGTACAATGATAAACTCTCAGGAGTTGGTTTAATACTGTCTCCATTTAGTGGATTAGTAGTAGTAGGATCCCTTCTCCAGTCCTATGCTTTGTCTAGCTTCAGATTCTTGGTCTGGTAATCTTGCCAGGTATGGGTTTCATCCCGTGGAATGCATCTTAAATTGAATCACAAAGAAATCACTTATTCCTCTGATACCTTTGACTTTTGAGTCAAAAACTTTCCATCTTGAAACTGACATGATCTCCTGAGTTGGGTAACTCTGATTCTGTTGACTGTTGGCCCAAATTCTGAATTATAGATCAATGCCTAGTAGACTAATAAGAAAGTAGCTCTATAGCACGTTAAATTGTGAATGACTTTTACTAACTTACAGTTTGACTGCTTACTGTTCAGTTGAAGGTGCTAATACAGATGCTGTGAAGTCTTTAGGTGGTAGGGCCTGCCTGGCAGAAGGGGACCACTCAGGGTAGGGCTCTATAGCTTTTGCCTGGCCCCTGGTTCTGTGCTCTGCTTTTTGGCCTGTTGTGTTTTGAATACTTTCCACCATAGGATCCCACAATCATCAGTTTCTCTGCTGGGCCTGTTCTGCAATGATAAACTCATCCCTCCCTTATGTTGTACCAGGCGTTATGGTCACTGTCTTCTAAATGCTAAGAAGAATTGTCTTTGAGAGGTGTGCTAATGTGACTAAAGCTTTCTTTTATTGAGAAGCCTTGTTGTCTACACATATGATTTTGTCTCTATGTTCAGAAGCTTATTGAGGCTCTTTTCAAAGACAGTCTCTCCCAGAAGGTATGCCGTGCCACCTGGACAACACTATTTTGTTTTGTTTCATTATTATTTGATAACTGTCAGGGGTTCTTTTATATTAAAGTCTTGAATATATAACCCTCCTGATCATCCTTATTTGCATATGTGACTATTGGGAAATTTTCCAAGCTCAACTCAAAGAAAGTTGAATAACAAAGGCACTTAAGATGAAAAGATGTGCTTGAGGAGTGAGACTTAGTTTGTCCCAGCACTGCAGGAAATAAGATGAGTGGGAACAGGAATGACCTTAGAACTGTTCACCTATGAAGAAAATATTCTGTCTGTGGAAAATGGTGCACAGGTGGCTGTAAAGAATAAAATAAACATACTGCTGTCACAGTGGTCATTTAAAGAACAGAGGAGTGCTAGCCATTAGAAGACATCCTGCTGTAAACTGGGAATTTTAGTTGAACTTATGAATATTGAAATTGTGAGACTTTCCCTTTGAGCTGTGTAAGCTAAATACGTTCTTTAGCACCAAATGAGACCCCATTCCATGTTTGTGTAACAGAGCTAGAGATGATGAAATACAAAACCATGAGGGAGTAAATGGAATAACATGTTCTTGGTACTTCACTTAGGACAGATAAAGACAGAACACTCCTCTGTTCTCTTTACTGGTTCCTTATCTCTCTGGAGGAAGACTGTCTTAGCTACTGTTCTATTGCTGTTAAGAGAAACCATGGCCAAGCAACCAACATTTAATTTGTGGGGTTGCTTACTGTCTCAAAGGTTAAATCAGTGACCAGCATGGCAGGGTTTGGTAAGGTAGCAGGTCATGATGCTGGAGCAGTAGCTGAGAGCTGACATTCCCTCCACAAGCGGGAGGGAGAGGAGACTCCAGGCCTGGCAGAGACTTTCCAAACTAAGTGACACACCTCCTCCAACAAGGCCACAGCTCATAATTCCAAAATAATCTACGAACTAGGGACCAAACATTCAAACATATGAGCTTGTGGGGACCATTCTCATTCACATCTCCCCAAAGAGTCACATAACGACCGGGATAATGATGAGGGAATTTCTATGCAGATATACCACCAGCTTCATACCTCCTAGCCATATATATGTTTCTTACCTACCCAACATTCAGCAACCTTTCCTTAGAATCACCCTTTACTCCCTCTGTCAGCAAATAAGCTACAGAAGGGGGATGACTAAAAGTTACCATATTGTACAGACACTAAGCCATGAATGAGAAGGATGTAGTGTATAGTGAGACAAGAAAGTTATAAATGAGGTGACTTGGTCTGAAGCATCTATGCTCCTGTATCGCCTGGGACTAGTCTCACACAGATGACTGATGGGAGCTCATATAAGAACTCAGAATCATGATGCCCTGTGCTCTGTGTTTTTGTTATATCATGAATAGAAAAACACCATTCTTTTTAATTTCTTTAAAAAAGATATTTTATATTACAATTATTTTATTGAGAAAAATAAATATATCAATGGGTGTGTGTGTGTGTGTGTGTATGTGTGTGTGTGTGTAAGATGTGTAAATGTATGTTTAGATTCCTTATGGATCAGATGATGGGATTCAAGTGCATATAAAGAGACATGTAAAACAAATTTTAAATACTTATTACTTTAACTCAAATATTAATTTTTATGCTTAGAAGTTTTATGCCTATAATTTTTGAAGGTATATTTAAAAGCCAGAATGCAATGCATTTGCAGAAATTAGCAGAACAGAATGCTTCTTTTGCATTTTACAAACCATGTGTATTTCTTTATAATCATGATGGCTGTATGAGCTCTTTCAGTGTTCAGCAGTAGGCGAAGAATAACTAACATCACAGAACATTTAAGTAGTGTCTTAGTATTTCACGTGCACTTGTTATAAATACGCTTGCACAGTTGATATTTTACGGAGTCTGTAATTTTCCATTTTACAGTTCATGTAATTATAAGCATTTTCTCATTTAAACGTCTTTGTGGATATACATTTTAATGGTTGAGAATAATATTAACATATTTTTATGAACCTTTTAATTTTAATTTGAGGTAAAATATTTTTTCAAACAGAGTCTGAAGCTAAGAAAGTGTAAAGGTTCAAGGCTTCAGCTCTGACTTGTGCGGTCACTTCAGTCAGTACCTGCTCAATCATTATACTCCTTAGTGTCTGTTTGTGCTTGAGACTGCACTGTGTTCCTGGGCTACTCCTGCTTCTGCTTTAATAGTTTTACATATATTATAATTAATAAGCAACGCGTCACAAAGTGTTACACATGACGTTGCCTGCACACATTGCTGCTCACTCCTTTATGTGACCGTTGCTCTACAAATGACATACTGGGCAGTCCTGAAATGTTGGGTCAATAAAGTGGAAGCATCAACATGCGATGCACGGGCTCCCATTGGGCTGGAACTTTTCAGTCTTTGAAGATAATTGGTAATCAAATAAATACTCCAGGGAATTTAGATCATCGGCACGCCGAGGCAGAGATGAGAAAATAAACCTAAATTGAATACCTAAGTTGGATATATTATAAGTTAATTTAATGACTTCCAAAGATTTTTCTTGATTGTTAAATATATTTCCTTTCATAATTTCATGTGTTGTTGACTTGTCTAGACAAAGCCATGAATATTACCTACCTACTAAAGGGATATATATATATATATATATATACATATATATATATATATTCTCTTGAAAATATTTTTATTAAGAACTAAATTATTTCTTCTGTTTTTCTCTAGCAAAGCTAAAATGTGTTACTTCAAATAAAACGTCACTTTGAAATATTTTAAAATATTAATATGCTTATAGAGAATTTATTCGACAATGTTTGGGATTTAGCATAAATTTTTCAAAATACATTAAAATATACCATTAAGGGCAGCACACAAAATATACCTATAAAGGCTGTAAACTATGTTAGTGATAAAAGTGGCCATGAGGCCTTTTTTCCCTTCACCACCCCCCAGCAGCATACAATCTGTGTTTACATTGTCTTGTCTGCATTCATGGAACTTTGCCAAATAAATTGTGGGCTTCTCAATATCAAATAGTGTGCTGCTTCATTCTGGCGAAATCCTGCATAGAGCCGAAATTACACTCTTTATTTATTTACTTATTTACACAGTGCCAAAAGCAGTTCCAAAGGATTCACAAAGAAGAATTAATCCTGTCCTCAAACAACCTTATTGGACAGTGTTTCTTCTTAGTCCCATCTCTCGATGAGACAGCTGATCTTGGAAGTCTCACCCAGCTTTTTAAGGTCATGCATTTTGTGGGAGGAAGGCAGGCTATCAAGATCTAGCATCTTTGTCAGAAACTCATCATAATGGTATCAGAATATCTAAAAACATAGCATCCCCCTGCTAGGAATCAATGCTGTGCCCACACATGGCCAGAAGCCTGTTCCATGGAGATGCTTCAAAGTTCCAATCACCCATCTTTTGACCTTGAGAAGTCCCTACAAGCATTTTGGTTTTACCTTTCTTACTTAAAACATGGACATGTCTACCCATTCTGGAATATTGATGAAGACAGTGTTGGGCAGTCAGTTTAAGTCAGTAGCTCAGCCTCTTTCTCCCACTCCTATGGAGCAGAATAGCCATTGATATGGATCCCCTGTATGGATCTAGTGTATTAATGTACAATTCCTAGAGCTGGTTGAATAGGAGTGTTACAGAATTCATCTTTATATGGGTCCATGTGTGTTTACCAATGTTCATTGACATCTCAGCCAAGAGTCAACTAGAAGACATCAGTCACAAGGGATGGGGGATTTAATTCATAGTAGTAGGAAGGGTTCCAGATACAAAGTTTTCAACTCACTACAGAGCTCTTTGATGGGTGGAAAACTCAAGCGCCAAGGATAAGGATCAGAATGCAGTCCATACATCACTAACAGCAACTAAAGAAACAACACTCTAAATAAGTGTTCCATTGTTGACAGCCAAAGCCTCAAGCATGTGATAAGGACAGAAAAACAGCACATAGTAGCCTGCAAAGACCATCATAGCTACCAGAATTGATGGTAGCTTTAAAGTACATATATTTTACACTCCAGATTTTATTCCCCTTCTGGTCCACCCACCCCCCGACAGTTCCTCATCCCATACCGCCTCCCCTCCACTACCACCCATGCCCCGTGTCTCCATAAGGAAGTCCCCACCCTACTCACCCCACCAGACCTCTAAACGTCCTGGGGCCTCCAGTCCCTTAAGAGTTAGGTGCATCTTCTCTGACTGAACATAGATCCAGGAGTCCTCTGCTGTATATGTGTTGGAGGCCTTATCTCAGCTAGTGTATGCTGCCTGGTTGGTGATCCAGTATCTGAGAGATCTTGGGAGTCCAGGTTAATTGAGACTGCTGGTCCTCCTACAGGGTTGTCCTCCTCCTCCGCTTCCTCCAGCTTTCCCCCTTTTCAGCCACAGGGGTCAGCAGCTTTTCTCCATTGGTTGGGTGCCCATATCTGCATCTGTCTCTTTCAGCTGCTTGTTGTGTCTTTTGTAGGGCTGTCACGGCAGGGTCCTTTTTGTGAATGTCCCATAGCCTTAATAATGGTGTCAGATCTTGGGATCTCCTCTTAGGCTAGATTCCACTTTGGTCCTGTCCCTGGACCTTCTTTTTCCTCAGGCTCTTCTCCATTTCCATCCCTATATTTCTTTTAGACAGGAAGAAATATGGGTCAGAGATTTGATCCCATCCCTCACTTGATGCCCTGTCTTTCTGCTGGAGGTGGGGTCTACAAGTTCCCTCTCCATACTGTAGGGCATTTCATGTAGGGTCCCCTGCTTTGAGTCCTGAGAGTCTCTTACTTCCCAGATCTCTGGTACATTCTAGAGTGATCTCCCAACCTCCTTCCTCCTGAGGTCACCTCTTTTCATTCTTTCTGCTGGCCCTCAGGGCTTCAGTCCTTTCCTCCCCACCCAATACCAGATCATGTTCCCCTCATCCCCAGCCTCCATCGTCTTTCCATCCCCTGTGCCTCTCTCCCTCCTTCCTTATGGTTGCTTTCTTCTTCCTCCCAAGTGGGACTGAGGCATCCTCAGTTTGATGACCTTCTTGAGTTCTGTGGACTATATCTTGGCTATTCTGTATTTTTTCTTGCTAATACCCACTTATTAGTGAGAATATACTGTACATATCCTTTTGGGTCTGAGGTACCTCACTCAGGATGATAGTTTCTAGTTCTCTCCATTTGCCTGCAAAACTGATGGTAGCTTTTAATAAATTTTTTTATATGTTACATGTAGTTAGAGATGCAGAGGTTAAAGTCCTAGACACTCCTTACAAATCTGACCATTCTTGGGCTTCAGCATGCTTTCAACATGAAATTCATAAATTCTATAGAGGAAGAGGGCACTGAGAATTCAGAGCTTGACTCTTAGCTCCAACAGGTTATGGCCTCTGGAAACTGCTTCTGCAAGATGCCCTGGGAACCTAGTTCTCTGTTTCTGAGGTTTCTGCTTCAGGAACAGCCTCCCATTGATTGCTGGCAGAGGGAATTCCTCCTGTCTTAGCTACAAAATTTCTGCATTTATATTCACAACTATGATCATTGTAATGGCTCTAGGTTATCATTCTGCTGTTATCGAGGGTTCAGATTTGTTTCATTTTAATCCCACACGACAATCTGTTTTATTCTTAAAGATTATCAATCCTGAACTGACAGTAATTAGTACATCTAATTTATACTGTTTGATATCCACCTACTCCATTTTTAGAGAAAACAGACAAGTACCCAGTTGGATGATCACAAAGACAGCAGATGGGAGAACAGAATGCTCAACCCACATCTCATCTCACTGTTGGGAGATGGTTTTGTACACTGTGAATCCAGATACTGATTTCTGGGAGATTTGAGTATAGTCCAGATTTTGTTGTTGTCTTCATTATAAAGTATTTTCTGTCGGTTTTTAGTAAAACATTGTTTTCCATCACCTCTGATTGGTTAATAAAGATTCATCCAATAGTTAGGCAAGAGAGAGAAGGCAAGACTTCTCTCTGGACCTAGTGAGAGGGGTCTCTGGTGGGAACTAGAATGTAAGAGATTCAACAGGACAATTTCAACATGAGCAGGTTGCCAGGGAAGTCCATGAGGACACAGATGGCAAGCAAGACCAAGACAATGGGTCATGTGGATGGAAATTAAGCTGGGAAAATCAGGTTAGAATAGCTCAGAACTTGCCCAGCTTAGTGTTTGAAGTTTGTAATAAATATACCAGGTTCCCATGTCATTTGTTTGGGAGATAAAGGGGAAATAGAAAAGCTACCACCACTACCCTGTCAAATCACATGACAATTCACAAGGCTTATCAGTATCCTTCTAACAAGTCCTTGCAATCTTAAGTTTCCTGTTCTTACCACACAGACTCAAGGTATAAAAGCATAAATGAACTATGGTCAGTTTTACCTAGGTAAATTTACATAAATGTACATTTTTATCTTTAAAATGCTTTATAGTAAATGATGCTTTATAGTAAATGATGACCATAAAAATTGGACATACCATTTTTCATTCTTTAAGCTAATTTAATTAATTTTGTAGCATGAAGTACTATGTAAAATAGTGCTAGATACTATGTTCTATACCTGAAACCACAACACAAAACTGATAAAAATTTCAATAATCAGGCCCTCAAGATAGCTCAGTGGGTAAAGGTGCTGTGCAAATCTGCCAATCAGAGTTTGGTCCATGGGACCCACATAAAAGTGGGAGGAGAGAAGTTACCACAAAATTGACCTCTGAACTCACAGCTGAGCCATGACACATGTCACTCACTGTCAAGCTCTCCACATATTAATAATGAAAATAAAAAATAATAATAATAACAAAATCTTATACAATAATGACCCATGCAGGTCTATGGTTTTTACTGATCAGACACCGTTTTATTCCAAAGACCCTAGAATGGGCTACAGCATAAAATACAAAGTTCCCCCACCCCAAACAATGCAAACTATTGCTTTTGCTTTTGTTTGACCATCAGAATTTTATCCTATTGCTGAGAACACCACGGATAGTGGTCATGTGTTTGAGACAATGAAGCTGGTGCTGAGCAGGAAACTTCTTCCCTTCTCATACCAGATATTAGAGCACTGAAATGTGCTGCACGGGTTACTGAGAAAAAAAAAAGTCATCAACAGACTTACCCAGTGGCGACCCCTGGGAACTGTAATAATGACCATTGAGGCAAGATCTGCTCAGAGGTGCAAATAATAACATGGATGTTATAAGACCAACTAACTACTTTCTTATAAGGTCTGCTCCATAAAACAAAACAAAACAAAACAAAACAAAACAAAACAAAACATGTCCCTGGTATTATACTCTAAGGAACTCTGATTAGGAAGCTCACTGTCTCTGGGGGCAACCATGACTAGTATATTTCTACATGGCACAGTACCAAAGTACCTTCTAAGTAGGTCTCTCTCTACCAATGGATTAGTTAGTCTCCCAGAGTTCATAAGAGAAGACTCTGTGCAGTGAGCAGTGGCTAATGAAGAGACGCACAGCTCACTAAAGTGCCAAGGATATTTATCAGTTGAATGTTCAGCCATAAATGGGACATCTGTATCAACCTCCCCATCATAAACAGGAAGAAAGACTGGAGCATCTTTTGAACATGACCAGACCATTGCAGCCATGACCTCACAGCCATCTGTGATTGCCCTGACAAGACTTACACAAGACCAAGCCAATTAACATTTTATCATCAAGGAGAAATGAGTGTTTGAGTGTCTACCATTAATGAAGATCTATGGACCAATGATAGATTCTATAGGAGAGAAAGTCGGTTTTCTTTTAGACCAAACACTGGTGTCTACTACACACCCCGGACCATATCGGCCATCATAAATTGGATTGAATGGGTTATTAGGAATGTGAAGCTGGTGTGGGTAGGAACATCGGAGTAGTTGAGCAGAGTTATGGGAGTTAAGATGACCAAAATACAGTGAAGGAAATTGTCAAAGACGTAAAAATAGTTATTAAAAGCACAAAGGTTTTGAAAGCCTACTACCTTCTTGAAGATTACTGTGAGAGTAGTGTGGTTCTGCACTTAGTGCTGTTGCTAAGAACAGCAAAGCGTTCTCCTCAGCTCTTCAGTGCTAGGGGTGGTGTCTCTAAGGATGTAGGGGCTGTTAAGAGATTCTCCACCCACCAAGGCTGACTTAAACCTGGAAAATGTTTCTACCTAACAGACAGACAAACCCTTCAGTCGCTTATGTATTCCTTTTCAACTTTTCCCAGTCACATTTTAATCATTGCAGGCCTTGAAGCAACGAACCTGGAAATGTACTTCCCAGGCTGGTCTCCAGGGCAACCTCTGGCTTCCTCTAACTCAACACTCTGCTTTGACAACTTGCATTTTCACCTTAGCTCTTTTGTGGATTATGTACTGGTTTGTAAATTAAGCCAATGTCCCTGTCAATGTAAACAAGTGACAGCAACTGTGTTATGGACTTAAGGTTAACTTCTCCACATTGATAATCTAAATACCCCAGCAATTTAAAGGAGTTACTAAATTTCTCTAGGTCTGTCCAAATTGCCGTATAACACCGTCACTGTAAGTCAGTATGTAACACGTGTGGACTGCTGTCCATGTTTTTATTTGACTCAGGTTTGGTGATGGTTACACAGTCAAAGTTTGGCTCCATAAGGAAGGAAGTCAACCTAGCGCAGTTTCTGACTGTTTGAAGCTCCATTTCCCCGGGATCCAGTTTAAGGTAGGTTGTGTGACCTTTTCCAGAAAATTCATGAATAGGTATGTATTCACTCCAGATAAGGTATTGATGACATGGTAATGAAAGGAAACCACTGGGGTTAGCTTAGTACACCAGTGGCATTATTGGGGTTACTTAGAATAGTGAATTACTCAAAGGCAGGGATATCACTGAATAAACAGATCTGGGAGGAGTCTCCCAAACCACGCCCCTGATATGTTCTCCACCACTTGCAGGCATCTCCAGTGGAGAGAATTCCCTCCATCCTGTTATTATTTTATAACCTGCAGGGAAGGCTTCATGGACTTTTAGATCTCTCTGTTCCCGGAGCCTTGGGAGTTTTCAGTTTCTTGTCCCATGAGTTCATCCTCCCTCTGGGAGGGGCTGTTTCAAGGGGGATAAAACAGAATGCAGAGACAATCCTGATAGCCTGTGTTAACATTTTTAGCCAAAAGCATAGTATACATGTATTAGTCATTTTTCTCTTTTATTCCACAGTGCCAAAAGACAGAACCTGCTGTATTTTTTGCCTCTTCATGAATTATTGGCCATGTCTCCTTACCAAAAAATGAACAAAAACAAACAAACAAAAAACCCAAAAAACAAAAACAAAAACTTGGATTGCAAACATTGCTTGACCACTCTGGCAGATGGCAGGAATGCTTGGTCACATGTGGGGCAGTCCAGACAAGACTGATTGCATTTGTTCCCCCTCTTAACCTGCTTGCAGCTCCATTGTATAGTGCATTTCATCTGGGCAGAGGGATGCAGAGATCAGTTTCTTCTATGTATTTGTTATGGGGTTTAAAAGCTTAGTGATTTTCATATTATATAAGCTTGAACATTTTCATATTTTTCAATGAAAAAAGTCCTTTGCTTGGAACCATAATCTTTGAAGTTGATGTGACCAAGTATGATGCATAGGTCAGTAGCATCTTCAACAGGTGATATCTTTTAGACACTCAGACTGGGAGACTCAGACACACTCAATCCGAATTGGCCTTTTGACACGGTAACTAGGTGGTTCTTCTACACATTGAAGCTTTAGAAGCCCTGAGAACAGTTCTTTTTTTTTCTAGCTTGTTTGTTTTGCAAACTCTTCCTGTACAGTCCGACTAGCTTGAAGCTCACTATCCAGCTAAGGATAGACTTGAATTTAGACCAAATCTGCTTCTGCCCCTCAAGTACTAGGCTTACAGCTGTGGGCACCAAACTTGCTTATACTTTTTTGAGGTTTATTTATTCTTATTTTATATACATGAGTATTTTGCCTACATGAATGCCCATATACCGGGTCCTTGCAGTCCCCCATTTCTGGAGGCCAGAACAGGGTATTGAATACCCTGAAACTGAGTTGCAACCCATTGTGAGCTCCCACCCGTAGTCGTGTGTGGTAGGATTTGAATCTCCTGGAAGAGCAGCCAGTTCCCTTAACCACTGAGCCATCTCTTCAACCTGGTTTACAATTCTTTTAGAAAGCTGTTACTCTTATGTAATCATAACTCCTAATAGGTTATAGGCATGAAGTAGACATTCTTTATTCATTTTAACCAACAGCCCATGAGATACTGTCATTTGTATTCCAGTACCACTCTAAATTATCTCCTGGGGAAAGCATTAAAATAAGAATCAGAGTGTGCCATTTCTTACCAAGAGCTATTCAGCTAGGAAAGAAGACATCTGAGACCTAAGAATCCCTTAGTTCTTGGGAAGTTCAGGGAATCCTCAGATAGTTTCATTATGCTGCATTCACTCCCTTTTTCTGTAGGCGGTCTCTGGTCATTAAAGCTTCTAGTGCTGACGACACAGTGGGACAGAGGGGGCAGGGCATAATCTGGATCCAAGTGCATGCCATTGGTCTAGCGCATCTTGGGGTGAACTGTAGCAATAAGCATTCATTAATGACTCCCAACATTAACCTACACACCTTACATGTGTGGTTGAAAAACACATTTGAATCTATTTACAATGAAATGTAGTGTAATTAACTTTGTCCAGTGATTTGTAATATTTCCTGACTTCTCGTATTTTCTGACTTTTAGGGACAACGCCTTAATTTATTGGAATATCATGTACAAAAGAGTTGGGAGTGCTTGCCTGATTTGTTCAGAGTTCTGGAGACCAACAAGAGCCTCCTGAAGATCGAGCATTACTCCATCAGCCAGACCGCTCTGGAACAGGTCTGCCACCTCAAACAGCACACCATGCATGTTATTATTATGTATCATTATTTGCATGTAATTATTGAACTTTATCCATTAGACTTAAAGTTAAATTGTTTCTTTAGCACATTATCTATTTAATTAACCTAACTCAATTTAACAAAAGTCCAGTAAGTATGGCAAAAGTTAGGAGGCCTCTCTCATGTGCTTTTGTTCCGTGTACAGAGCTTTAATTTGCTCGTGAAGGTGCTGGATAGTCCCTTTTGTTAAACCTCCCCTTTCTAACTATTCCATGCCAATGGAATTTGATTTGATTCTGTAGTAGTAGAACAATAGCTGACTCTGAGGGAAATAAAATGTTTACTAAGAATACTAGAAATGTTGAAACTACAAGGTATTGAAGTATTAAGACTTCCCAGGTGACATTTTAGTCCTTATTCTGAGAGTTGACTGTTCAATGTATTACTGTGTGTGTGTGTGTATGTGTGTGTGTGTGTGTGTGTATGTGTGTATGTGTGTGTACATGTATGTGTGTATATGTGCGTGTGTGTGTATGTATGTATGTGTGTGTGTGCACGTGTGTGCGTGTGTGTGTATGTGTGTGTGTGTGCATGTGTGTGTATGTGTGTGTGCTGATAAAGCAAAGGGTAATGTAAAGGCATGATGTCTACTTTTCTGAAATTATTTTAATTGTAATTTATATATAATTGCCTTATTCTTCCTTCATTTTTTCCTCCAACCACTCCCATGTACTTCTTTCTGCTCCCTCTCAAGTGTATTATTATTATTACATAGGCACATGCATATACATACATATATATATATATTTTATTATACATATAAATATTCATACATTCATTATATATCTCAGTCTCATCAAGTTTTGTTTCTATGTTCAAGGTTTAAGAGCTGAACATTTGAAAGCCAACATCCAACTATGAGTTTCTGGGGCAGACTGATACTCCTCTCTCGGCAGTTATTAATTGCCTGTAGTCTAGGGGTGGCGCCATGTGAGAGTCAATATTTATGTTGACTTGTCCCTTGGGGTTGTCATAATTCAGGTCTTCCTTAGGCTACACTATTATTGAGATTTTGTGACTTTAACTTCCCAGTCATATCTAGAATACATAGTCTAGTTCTTTTCGCCCATTTGGACAGTATCTGAGACAACCTTTCCCTTTATAATAGTTGATATGAAATGAATTAGTAACTATTTCATTTTTTTTCTTCCAGGTCTTTGTTAATTTTGCCACTGAGCAAACTCCACACTTTCCTTTTGATCCTCCATCCACCAATGCTCAGCATACGTGCCACGCACACATCTAGGCTCCAGAGGACTAAGCCTGTCTTCATAACAGCTCATCTAAGACCAGACACAGGCACAGCTGAAGAGCTGGAAGAAATGCTCTGCCAGCCATGTACTCTCTCCTTTATTACTCTATGCTTATTAATAACCAGCAAACCGAAAGGTCACTCTCCAATGTAGACTCCTTGAGATTATTTCTGCTGATTGTTAATGCCGGTGGGTGACAGGTTGCCTGCCACAGACACAGCAATGAACTGACAAGAGTCCAAACTAAGAAGTCTAGGAACCAAGAGGAACACCCGAGGTCACCGAAGCCACACATTGCATCTTCCCTTTAAATAGACCAAGTCCCGAACAAATTGGAGTAGGAAGCGTTTCAAGGATCATTTCTATTTTTTCACATCTTTAAATAAATGCCTGGCAATTTAAATGCAAACTTCTCCTAAAACTAAGTGACAATATGGGGTGGTATAAAGAAATTGACATACATGTTCCTGCTTTATGCCAATCCATCAGCAAAATTTAAGAAGTTTGTTGTTTGTAATACTCTTAGAATCCTACAGGCTAATTTTATGTGGTTATAGAAGGAAATAAAAGTGGCTTGTGTTGTTAATTTGGATGTCCAATAGTTGTCTTAAAATTAAGCCAGTTGTTTTGAACTCTTGAGGGTCCCATGTTGTATTAGTATTAGCCTCAACTAAAGCCTTGTGGAGACGAATGTTCTCAGGTGCAATCTCTGAGGGAGAGAATCTCAAATCCCTGGACTGTGGCCAACACTGGGTTTAAACACGCACAATTGCATGTAACTAGATATATAGTGATGGGAGCCAATGGCCCCAGGCAAAGTCTAGACCTAGAAGGATTATAGGCAGCACATAGTAACTGAACACTGAGCTTTAAGTATTTTCCCTAAGTTCACTAAAAAATGTCACTCTCCGAATTGCTGCCCTCAATGATAGGGCTCCCGTAGGGTTTATTAAAATAATAAATAACACCTTAGAGTTAATAAAATGTGTAAAATCAATGTGTCTACTACTGAACAGACTTTCCAGTCAGACACTGCTGAACATTTTTTAACAGCATTTTCCTAAATCTTGATGATGGACCACATTAATTTCCTTGCACAGTTTTGCCTTCGGCAGCATTAGCATTGGGCAGTAATAGCTGTACTATGCAGAAAGAACTCCACTGTGCTGTTTTTCTATACCACGACTTTCTTAACACTGTCTTTTTTGCATATCATTTATATCTGAGATATTTTAATCATAATGATTAATCAATCATGAGCAACTTTGATGTCACTGGTTTTGATTTTCGTGTATCCACCTCACAAGTCACAGTTTTTGGTGAAGAAATTTCAATTTAGGACTTTCTGATTTTCCTTTCCTCCTACTATGATGTATTCCATTCCTTTCCTGTTGTTGAATCAATAAATACCAAATTGTGCAACATGAATATATTTATGCTGTAGTGAATAAATGAGACGCGTTATAATTTAACCTGGCTCTTGAAAGTCATTGTGTTTGTGCCAGTGTCTTCCTTGCGTCTTTATTTGTGTCTTTGGGGATCCAATTTAATTTGGGTAAGGAGGAAATGGAGCAACTCCACATCTTTTACAGTTTGAAAGGTTAAAATTTAATTGAGTTTTGCTGTGCGATGTCCTGCTCTTAGGGGTTCTTTTCTGTCTTTGAAGTGCTGTATTCTTGAAGTTTGTGCTTCAAGGTATGCCTTTGAACAATAAGCAGGAAGAAAGAGAAACCCAACATGCTTAAGTGGCACATCCCAGAAGACTGGACACAAAGGTCACATCTTATGCTAATGTTGAAAATGCCATTACCTTTAGAAGTCATGTGGATATTTTATGCCTTTGCAGTTAAACACTTGTCTTAAGACTTTTGAGCTGAAGGTCACACAATTGAGACTTTTAAACCAACTATCTTCTCTAGAAATCATCCTGAGAAGAAACTTTATAGGACAGAGCTTATGATGGTAAATCCAATAATGTTGCCCTTACTATATGCCTTAGCTTCACTTATCCTATACTAATGTCCACATAAAAAATAAATATTCAGTGAAATGCACATTAATACTTGATGGCTTAAGATTACAGTTTGGTTTGTTTATTGACTATAAAATGAAAAAGTAGTCTATCATGACCATTTTAAAGTATTTGAAAAACACATACATCTATTAGTGTTCATGAGAATAGCTTGAGTGCTTCTTAATTACACATTTGCTCACTCAAACCCAGGAGAGGGATAATTTACATTTTCAAACAATCTTCGCAATGTATCTATCTCTTTTTGTATAACTTTATACTTGAAAGATTCAGAGCCCTTTCATGTATTCACAACTTCATGCAACCATATGTATTTGTTCCTTTAAATAATATTTATAAACCAAATAAACAAAAACAAAAGCCAAATTCTGTACATAAGCGATGGAGGGACAGCAAACATGGGGCTGACAGAGGAATAGATGAAAAAGATGTAAGTCCATTCTTGAGTTTGAGAACAGATGGAGATGACAAGGTGATGTCATACAGGATAAATGCTGCCCCATGTGGGCCACAGAATGATCCAGTCTGGTTGTCTGGGCATGGACTGTGCAACTTGATGGGTCTCTGAGTTGGAGAAAGAAGGACATGACATTAAAAGAGGATGAGAGCATACCAACAGTAGCAGTGGGTGTTTGCCTGTGGCTCTGGGACACTCTAATAGAGTGAGAATGAATATCTCTTAAGAACTTTATTATATCCAAGATGGCTCCTAGACCTCTTGCTATTTCAGTAATGAAAGTGTAGGGGAGAAAAGGTCATTGGGAGGAAAAGGGGAATGGAGAAGAAAGAGAAACAGAAAAAGGGAAGGAGGAGATGGGAGAGAAAGACTGGAATAAGGGCCCCAAAGCACAGCTATCTTAAGAGCTTCAATCAGTCTAGCCCATCTTCATTATCTAGAAATATTCATTTGCCCATAATTAGCTGCAAGGATGTTTGGACAAAGCGGTTGTCATCCAGGCTTCTGACTACCCTAGGTTGAAACTGAGGTTGTAATTCTGTGTAAGCTAATTGATATTATAGACAACTAGCAATTTTTTTATAGGAATGCAAACAAGTCTTGGTATCATTTTGCATTGAGTAAGTTGGGTTTGTACTTGTTGACCATGTTTTGTGATTGTCTAGGTTATCTGCTGGGGACAACATACGATGACAGGGACTGCCAGCAGTAGGCCAGGATGGAGACATCTCAGAAGCCTGGCGGCAGCTCCTTGTAAAGTTGGGTGGTGTCTGGGACCCTGAGAAGCAGGAGACACATCCCTCCAGGGGACCCGCCATCTGAAATAAGAGGCTGCCTACAGTAGGCCGGAATGGAGACATCTCAGTAGCCTGCAGCAGCTCTTTGTAAAAACTGGTTGTACCCATTTCTCCTAACCTTAGCCCTGGACAATGGCTGTATAGATTTCATTTGTGCGTGACTGCTTTTCAGTTGGCCTTAGTGTACATAATTATTCTATTACATCTGACTTTCCTACTTCTTTCTCCTTGTGCTCTGGTGAATGCTATGAAACTAGATGTTCTTTGATGTTATGATTCTTAAACAATTGGAAATTGAGGCATAGGGACACAGCACAGCCCTAATAGCCCAGGTGCATGTTTTGTGTTATCATCTTGGAAACAATGTAATGACTGCACAATGGTAGTTCCAGATTAATGCTTGACTTGCATAGAAACTTTAAAGAAATTACTAGAAAATGAATTAGAGCCAACATTGGGACCCTAAGAAAGGAAAAAGTTATTGAAGTTAGGAATTAAGTTTTATATAACATTTGAGAGTGGTTCCTGGATAAGGAAGTATAGAATATATAAAATTATATACTAGCAAATCAAGTCAAAATACTGGGACTCTTGCGAGTGAAATTGTGTGCAAGGAACAGAAAGCTGGCGGAACCACTGAGTTAAGGGTTAACTTGATTTTTTCTGGCCACTGCCTGGCAGCTTTGCCCATGCCATTTATCATTAGGGCTTCACAGGAAAATGCAAGTAGCTGACCTCGGAGCTTTGAGCTCTGAAGTATAAAAGTAAAGAGTTAAAGTTTAAATAATGATAAGTTTACAATTATTATTATTTTGGCCACAGGCCTGGGAATAGGGGAAGCTTGAAACTTTGTGGAACAATTGTAATCTTAGTTCTTTGTGGGATGCGGTTATTCTTTTGAATTTGATTTGGCAATGATTATACAATGTCTTTTTTTCTACCTACTTTTGAATTATCCATAAAAGACTGGGGCAAGAGAAAGGCTGGAGAGCATGAGAGAGAGAGAATGAGTGAACATGTGAAGAGCATGTGAGGAGTGAGTGAAGAGAACATGTGAACAGTGAATGAGAGAGGGCATGAGGGAAAAAAATGTGAGAGCGAGTAGGAGAGCATGAGAAGAGAATGTAAAGAGTGAGTGAAGAGAGAATGTGAGGTGTGTGTGAAGATTGTGTGTGTGAGTGAAAGGAGAGTGCATGTGGTGTGTGTGAAATATGTGTGAGGTGTGCATGAAGAGTGTGTGTGAGAATGAAAGGGTAATGAAAAGAGATGTACATGAATGTGGGAGTTTGAGAAAAGAAAACCGCAATAAAAAATGGCAGAGTGAACAAGAGAATGCAGGATGTGTGCAGCCTCAAGCTGTGAGAGAGGCAAGAGAGGAGAGAGAGAGAGAGAGAGAGAGAGAGACTTTAAGCCTTGAAATTGCCTGTCAGTTTGTACCCAAAGAGTAGTCTGTGTATATTTATTATGTGCCTTCCAGATATCCCTGCTTCCAGTTGAGAACTCCCATCCTGTGTCGAGGCTGGACCCCGGCAGTTATATAATTTTTTTCAGGATTAAAACTGGGCGTTCACATCTACAGAGTAGAAACCACTTTGTTTGCAGGCATTATTGTGAAATTTAGTGTAGTATATAAGGAAAATATTTTATGAAGGTAGAGCTTTTCATTTGAAATAAATAAATATCCCTGTAATTTTCTCACAGTAAGAATTCCTGGAGTTGGGGATTTAGCTCAGTGGTAGAGCGCTTGCCTAGCAAGCACAAGGCCCTGGGTTCGGTCCCCAGCTCTGAAAAAAAGAAAAGAAAAGAAAAAAAAAAGAATTCCTATGGAGATCTTTCATGGATAAATGACTTCTGTTGGGCAAGGCTTCTGGAAGCTGAATGAGGAAGTATTTTCTTCTATTATTTTCTTTTGTTCATTTTTACAAAAGACAAACAGCACAGCCATGTTTACTGCAGCAGCATTACCCATAGTTCCCAGGTCATGGAATCATTTCACGTTTGTTCGAACAATTGGGATGAAAAAGAAAATATGGTATGTTTGCAAAATGGAATTTTATTTGTCCATAAAAGCAAGAAAACATAAAAAACATAAATGTAGGAAAACTTTGCTAATTAAGGTCTAAGTCCACCATGACTGGATAGCCTGGGCTTCCCCTTTCTGATCTTGTCTGAGGAATTCTAAGTCCCATACCTGCTTCTACCTGAGGGATGTCCCTTAGCCTTAGTGAGATCACAGGATCAATTCCCTTTCTCTTGATAGAAACCTGTTTAGTCAGAACCTGGGATTCCTGAAATGCTTCCCCATGCTAATGAGGCATTTCAGAGACCCTAAGTCCTCAGCCACTGACTTTTGTTTATCCTAGTTGTTCCTACCCTCAGTCCCCCAAACCTTTAAAAGCCTTGAATCACCCTAAGGAAAGTTGATCTGCCTCCTGAGAGATGGTCCCAGTGTGGTCATTCAGAGTACATGCTCACCGGACTTCTGACCCCACACCATTGCCCATCGTTTCTGCTCCCACTATGTGAATCATATTGGCTGGCTTATCCAAGAGAGGGAGAGACCCATCCATAAATACATACAAACACACACAAATATATACAAATACAATGCACATTCATATAGGAGTGCCCCCCCATATATGCAAAATCAAAAAGCCTGGGGAAAATGAGACTGGAGGGGGTGGAAGTCAAGTGGGAGAAAAAAGGGAAGGTCATGGGAAGTAAAATGGCTATACTGCATGATATACCTGAAAGAAACAGGCTTTTCGGAGCCCAGCACTATGTATATGCCTAAAATTCATGCCTATATTCCACTACTTTATAAGTGGGCTTTTCTGACTCTAATTTTTTTTTTCCGGAGCTAGGGACCGAACCCAGGGCCTTGCGCTTCCTAAGCAAGCGCTCTACCACTGAGCTAAATCCCCAACCCGACTCTAATTTTTTAACATATAGAACTGTTCAAAAGAAAATGAGGTCTATCTAAAAAACTTGAGCTAAATCTAAAAAACGTGGCAAAATTCATTGCTTAAATCAGATGTCTAGAAAGCCCACCAGCAATTCCTATTCTAAAACGGGACCAGTGCCCTTCCTACTCTGGAAACTGAGTCTCACAGGTGTTCTGCTTTGAGATCACTAGTCCCTGACTTTCTGCTTCACCCTTCACCTGCCCTACTCTGGATGCACCTTTTTGTGCTTCCAACATTGACCTGTTGGTCAATGACCAACACTGACAACTTCATTTCCCTAAGTCCAATCAGCACCTGACCACTCCTGTGTGCTCACCTCTCTGTTGATGGAATGCTGATCCTTGTATCCATGCGTCTATACTTTCCTGACTTGTTTGCACTCTTGCATTTCATTTTTAGACACTTGTTCTTTCCACACAGTGAGCTGGTCCAACTTTGAAATCTTATTTCTTAGAGTTCTGTTCCTGGATTATTTGGCTTTGGTCTACTACCTATGGTCTTTGAGGTCTCCGCCATCAACCAGCTGATGACCCATGGCTCATTCTTCCCATTGCAGTCCTTGGTGCTGATCTGCAGATGAGACTCAGCACCCAACTGGTTCACTGCTCACGTCTGTCCCATCAAACCCATTCATCACCTTTATGAAGCATGCCAGGGGGCACAGCCACCTACCTTCTAGAAACAGGAGCTGCTCTTGCAGGGTTTCATAACATCTGCTGCTTCCCTCGTTTTGGAGAATCCATTCTTTGTAGAGTCCTGGGAATTGTCTGTGGCATGTTCTGTTGGTGTTGTTTTTTCCTCCTTCTTTCACAATCATAGCAAAAGCTTCCATTATTTCTGTCTCACACTGTAGCTTTACCACACAGTACTAGTGTCTTATCAGCTTCCTCTTAATCACATCGTACCTCCTTTTGTCTAATGGGATGGTGTGCCTTTCTTCAACTGTGAACATTAGATTTTTATTCTTGATGAAATCTCAATACCTTATCAATGTTTTTGAAATAAAGATGTTAAACCATAGCTTGAAGTATCCAATTTATTCCCTCTCTTCAGCTCTTTGAGCTCTGGTTTCCACTGTGCTTAGACAAATCTAGATGCAGAATGTGTATGCACCCGTGACTCCCTGTGCTGTGTCTTCTCTCCTTTCCCTCTCACTGATCAAATTAACTTCTCACCATTGCTTAGCTTGAATGTCCCTGAAAGCTCCATTTAGATGAAGGCTCAGATCCCAGTCTTAGACATTAAGAAGCCATGAAAACTTTAAAAAGTGGGATGTACTGAGATGACTCCAGGCCATTATGCTGTGCTCAGGAAAGGTGTTGAGAAACTCCAGGCCCATCTGCTCACTCCATCTCTCCTGATTCCTAGCTATGAGATGAGCAATTTTCTCTACTGCCTGCTTCAACCTGATGTGCTCCCACAGGCTCGAAGCAACAGGGTACCCAATTATGACTGAAACATCTAAAAGCCTAAACCAGCCTGAACCTTTTCTCTTTGTAAATTGGCTATTGCAAGGTTTGTTTTAAGAGAAGAAAGCTGTCTAGCTTGCTTCTCAAGTTCATATGTCAGTCTAAGATTTACCCTTCTGGGGCACGTTCTTTAAAATTGCTCATGGTTCTTTGTACAATTAATTCCTTTTAGTCCATTGTGATGCCTTCTTCAGCAAGACACATTTATGAAATTATCAGTATATATTTTTAGTGTTTTTTAAATTTTGTTTGTAAAAAGTTTTTAAAAATGTGGGTCTCCTTCACTCGGTTGCAAATTTCACTTGGCCAATGACAATGAATCTCTCTCTCTCTCTCTCTCTCTCTCTCTCTCTCTCTCTCTGTGTGTGTGTGTGTGTGTGTGTGTGTGTGTGTGTATGTTTCAGTGTATTTTACCTTCTCAGTTTTAGTTCCGATGACTGTCACTGAATCACTAGACATTTGTAGAAATGGTGGATGGTGATTTTCTTCTCCAAGTAATCCATGGTTCCTCTGTCTTACATAGTCATTTCTACCAGGGATGCTGAGTCATCTGCATAAAGCAGCAATTAAAATGTCTAGAAAAAGCAAGATAAAGCTCAGTATAAAAGGTACCACCTGAGCTGATGTGGGGTGCTGTTACAGAAAGACATGGATCTCGGATTGGAATTCTAGATATCAGCATTGGCTCTTCTATTGCCCTCCATGTGTACCAGAGTGGTTTCTTCTAGCCCATCTCAGTCACAACAGAGCCCTATATCAGTCATTGTTTACCCTAGTGTGTATCCATCCATGTACTGCTTGCAAAACACCTTCAGCTCCACCTTCCAGAACCATCTCCATGGAGGCCAGCAAACTACGACCACAGATGATTTATTTGGTGTAGCAACATATGTTTTCTAAGTCTGTGAATAATTTTCTTTTGCCTTTCAGGAGCTGTTTTACTGGAGGAAAAAAAGAAATGCTGTTTCTTCTTTTAATTCTTTGACCTTTTCCCTGGCACAGAGCTGTGCCTTCTCCAGGTGCCTCATTTGTATCTCAATCCTTATATGTGCTTTCGTTATTAAAACCACAATAGTTTTCTTATTTCTTTCTTTGTATATGACAGAGTTAAGATAATAATTCCAGAAACATATCCATCATTTTGCTTCCAGAGCACAATACTGACGAGTATGAATGCCCCTGGAAAGGCTACAAATGAGAGTAGCATGGGGGTGGGGATGCAGGTGGGGGTGGGGGTGCAGGTGGTGGTGGAGGTGCAGGTGGGGGTGGGGATGCAGGTGGTGTTGGAGGTGCAGGTGGGGGTGGGACAGGAACACCAGCAATCATAGACACTGCATACTATGTTAGGACAAAATTAAGATAGAATTTATTCAATGGAAAAGTCTCCTTAATGTCTCATCATAGTTAGCCAGTTCGTAACAATCCTATACACAATAGTTGCCACAGGGGCTGATTGATTGTCAGTGTGAGAGGCTTCATCCCAGGCTCCTGAGAAGCACCCTGATTGTGAAGAGCTCCATTTAAAGGCCACAGGCACATGTAGACCAGAGCACCATCCCACTGCATTAGAGAAGCCACTTGGGTTGTCACCTTTTTACTTTCCTTGAAAACTACCCATTTCGAGCTTCCAGAGAGAGAGAGACATGTTTTTAAATGTGTGAAAAGTGTGTATGCTTGTTTCAGTTTATTCAAAGCAAGAAGCTGTATATTTACTCTCCATAAGGATAAGAAAATGCCAATAGTTTAGGTCCCAGGAGCCGAAGGGTGGTTAATGGGATCATTAGGACCCGCACTCCTCACACCGGCCAATTCCCACTTCCCTCAAGCAAGTCAGTAACAAGATTGTAATAGAAACTTGGCATCTCTGGAGAGGCAATATTTCCCCATCAGAAGTAAACCAAAATACCATTATGGCTGGCAAGATACTAAATATGTGTTCTCTGTGTGACTGTAGGCGAAAGCAACGGCCACACATTTGCAAGATGATGTTCACAAAGATACACAGGCTTGTGAGGAAGAAAGACAGAACACTGTATCTGGCCCATTGTCAGTCCCTCTTCCTAGCCCAGCCTAATTCCTTTGGGACTCAACATAGACTCAAGACCCATTTTCTTTCACAGACCCCACAGACTCCATACTTACCTGGGATACGTGTAGACTACCTGCATCATCCTCCCTTCCCTTTTCCACTCTTGGTTTCCCCAGGGTCCAGATGTTTTCTTTGGGAGACAGTGTAGTGACAGCAGTTATCTCAGGCCTCTGGGAGGGAGGTCAGTAGAGGGAAGAACAAAGACACTTGAACTCTAGCAAAAGGATGTGCACCTCAGAGATCTTTTTACCCTGACACAGTCGAGCTGTGTCTCATGTCTGTGGAGGATGACACCTGTAAGAGGATTATGACAATTATGACAACCAAAGGGACATACAGAGCCTGGTCCAAAGGGATGTAACTATTATAACACACCTTGTTTCTAGACTTTCCTCCTCCTCTCTAACTTGTGTTACTATGAAGTGAAAGAGAAAAGCAGATCAATAAGCCTTCCAGGTAGCTGGATGATATAAACATTCTATATGTCACTTGCTAAAGACGTGGGTCTATGCCTTGGTAGTCTTTCTCTTTTCTGACTTGAGTCTTGCCCTGTGTTCCATCAAGAGACATGCAAAACCCTATTCCACAGCCATATACTGAAGTCAGCCCTCTTTAAAGTGCTGTTTCCAAATATCTAAATACCCACTCCATATGTCTTCTTGAGTGATGGCAGGCTGTGACGCTCTTCAGGCCAAAATCGACTTTGTGAACGTTTTTTTCACACCTGAACTCTTCTGATAATCGCAACACCTCTGATAAGTCACAGTACAATCCAGTGATGTCACAAGCATCATCTCTGACACTTGTTGATCTTACTTTTCATAACCAGCTCACTTAAAGCAATTAGTTTAGGTACATGTGTGGATATGCAGGGTGCGTGCGTGGGGCACGGGGAAGCTACTGAACAACTCTGTGTAACTGACTGTCTTCTTCCCTAAGTTCTTGGAATCAACTTAAGTTGTCAGGCCTGCACAGAAAATGCATTTAACAACAGAGCCATCTTACCAGTCCACATATAAGCTATTTTGAAGTTATTTTTACCTGCTAACCATATCTCATACCTTCGCCTAATGTCTATCTTCATGGCAAACATTTGGATCCAAATAGCTTCTATATCTAATCTTGCTAATGCTCCATGATTTCTTGTCTATGTACTGGGGAAGACAAGGCCGTGATTCCCTCAGTCCCCGACTCTGTGGATGTCACTTAACATGCCAAAAAGGGACTTTGAAGACATGATTAAGTCAAAAAGCCTTAAGACATGGAGAGGTATCCCACATTATCTAGGTACATGAAATCATCATCAAAGTCTTTATAAAAGAAAGAGGGAAGACCTGAAGGTGGGAAGAGGTTAGATGATGGCTGTACTTTGGAAAGGTTGGGAGGTGCGTAAGGAATGCTGATATCTGCAGAAGAAGGAGGGGACATCTGTGCTGTGCTTGTCCAGGGTCTGCAAAAGGGGTAAAAGCCTCGATAAGATTTTGAGTCAATCTAAGGAAAACTTTCATTTTAGCCTTTTAAGTTGGAGCCTGATGAGGGCATCTTAACTTGCAACAGCAGAGGTGAGAAACTAGAGCCCTATTGTTTTGTTTTCTTACAATATGTTTGTGATAGTCAGTTTAATATCATTTCTGAGACTCAAATCAGACTGTGCTTTCTCTCATGGTCCGTCATAGCACTGTCAAGGAAGTATAATTCTCTGGAAGCTAAGTCATAGACACCCTTAAGTAAGCAATGAGGGCTCTCTAGCACCATGACACTTATGCCTGCTGCTGAAGTGGTGAGACCTGTCCCATCCTTGAGACTATGCCTCCTTCTCAGGCCAATCCCTCCTCCAGGCCACTGCTCTTGTTCCTGTACCTGCTGCTTCAAATTCTGAAGCCCAGTAAGGTGTAGACACATATAGAAGAGTTGGGCTGAAACGAGCCATGATTTTCCTGCTAGGACAGCAGCAGATAAGCAATGACCCACAACCTCAGTGCATTTCTTGTGTACAGCACAGTAGGAGGAAATAGCTGATCTCCTGGGAACTGTCTGTTGAGTACCAGTTTCAGACTGTAATCATTCAGGAAGAGGAAGCTGAAGTTACTAACTTTGCACATACTAATCAATTGTTCCTTAATGCTTAGACTTGCATACATTATCAGCATTTGCACTTCGACCAAAGGAAGGCCTTACTATCCCTCTGAGCCTCAGGAGAAGGCTTTGACACTTCTATGAGTCAGGGCATTAGGGTCTTTGACCTGGAACAGCCATGTTAAACAGTACTCATTCATTCTGGGCTTTCTGGGATCATCCCACACCTTCTTCTGTCCTTGGCACCTTGATCTCCCAGGTCCTGGGTTTTTTTTTTGTATTTCTTCCCGCCATAAGACATTGACTCCTACTTTGCCTTGTCCTCAGAAGATTCAGCCTACTCCCATGATTGCTTCTTTATACTGCTTTCTTAGTTTCACACATTTTCTCTCTTTTTCCCTTATAATCTTCAAAGATCATTTTGGTTCTGATTCTTTAATTTACATCTCTCATACTTTCTGACTGAAAGTATCTTCCTTTTCAATTTTGGTAATAGTGTTTTTTCTCCTTCCTCTTTCTTTATATGACTGTCATCCTGACTCTAGCACAGAGAATGACTAGGGGTGTGAACCTATACACAGTGTCCAGTGGCACCACCATAAGTCATCTGCATGGCTGCCTGGCTATGGAGGACATCTTTAGCTTTGTGCCACATTTGATTGTTTAAATATGGTTCTATATCAAAAGTCTCTCTATCCACCTGAATAAAAGGTAACCTGCATCAATGTGTACTAAGTTTGGGAGATGTATCTCCTCTGGAGTTCTTAATTCCTGATTGTCAGGACATTTAAAGGAACTGAAGGAGTTGGGGATTTAGCTCAGTGGTAGAGCGCTTGCCTAGCAAGCGCAAGGCCCTGGGTTCTTGTCCCCAGCTCCGAAAAAAAGAAAAGAAAAAAAAAGAGGAACTGAAGCCATTGACAGTTGGGTACACAGCAGAAAGGTGTTAAAATAACAGATTTCTTTCTATTTTATTCTTACTTCATTCATTCGTTTTTGTAGTGTGTGTGTGTGTGTGTTTGTGTGTGTGTGTGTGTGTGTGTGTGTAGTATGTGTATGTATACACATGTATGTATGTATGCATACTATGTGCACTCCTGATGCCCACAGCAGAAGCTAGAAGAAGGTGTCAGATCCCCTGGAACTTGGGTTATAGATGTTTGTGAGTTACCATGCGGGTGCTGGATATTGAAATCTGGGTCTTCTACACGAGCAGCCAGTGTTCTTAAGCACTAAGCTACCTCTCCAGCCCCATAGTGTCTCAACATTTAGATCTCTAGCTGTGCCTTCACAATTCTTTACTTTCAACTTTTGTGTCTCAGGCAAACAAATTGATAGAGGAAAATTCAAGGAGAATAAAATGAATTTCTAACCAAATGGGAGTAAGAACTAAGACGAGTGACTTTAATTCACCTTTCCCAGTTCAGTTTGCAAACAGAATAGCAACAATCCCGAAATGTAAAGGAAAGTTTCAAGGCTCATTCCTTTCTCTGAAAATACATGACTTTAAGAAAATCCTGGTGGCACACACCTGTAATACCAGTATTCAGGAGGTCAAGCAAGGGAATCGAGGTTTGAAGCCAGCCTAGGTTACACAGGGAGAAATTGTCTCCCAGGACGTGTATTTTAAATGTTCTTTCCCTGAAAATATCCTTGTCTTTTCTGTGTGACAAAGATGTGAGAGATGGCTTTCCTGAACAATAATCCCAGTGATTAGGCCTCTTGTGAGATTTTCCCAATTCAGAGAGTCTAGACCACAAACACCCGTTAAGCCTAATTTGTAGATATTACCTTGGGCAGAGGAGAGAGTCCGGCTGGAAGCTAAGCATCTGCTGGTGTTACCCTTCAGAAAAGAAGGTCTTCCACAGATGTAAGGGAATGCTGGATCGAGCAGGATGGGGCCTTAGGAACTCTACTTACCTAACCTCATCGAGTATTAACCCAAAAGAAGCCTTCAGAAGGAGCTGACTACCTAGCAGAATGGTCAGAAGGAAGAGCTGGGGCTTGGCTTGCCTGCGGAAGAGAGACGGTTCTAGACTATGAATATTGGCTACCCTCTGACCTGAAATTTTTGTAGAAAAATACTGCAGGTGGCTCTTCACTCAGACTGTTGTTGAATCTGTAGACAAATTGTCTTCTAATTCAATGTGTTACAGTGTAAAAAAGTGATGAGTTAGGAAGGCCTGTCCCCAAAACGTGCTAAGTAGCAACCATACTTAATGCATGGTATGAATGCAGAGTCAAAGATGGGACTGTTGCCCAGTGGCCCATGATCAGAAGAACCATATGGCGTTCGGTCACGTGGTTCAACACTAAACAATGAGCGCTAACAGATAGCAACCTTTAGCAGCAGGGCGCAAGGCAAAGATTTTTCTTCCACTCTATTAATGGGGTTTGGAAGAATCAAGTGAGTCACCTGATCCAGGGTATGATTCTTTGAGATACAGCAGAATGGAACTACACCTGGACAGCCTGGTTTAGCTTTGTTCTCTGAGGGATCAACTAAGCTCAGTTTGGAATCCTGGAATGCTTCTTTGTCTCTGTATTTTGTCCTTGGCAAAGATGTTTTGATATAAAACATTTAGTTTAGTGATGGTGAAAATTACTAAATAAATGCCAATTGCCATAAATAAGAGTAGCTGTAGTTCCTGAGGATCAAATGATTGTGCCCACTTGGAGTGGAGGTCTGCAACTCAGAAAACATCTTGAATAAGCATTGTGACCTCTGGGTAGGAAGCATGGACTCTAAATACTGGCTGGAAAGCCAAACCTCCTGGTAGAGGCTTATAATCATGTGAGCCAGAGGTAGGAGTTTCTTGAGGATGTGAATCCAGGGTTACAGTGTGTATTCATAGGTAACTTGTGAAACTTAATGAAACTCTATCTCCATATAAAGCAGAACACAAAACCAAACATTAAAAAAGCTGGGGACTGAACTTTAGGGAAATGCTACATACTCTGGATTTTATCACCATGATGGAGAGAGAGAGAGAGAGAGAGAGAGAGAGAGAGAGAGAGAGAGAGAGAGGAGAGAGGGAGGGAGAGAGAGAGAAACAGAGAGTGTCAGAGTGATGAAGACAAAGAGATAGACACAGACAAAGACAGAAAGAGACAGATAGAGAGACAGAGACACACATAGAGGTGCAGAGAGACATACAGAGATAGAGACAGAGAATTACAGAGAAAGCCAGGGATAGAGAAACAGAAAATCACAACAGAGAGACAGAGATGGAGAGATAGAGACCAAAAGAGACAAAAGCAGACTGGAAGCAGATTGATTAATAGAGGCCTCATTGTGTTTTTGTTAAGGCAATGTAAGTCAATAAAACAATAAAAATAATTTGATATTAAAGTATTTTGAAATTTGGGTACAAAGTTATTTTAGTAACAATATAGCAAAATATTAAAATACAAACGACAGTACCCAACAATAGTTAATTGTTAATAAGCTAGCAAAAAAGTAGTCTAAAGGCTAGCCATTTCCAGTAACTGGGTTGTGATCTATTAATATTAATTAAGAAATGATGCTATGCTAAGGTATTTATTAACATGAACTACCCCTCACAAACTAAGTAAAGCCATAGTCCAATGTTTACAATATAATTTTATCTTGAGAAAAACAGGAAATCAGTTGTCATGACAATGTTAAATGTCTCTTAATGACTTGTGAATGATGAATAATGAGGAAGGGGTAACATGTGCTCTTCTTAGAAACACCCAGTGGCCCTCACTCACCTCAAAAGAGAAAACTCTTGTTAGCCAACTTGACAACTTCCCAAAAAGGACATTTCTAGTCTAATCCACACATTTCAGTAATGACAAGCTGATTTTCTGACAGTTACAGATCGGGTGCTAAACAGAAGGAAATGGTCTCTGAGCAACAGACTTTGAGGGACATTCCAATGGAAGGTTCCTGTATTGCCCACGGAGGTGAAACTTCCTTCTCCTGACCTTCAGCAGATTCTCTTGTAGCTGTATATGTTTGCATAGATTGGAATATATAAATATATTTGTGTTTGCGCCTGAGTGAGCAAATGCGCATGCGCATGTGGAGGTTGGAGATCCATCTTGGATGCTAGTCTTCAGGAGCTATCCCTTCAGGACCATCCGCCTTGCTTTTGAGGCGGGGACTATTGTTGGCCTGGTGCTCAGTAGACAGTTCTAGATTGGCTGGTCAGTGTACCCCAGGGATTTGTCTATCTCTATTCATCCAGCTTTGAGATTACAAATACATTTCATACCTGCCTTTTTTTTTTAAAAACAGAAGTCTGGAAATTGAATTTAGGTCTTCATGCTTGAATAGCATTTTACTGATTGACCCAATGCTCTTACTTTCCATCTATCTGCAGTCTTTGTATGTGAATGTGCACGTGTGTGTGTGTGTGTGTGTGTGTGTGTGTGTGTGTGTGTGTGCGCACGCGCTTATGTGTATGCATGTGTGTTTTCCTGTGAAACAAAGTCTTGCTTTGTAGCTTAAAATTGGTCTGGAATTATCTCTTGAGTATTGGGATTGCAGGTGTGTGCCACTGTGTCAAACTCTAATTAGTTCCTTAAAATCAATTTTAAGCAGATTTTAGGATGAAAAATATAAACCTTGTTTTTTTACATGTCCCAAATGCCACGTAGAAAGTGTGTGCCCCCTGCACTTGTCACTGCCCATTGCCTGATTTGGGTTGAATGTGAACAGTGGAAGGTACAGCAGCTCTTATCCCATGGCATTGCCTGGTTTGGTGTATGTGGATAATTTAACGTGTGGGTGTGCTTACACTGTAGATTCACTTGGCTTGGGTGGGATGTGGGTAGTGGATCATGTGGCTCTTCTTAGACCACAGCCTAGATCTGGAATTCTGAATGTCCTGTGATTGGTAAGGAACAGACAAAGAAGCAGGGGTGTTTTCAATTTGGCTTGCCCAGTGCAAAACACAGAGAATGAAGGTGAGTCTGTCACCCAGCAAGGGGTCAGCATTGCTCTTAAGGGGTCCACTCAGGTGCATAAGCTGACCAGTGTGACCACATTGCCACATTCTCAGCATCCACAGGGTACTGCGGTAGGGACAAGGTCCTGAGCAGAGGGAGAGAGGGCATTGTTACAGGTTTGGTCTAGACTTCACAAGCTGCTAAAAGCATCATTCCTAGAGCAACACAACCATCCTGTTACAAATATTCTTGCCATTTGCTGTTATCATAGAACAAGTCCCCAAAGTGATGCACAAGTCACAAGGTATTATAAAATGCATTCAATATGTCTCTTGGCATTTATTTACATTTTTTATTCTATAGCAACTAAATTGAACATATTCTTTGCTAATCTTTTGTTTGCTCATCTATTTACCCCAAATGATTATTATTTACTGCAAATCATGTGAGAGCTCTGGAATATATAGGTCTTTCCTCCTCCTCCTCCTCCCCCTCCCCTCCCCCCTCCTCTTCTTCCTCCTCCTCCTCCTCCTCCTCGTCTTCCTTCTTCTTCTCTTCTTTTTTTTACTGTTGAAGACTCTGGGGGAGTTCCATCTGGTCCAAGGCTAGCATATCCAGGAAACAGGATGGATGTGATAAAGCAGCTGTAATACTTGGCAGATAAACACTGAGAGTACAGTAATTAACTTCTGGGGTAAAAACTGCTGGAGAGCGCTGGGCCAGTATATGGTGAATTTCGAGCTGCACAGGCTAGTAAGGCATGGCAATAAAAGCTCCTAGGGTCATTGTTACAGCTTGCATTATATGGGAACTTTCTTTGGGGGTATTTCTCAGTGGCTTCAAATAAGTGTGTTTTATGTGATCTGCCTCGGGACATCTGGGATACTGCACTGTTTAAAAAAACTCCATTATTCAAAAGTAATATTTGAAAAGGACTATTAATAAAGTTATCGAAACTGTATTTGGAGTCATGCCTTTGGGCTCCACCGGGTTCATTTAGAAACAAAGCAATGAATGGCAGCGCTGTGGGGCAGAGCTTGGCCCGCAGTAGAAAATGGGAAAATGTTTAGAAGGCAAGGCAAGGTGAGAGGACTGTTGTATACCTTTCTCATTAGACAGTTCCAGACTTGGAAAAAAGTTATGACAAATGCACACAATGATATCCAAAATGACAAAAGGTTGACATTACTTGGACAATAGGTCAGGGTGATGGGAGAAGAAACCTGGCAATGTTTCAAACAAGATTCAAAAGAACCAAAGGAAGGTCTGACAAGAGAAGTAATTGGATGACAACAAAAAGCAAAGAAGTCAGGAAACAAAGGGAACTGCATGTAGAAAGGCCCACTGTGTTCATATATGGAAACACAGTTTTTTCCCAAACCAAGGGTCCTCCTTACCTTCATTTCCAGGGACTTGTTCTGATGCTGTAAGTTGCAGAAGATGTCTGCCTTCTGGTATGTTACCTCTTAGTCTGGATATCTCAGTCTTTACCATAAACATGGCTGCTCTTCTAAGATCTCTTTTGGATAGACATTTCTAATCTACTCAGCTATAGCCAGAATTTTTCTACTAGAGTCCAGGCATGCCAGTTCATATCTACTACAAAAGAATACCCACTGTCATGAAAATACCCATCACTTGCTCAATGGGCCTTGCATGATCTAGCTACAATAATCGTGAAAGACTGCCTTAACTGTTTCATAGACTGATTAAGCCAGAGTGGCGTGCACCTGTGGAACTGGTCCCAACTCCTTGCCATGAAAGAGTAAAGCCAGCTTTAGAAACTTCCAGATTTCACTGTATGGCTGCAAGTGAACTTTCCTGTCATGGGGTTGTGTCTATATGGTTTGCTCCTGATGCTTCTGACTGTCTAGACGAACTGCTCTTGGATATGCTTGCAGGTATCCTGATGGTGGAATGTAGAAGAATTTCCCCAACCTTGCAAAGAGTAGGACTCATGCAGGTGGGGCCTAACAATACAGGCCTCCCAATCCTGGCTGAGGATAGATCATAGAGTCCATATCCAAATGACTCACCCTCTCTAAAGCACAGTCTTTGTAAGCTGCTGATCTGGCAATGTTCTCTGAAGTTGAGATGCAATGTGGAGTTGATTGTCTTTGTTCTCAGCACTTGATTTAGCTGTCACTCACCAAGTAGGGCCAGTGTCTAATAGGAAAGCTCTTTCCATATTGAGGTAAGACTTGGTGAGTGGTCAAGGGTGAATTAGCCTTATTCACTCAGATACGGTATTAAAATATGTGAGGTTCAAAGGACAGAACATGGTTCTCCCATGGTGGTGGTCCGTTGTTCTCACTCACCATCAGCATGTCTAACACTCTAACATCCAGATGGGATGTAAAGAAAGGTTAACATAGTCCTGGGACTTTAAGTTTTTTCAGTTCATAGCAATTTTTTAGATACATGTGACAAGAACAAACCAAAATATAGAAAGCTGGCTTAAAATTTCCAACTAACCAGTGGGGTATAGGGAGGATCCTGGATTTTATTCTAACTAAAACCAAAGTCCTTAGCTGATTACCATGTTATGGATATGAGTAAAGGGCACTGCATTGCACAGAGAGACATTAGGATTTCCACTGCTATGAAGAGGCACTGTGATGAAGGCAACTCTTATAAAGAATACCATTTAATTGGGGCTGGCTTACACGTTCTTCGGTTCAGTGTAGTGTCATCATGTCAGGAAACATGGCAGTGTCCAGGCAGGCATGGTGTTGGAAGAGCTGAGAGTTCTACATCTTCATCCAAAGGAAGTCAGGAGTAGACGGTTTCCCAGCAGCTAGGAGGAGGGTCTCAAAGCCCACCCCCACAGTTTTACACTTCTTCCAACAAGGCCACACCTACATCAACAAGGCCACACCTCCTGGGCCAAGCATATCCAAACCATGGCAGAAGACTTTACAACTTAAAGCAAAGCAAGTGGCATTTCCCCTAAGATTTTCATGCCAACAACAGGAGACCTAGTGAGGCCTGTGTGCAAATGTAGCTGGATGGCAGGAGGGGGATGCCAAAGGGAGGGACCTACTGCAGGTGTCACCAGAATTGTCTTCAGTGAAACAAAAACCATTCTGATGTAGTTTGTAGGTGTTTGCCCTCTGGTGTTCTTTTTTGCTTTTGCATAACCCCTAGCACCTAGAAGACCTGACGGTGAAGGTGAACTTTCATAGGACAACAATCACAAGGTCACCTATCCAGACCCTTCTGTTTTTCCATCTTACCATGTGTTTTGAGTGTCTGCATCTGTGTACGCGAGTTCTCAATGTTTCTGGCTTGTCTACCCTTTTTCTAGCTTTCTCATTGACTTCCTTCCTCGCCGTAGATTTCTTTGCGCTCTAAGTGAGATTGTGTGATCAGTTGTCAGCTCCAGTTTCCTCCTTTCATGGTGTCCTGGTCCTTACATAATTAAATGATAGGGGTGCTTGGTGTAGGAGAAGTTTTATTGATTAGAGTGGTACACATACCCCTCTGCATTCACCAGGAGAGACTGTTTTCGGGCAGAATTCAGGGAGATGGTAGTGAAGGAAAAACTCTCAGCCCAGATCCTCAGAGACAGTTTCCATTTTGAAATAGGGAGAGCTTGGAGCCTTTATAAATGCGAGGGTAGGTTCATTAGCAGTTTATTGGTGGGCACCGCACCAACGGGAGGACATTCATCTTCTCGAGAACAGGGCATTGCTATGTACTCTTAATACCAATTCCTTAGAGGATACACTTCCTCAAATGCACACGTAGAGGCTTAGCTCTCTGCTGCTTCGGCAAGGTTTCTTTCTCTTTTTTTCCAAATGGCAAAGTGGTTGCTACTTTGAGAGCCCAGTGCATGCTGAGCAACACATTCATTTCATCTTCCCAACCCTGACTATGCATTTTTTCCACTACATATATCTGGACACTGGCAGATTATTTTCTGTTTCTCCTAGATCATGTTCAAAATGTTCTTCAAGTGACTTCTTCAAAGTTTATGATTTTCTTTCTCTTTCTATATGCCCAGATCCCTGGAAACATTGCAGAATTATGGCTGTGTGATCATCAGACTATAGAAATCCACACCTTGTATATTTATTTTCATCGTCCCTGTTTCTTAGCAAGAAAGCTAGCAGATAAATCAAGATATCACAGGGTTCTCTGGAGGTTCACCAGTGGTTCAGCACTGTGTAAAGACTACGTCCTGCTGTTTATGTATTTCAGAGGTATGGGATGATTCCCTGGGAATTCACTGCCCATTACCATGCTGGAACATTGCCCCACTGAAAAATCCATCACTTAGGGACATAACCTCATCTGGGAGAATTTCCTCAGCTGTTTTTCTCATTAGTCTTGAACTTGCCAGCAGCTGCCTCAGAGAAGGCTTTAGATGCTCTCTATTTAAATTACAAGTATGCAGCGTGATCCTTCCATTTAGTAAAAAACCTTCCAATCACTGCTCACAGGATTGACTCTGCAATAAAAAATAAAGAGAAAAGGATTAGAAAATGTGATGCTGTAGAATTCAATCGCATGTATTTGACATAATGCAAGAAACAGGGATTAGACTATAAACTTAACATTCTGTTCTGCAGCAGCCTTTATTTCCAAGCATAAACTTTGGCGTGCAATTAATTTTTCATCGAAAATTCTTTGATTAAAAATTTAGCAAATACTAACTGCCTACAGTGTCATAAGCACTCAGCACACACACATGGATAAGCAGAGAAACTGTTTCTGATGATTCTTTAGAGTCGAATAACAAGATTTAGGCAAATGGTCTTGATAATATGTCAAAATCTTGTGTACAGCTGTTCCTGCCATCTGTAGTCTATCCATGCTGATGTACCTGCTTAGATTGCATGCTTACAGTGATGGGGACAGTTAAAGCTAACAAGGGTTTGTGACAGGAGAATAAATACACATTAATGTTTGGATGAAGCGGTTGTCAAAATGTGTACCTGTGATTCTTATCCTAAGGTTATATGATTATTATATATTTGCATATACAAATATACATGCATATATTGCATATGCATTATATATACATACATAATTCTTATAAAAGAGTGTAAGTAATAGAATAAATAAGCCACTTGTCTACAAAGCAAACAATGAATGAGACTTCAGGTTTATTTTGGTTGGTAGTACTGGCTAAAAATATATTGTTTTTGATTGTATCATTCACATCCTATAGGGAAAAAAACTTCATCTTGAGTTCTATAGGATTCTATAGGAGTTCTATAGAAGGGCTTTAAGAGACACAAAGCTCTTGTGTAAAGGAAAGGGGCTCAAAGATGAATAATGGCAGCAGCAAAATGACAGTATGACTTACAACACCCGAGAGATGGATAGGAATGGAGCTGTGTTTTGAGAACAGAGCTCTACAGTACCAGAAGGAGTAATAGCATGGGTTCAGTTTGATCTCTAAACAGATAAGAAGCAAAGGAATGCCTTGATCTTTTTCAGACCCTACCCTATGTTACCTTCCAGATCTCCTCATTAGCAGAGCCAAAGCAATAGCCAGTTGCCAAAGGAATTTGCATGGACTAGTTTTTCAAGCAGCAACATTACAGAACTAACAAAATGGAAGGGAGGGCACATGGTGAGAGAATGAATGGGAATCACACTACGTAGCACATATTAATTTCTACATAAGCAACTCCAATGTGTCAGATTGTAAATTATACTTGTTTCCTTACTTAGAATGTATAACTAATACACAACCCCAAAAGAGAGGACATCATCCCCTCCCTGTACTTATTTGTAAGAACTTCTAATATGAGTCCAGCCTTCATGCATGGAACTTTCTGAGGAAGGCATGCAGGAGTAAGCCTTATCCATACCCTTTTCCTTTGTAAAATCTCTATCAGGTCCAGTTGAACAAATAAACATATGTGAAGACTAGCAATTCTGAATATTATGTTTGATGTAAAGTTCATCCATCCTAAGGAAAACAATATCCCAGTTTAGAGAAATTTTTACTTTGGGCAGAGTAATTTGAGCTAGATGGGAATACTGCATACTGGTGTGATAAATACCATTTCTGCTTCCTACCCTCACTCAACAGAGAGACCTCTTCTGTCTTACTTGTAAGATTTGACAGACTTCACACAGCAAGTTCATGCAAAGGAGTCAGCACAAAGGTTCTTCATGATTCAGCAACTGGTTTTCTAAACTGTTTCTTTTTACGCTCACTGAACACATATCTCTTAGCTACCTAGGTATTATTTCTATAGTTTCTCTGTGTGGTAGGTTAAATGGCAGCTAAAGATTCATGCTAGAATATTTAGACCATAGTGGGTGGAACTGATTGGGAAGGATTAGGAGGTGTGGCCTTGTTGAAGGAGGTGTGTCAATGGAGACAGGCTTTGAGTTTTGGAAAGACCCACAATGTTCGTAGTGCTCTATCCTTGCCTTCTGGCTGTAGATCAAGATATGAGCTCTCAGTTGTTCCTTCATTCTGACATAATGGTATAACAGGACTAAGAGGAATTTGATATATGCTTCTTTGACCATGGTGTTTTTTCACTGCAATGGAAAAGTATCTAAGGCATTATGTTTCCACTTTTTTCTTCTTAGCCTGTTAAGTAAAATGCTGTCAAAGTAAGGGCAATGACAGAAGCATAGGATTTGTTAGGAGAGTCACCTAGTTTTTGACCTTTTTTTTTTTTTTTTTTTGATTTGAGAATGGGAGAATCCTGGGCAAGTTCTGAGTATTCCTCAGCCCTACATCCTTACCCATAGAGGGAACATGATGCTTTTCTAACTGATATTGTTGTCATATGGAGCAAATTAGAAAACTAATATCCAATTACAGGCGATGGTCAAGTAGTAGATTTTAATGAATGTTGCTGGATATTGAGTGTCATGGCCACTATTGACACATTTGGTAGAGGGAATGATATGTAATGTGGGTGTTTCTTTTTGTGCTTCACAGGGCATATAATACCTGGAGGGCAATAGTATATGGGAGCTGATGAGGGAATACATATTCAACACCATATGGTCAGCTATGCACATAACCAATTTTTGTTACGAGTTACGTCAGTCAGGCTGTCACCACAAAATGACACAGACTAGATGATTTAAACATTAACATTTATTCTCCTAGATCATACGTTAAATTGGTTGATTCCATTCTAAGTCTTCTTGTAGCTTGCCCCATTTTGCTTTATGCCCAATGACTTCTCTTAGTATCTTATGGATACTAAGGGAATAGAGCAAGCTCTCTAGTGTCTCTCTTTGTAGGGTTATTAATCACATAATTTAGGAACCTGCCATATGCTATATTCTAACTTTAACTGCTCTGTAAAAATCATGTCTAAACACAATCACACGAGGAGTTAGAGCTTTAATACAAAGAGTTCTCAGAGTCACAAAATTTAGTTCATAGCACTATTATTATTATTGCTGTTCTTAAATTTTAACATAAGTATTTGCTCTGCTCATGTCTAGCCATTTCCCGCTACGTCATTAGATTTGGGGATCTTAGAGATTGCTCAGCAGATAAAGCAATTTCTCTACAAGTGTGAGGACTGGAGTTTGGATCCACAGAACCTTCTTAAAACCTGTGTCCTCATGGCAAGTCACATGTGATCACAGTGTATGGGAGGCAGAGATTAATCATCAGACAAGCCAGACTAGCCACAAAGGAAAGACCTAGATTCAATGAGACACTGCATTAAAATATATATGGGAACTGAGGAAAACACTAAGTGTTAAATTGACATCTACACATACATACCCACATGTGTCCCCACACATGTGAATATACATGCATGTACACCATATACACATCCTTATGCTGAAAGCAGTCTATATATCTATAGTCTATATATCTACTATCTATATAGTCTTTGTATTTGTATAGGATATTGGGATAATTATATCTGTAGATCTTCTCTAGTATACAGATCTATTTGCGTTTTGATATTTATGACATCAAAGTAACTGCCTCATTAAAATCTACAAAAGATTGCTAAAAGGATGGTAGAAGAGACAAATTCATATGGAGTTGATGCCAGTCTTACTTTATGTGACTGCAGACAACAGTCTTACAGTGGGAAGGAGTTATGTGGCTTCTGAGTTAATATTGGGAAAACTTTTTCACAATTAATGTTGCCTGAAATTGGAGTCATTTGCATTTTCTGGTAACATCACCAGTTTATTCAGTTACTTAATTCGAAGCAGACTTGCTCAAATGACATGATCCAGGCTGGAAATGACCTGAGTTACCTGGGGCGATGCATTTCCTCTTCATGAGCCTCATGTTTAAAGTGACAGTGTTGGCAGATGGTTCCTCTCAATTTTTACAAGTTTTTTTTTATAGCTATAGAGACACATTTTACTGGGTGATCATCTTATGGAATATTGGGAAGTCAAATATAGCTATGAACACTCATTTTACCCTCTCATTTAAGTATAATCTCTGTGTTATGTGCTTCTTGATCATTCTTCTCAGGATACTTGCAGTTGAAAGAACAGAAATTCACTGTTAAGAATGTTAAGAAAGAACAGGTTTATTGTAAAGACATAGAAGGCAATGTTATGAGTAACCAATAATGAGAGATAAGAGAAATAAACTCCAAAAACCCTATCCTAAGTGTGTGTCTTGCCATCTTGAGTGAGAATAATATTTTCTTCAATTTTCTGTTAATCTGTGTGTTATCTATCATCACTGACCTCCATGTCTTGAGGAATGTATTCAAAAGTTTTGTCATCTACCAATTCACTTCAATAAACACTGTGACCAAAAGCAACCGCAAGAGGAAAGGGGCTCTTGGCTTATGCTTCCAGATCTCAATGAATCAATGGAGGAAGTCAGCTCAGGAACTTAAGGCTGAAGGCAGGCAGGAACCATAGAGGAAAATTTCTTTTCTGAATATTTTCTTTATTTACATTTCAAATGTTATCTCCCTTTCCTGGTTCTCTTCCAGAAAACCCCATCCCATCTCTTCTCCCCCTGCTTCTATTCAGGTGCTCCTCTGCCTACCCATTCCCTCCTGCCTCCTAGTCCTGGCATTTCCCTACACTAGGGCATTAGCTTTCACAGGACCAAGGGCCTCTCTTCTCATTGATCCCATCGAGGCCATTGTCTGCTACATATGTGGCTGGATCCATGGGTAGCTCCATGTTTACTCTTGGGTTGCCAAGAAGTGCATGCTGACAGGAACCTGATATAGTTGTCTCCTGAGAGGCTCTGTCAGAGCCTGACAAACACAGAGCTGGAGGTTCTCAGGCAACCATTGGACTAAGCACTGGGTCCCCAGTGGAGGAGTTAGAGAAAGAACTGAAGGAGATGAAGGGGTTTATAACCCATAGGAAGAACAATAATATCAACTAACCAGAGGCCCCAGAGCTCCCAAGGACTAAACCACCAACCAAAGAGGAATATTTCTTGCTGGCTAGCTCTCTGGCTCTCTCAGGGGCTCATGATCAACCCTGGTCTTACACAGCCCATGGTCATCTGCCTAGGCATGGTGCTGCTTATGGTAGGCATCAACTAAGAACTAACGTAATTCTGTATTGATCTAGGTAATTCTTCAGTAGAGCCTTATTTTTCTCAGATGACTCTAGGCTGAGTCTAGCTGGCAATTAAAGCTAACTAGGGCACTGGTGTTCTGCAATCAGCTGTGCAGAGTAGTCCTTGTCTTGGAGGTAATGTTTGCATCACAGTTTCCAGGGACAACATGCAGGAGAAAGGAGTTAATTGGTTGGACAGCCACAAAAGAGACTACAGATATGAAAAGAATAAGACAATAATCTGTTAGTTACCATCCACGCAGCACACAGTGATAACTGGTTTATTCCTGGGAGTAGAAAAGGACTACTCTATGCATTCATCAAACTAAATTGGGACTGTAGGAGTGCTTGGAGTATTAAACTCATAGCAGGAGAGCCATAGCAAGAACTGGTTGGACACAGGAAACCAAGGGTTGGGCCTGACTCCTTCAACTAGATCTGTAAAGACAATGACATTTAGCATCATGATAACAATGGTCCCATCAGACTGTCACCTGACCATCACATGTGTGTATGCAATGACTAAACGACAGGCAGAGAACTCCAGACTGCCCCCGGAGTTCAACTCAGCTATTTTCTCTGCTATTGATAGAGCCTACTAAATTGTTGTCTGACTATCCTCCCACTCACTGGGCGGGCTTGAGCTCCATCCCTGTGCCCAGACCTATTCTTGCCTCTTCCTTTGGTTCCACAGCCTCTAGTATGGTTCACTCCTGCAGCAGGTCCTTGGCCCTGTGTTTCCCCTCCATGGCAGCAGTAGCTGTCCTCTCAGCTGGTTCTCTACATTATTTTCACAGTGACTGTGCTTGCATATTTATCACCTTCTCTGTTTTCTCTGGTCTCTGAAACCCCCTTTTCAAATAATTCACTTCACTGGATAATCAGCATATAAGATTTTCCCTTCATTTTGACTTTTTTGAAAAAAACATGCATGTTGGTAGATCCTTTTGTACTTCTTTCTCCTGATAATCTTTGTAACCTGGCCATCATAGCCAGTAAAACTTCTGTACTTTAAAATGTTACTTTGGCTCAAGAAATCCTGATTCCGTGTCCCTGGCATAGGGTACTCACAACAATTCTGAAGCTGACAGAGGACACCTTCAGTGCTCAGGACCAGGCACCATCTGCTTGGTAAACTTTGACTTGTCTAGCACCTAAGTTTAACCTGTTCATTGTTTTTCCACAATGGGTTAGGCAACATATTGATATTTTAGTGTGCTTTTGATAACATTATGCTTTTATTTTGTTTATTATGGATATGTACATATGGCTATGTATATGTATATTAGCTACACAATTATAAGTTCAACTTTAAGCGAAAGCACATAGTTGTATAAACATCAAATGTCAAAACATTCCAGTCATCAAAATTCCAAATGTGTTGCTGTTTCCTCAGTCCTCCATGACCTTTGCCCTGGAAGTCAATTGCCTGCCTCCAGTATCTGCAGTCCCACCTTTTGCAGGATGTCACCCATATGGAATTAGCATTGTGTAAACTCTGAATTTAGCATCTTTTCCTGGATGTAAAGTTCTTGGCCCCCATCCTTGATGTCTGTGTGAATGATTGGTTGCCTGTTTTAATTCAGTATTAGAAGCCGAGGAATAAGGTTTTGGGGATCTAGAGCTTTGCTTCCCTGGTAATGAATTGCTGATGTGTTTAGTGAAGGCTTGTCATGTTTTACACCAGCCAACAATGAGTGGAGTTCTGTGACATTTCATTTTCTCCCCAGGGTTGTCAGCTATCTTAGCAATGTTCATAAGAGTATAATACTGTCTCCGTGTGTTTTATTTTTAGTTATAAAAGGACTAATAGTGTTGAATATCTTCTCTCTCTCTCTCTCTCTCTCTCTTTCTGTGTGTGTGTGTATGCACACACACATCACATGTGCTTCCCCATTTGTATGCTTCATATTCTTTCATAAATTATATGACTCCTTTAAGAGATTTTATGAAAGTAGTTTTTATATATTATATAGACACATGCCCACATGCTCATGCTTCACCAGGTTTGTCATACATTTATTCCTTGGGTAAACCTTGGAGCTGTCTTGTTTTTACAGGTATTTTTTATTTTTGAAATTATAATACAAGTATATCTTGTTCTCCTTCCCTTTCCTCCCTCCATGTCCTCCTACAGACTCCTTCCATTTACCTGTCCTTGCTCTTTTTTTCCAATTTATGTCCTTTTAAAAAAAATTAATTGCTGTTACATTCATATACATAAGTTTTTAATATCAACTTTAACTTTTATTTTAGACTTTGAGGAACATTCTAGAATCATAACAGAGTGTTTTCATGTATTCCTCACTCCATTTTCTCTAACCCTGCTTCCAGTCATAGTTTATTTGATAAAACAGTATGGTGAAAGGCAAGCTGGGGATGAAAGGTTTTTTTTTTTTTTTCATCTTTCTGCTTGTGGTTCAGTGTGCAGTCAGGGAAGGATTCAAAGCAGGAGAAACCTTGTGTATGCACAGAAAGCAAGACAAGAAGAAATGCTGTGTGTTGCCTTGGCTTCCAGTGACTTGCTCAGTTTGCTTCCTTATCTAACCCAAAACCACCTATCCAGGTGGCTTAAACTGATATCTTTCTAATGCGTTGAATCCTTTTACCTTAATCCATAGTTTTTATAACCCTGGACTTTGAAAAATAGTTGTATTCATTAAAAAAGTTTTTTTGTGTGTGACAGAATATTTGATAAATGTGATGCATAACTTAGAATGTCAATTAACTTACACTAAAGAAACCAGATATTATTTTATTAAATATTTTTCTTCTTCCTGTTTTACTTTTCATTAATTTTGATCACACACATATAGTTCAATTGAAGTTTGCCATGTGACTCCAGAGTTCTAACTTTGATGTTGCCATGTTGCCGTATTTTGCTCTCTTTTGTTCCTGGGATCCTGCTGGCTGTGTGTTTGACTTACTGTTATTGTTGCTGTTGCTTTACAAGACAGGATCTGTCTGTAGCCTTGGCTGTCCTGGAACTCACTTCGTAGACCACGGTGACCTTGAACTCAGAGATCTTCCTGCCTCTGCCTCTCCAGTCCGGTGATCAAAGGCATGTGTTGCCACTTTTGTATTATCTTTATAACCTATTCCTCTGTGTACTGAACTGAACTTCTTTCTTGGATCCAGTTACCTCTTACCTCCTATGTCAAAAGTTTCATTTCTAGGAGTTTGACTTTGGTTTTCTTTTTATATCTTATAATTATGCTAGATGTCACCTTAAATATGGAAAATAAAATTACAAAAGTCATGTAATCATCTTTGTATATTAATTTCTGAGCTGTATAACTGAGTTAATTCAGAGAGGTTAAGTTTCCTTCTTATATTCTTTTTGTGCCTGAAATGCCCATTGGGTGCCTAGTGCTGTTGTGTTTACCTTCCTGGGCTCTGAAGCTCCTTTTGTTTTTAGATATTTCCTCCTTTTCATTTAGTTGAATGCCGTTGAACCAGGCTGATGTTTCTGAGGGTTGAATGAAAGTCAGTTTGCTAGACTGAACAAAAGCAGCATTTACGGTAGTTCTTAGTTTCCCTCTTTTTGAGCCCGTGTCCTTAGCTTTTCTATTTCCCACATTCTATGCATTTGGAAGCGTCTCCATTTGTGTGATAGGAACAGTCCCGTGGTCTTTCTGAAGATTATCCACCTGCGGCTTTAAGATTTGAATCACCCCGCATACATCCTTCTCGCTGCATCTCTGTACCCATGAGCACTCTCCTCGGCACCGAAGGACACCTGCAGGTCTACAGCACGCTGCCCAGGCGGCCAGCTCCCACAGCCATCGGCCCTATACATGCTGCTTGTTCTCCACTCTCTTCAGCAGGGTCTGTCTTTATCACTCCTCTCTCCGCTGTGACCAAGAATTGTTCTACCGGCAGGAAGCAAGAGTAGTTATGGGCTCTTACTTAGCATTTAATTTTCCAATCTTCGGGATTTCCAATATCTGAAAACACTGCCTCACACATCATTCTGTCTTTTAGCTGTTAAGGAAGGAGAGCACATCTGGCTCCTCTGGTTCTATCTTGTCCTAACAAAGTCCTTCCTTACTTATATCATGTACAGAGTACCCGAACACAGAGACTTTCCATAAATAAGTTATTATGGATTGCATAATATCCATAGGGCATCTTAGAAACAAATGCGACCTTTTGAGAAAAACAGGCAAGTATTAGAATTATGTAAAAATTAGAATCAAGGGAATCAAATAACTAATGTACAGTTTGACTTGCCTTAGGGTTTATAATATTTGGAGACCAAAGTGAGAGATTGTTGGCAATTTAGTTCGCTTTCTTCTTCTGAATTCCACATGTGTTCCTCAGTCAATAGTCATCTGGATATCATTAATCATACAGTTGCAGAGATGACTTGAAAGCTACAATATGGCTTCCTTGAATATTTTGGGAAATTCAATAGAGGTTACTTTGAACACTGAAATTATCTATATTTCTTAGTCAAGGTGAGTCATTCCTGTGTCAGAAATTGCAGCTTTAGGGAGAATGTAGATAGAAAACAATTTTATCAATGGGAACTTGGCATGAGAACTAGTATACAGGTGCTTGTGAAGCATACTTCCAGGGCAGAAAGACTTAAACCACAATCTGTAGCAATTTCTCAGAAGGGCCTTGTACAGGTAAAATTTCAATATATCCTCATCTTTGTACTGCCTTCAAATAATGAAGCAATTCAAATTGTTTTCCCTGTATATGGATTAGAACATTCAATTACATTTCAATTATGTACTCGACTGTATTTAAGATACTCCCAATCTGTACTGTCATATCGGTTCCTTTTTAAAAATAATCTTTAGCCATCTTTTAAAGATTAATTTTGAATTATCTGTATGTCTCTCTGAATATGAATATGAGCAGTGCTCACAGAGGCCAGGAGAGGGTGTCAGATTCCCTTGAACTGGGATTACAGACAGCTGTGTGCTAGGAACGACAAGCACTCTGGCTTTCTTCAGTAGCCATGAATGCTCCTAGCTGCTGAACCATTTGCCAGACACAGTCAGTCACAACTTAAAGGTACTATAGTAAGCAATATTATAGTATCTCTTGAAGTAAGGTAGGAAGATTTCATGGGCTTCAAAAGAACAGATGTGTGGCCAAGCTCGGATGTCCCACCCTGTTCTCTGGTCTTGTCCTTCAGTAATGCCATCTGCCAAGTACTACAGTGGACACCTCTGAGGATTCACAGTCTGATGCACAGGAGAGACAGCTTGTCATAGGACTGAATAGACGCTTCAGGAAAGCACAGGCCACAGCACTGTGTTCACATGGGACTAGACATGCAACATAGTGCTCATGAGTTCCTTTACCGCTCACTAACATGTGTGATATGATCACAAGTACTACATAGGAAGCCAGGAACTGTAAGGAAACGGTGCAGAAGATATCAGGTGTGAATCCAGTCTTCACGGGCCAAGTGAAGGGACTAAAATTAACTGTATTTTACCAGTCAGAATAAAGATGCTTGCTTTGCAGACACTTTCGTGTGTGCTGGACATTTTCACTTATTTGGTCTTCCCAAACAACACTGTCCAGAAGTTAGTCTGCCCATTTTACAGATCAAACAATAGATTAACTAAATTACCAAAGAAACAATGAGGTGGTCGTTCGAACCAAGGTGTCCTTAATTGTCCAATGATTCATTCTTTGTATTATGATGGACAATTCTGGCTTCTTAAGATTTATCTCCTAAATCATTTCTTCTGATATGCTTGTCAAGAAAACAAACAAAGGGCTGGGGATTTAGCTCAGTGGTAGAGCGCTTACCTAGGAAGTGCAAGGCCCTGGGTTCGGTCCCCAGCTCCGAAAAAAAGAAACAAAAAAAAAAAAAAGAAAAGAAAACAAACAAAGGTAAAATTCCCCCTCGTTCCTGCCTTAAGTCTCTATAAAAATCCTCTCTGTGTGGCCCCACCCAAATGTGTCCATTCGGACACAGCTTTGCCGCACCCATTGTTCACCAATGCATAGTCTGTCTGGTAAGCTGGAGCCCAGTGATCAGCTCACCGGGTTCCATGGGCCTCCTTGGAAACTCCAGCACATCAGTGTCTCTGATCCTTTGTTCTCTCTCACTGTCCTAGAGATTATTCCCTTAGGCATCCTCTCATGTCCCACCCCTTCCTGACACAAGATTCTGTGAGCAGGATAATCCGTTAAAGAACTCCGTCATGACCTCATGGTATGAAAACGGTCACTTCACATCAGCAATCATCAGCACATTTTCTGGGCCCATTTTTCTATGGGGTTTATAGCTTGTATTAGAATACACACTAACTATAATATAACGTATTATCTGAAATGGACGGTTTCTTTATTTTGTTCATCCTGTCTTCCTCAGCCAGAAGGTAACTTGCATGAGGGCAAGTGCTTTGTTTGGTGGTGAAATCTCTGCTTTTAAATAGTGCACATTGGCGGGTAGCAGCTTACCACAGCTGAAGTCTGAGACCAGCAAGCATTTATTTTCACAGGACAGACCCTGAAATGAATTTATGGGAAGAACATACTTTTGGAGAAGGCCCTTGGGTAAAGACCTTCCTTCCTTCTTCCCAGAAATTCGTGCGTCCTTGGTCTGCTACCACAGTGCCCACCTATGCCACTGTTTGTATATTCTTTCTGTTTGTATATTCTTCCTCTGTATCAGTTCAGTTGAAGACCTGCATGAACCACAAATATCCTCTTGTTAACTAATTACAACTGTGACGATCATTTTCAATTAAGGCAACGTTAGATGTCCTAGACTGACATAAACCTTGGGGAGTCATTTACTTACATTGGTGTCCTCTGTATTTGGTAGAGACTAGCTGAGCAATAGACCTTATGGATGCCCTGGAATACTTATGCCCTATGCTCTTTGTGCTCCTCTGTTACTGTCTATGGAACCTTTTACCTTCAGCACATCCTTGAAGATATTACCCAGTGTATTCATGCACACTTTGTACCTTTGAACCTGGGCGTGTCAATTTAGTTTGCTGTAGCCAAGGCAACTTAACAAACCTGTTGCTGAGACCTAGAAGCTCTCGCGCATTTGAGCTCCTTTTCCATCTAAGAGAGATGGATTCCCCATGTGGACATATTTGTGGAGAGTAAGGTCACGTGGAAACACTCTTCTCTTACTGGGTATATATTTGAGAGCATATGAAAATAATCATCTTTCCAGGATGGATTAACTCAGCTAAGCACAACATCCACCTAACCCAACTTCACTAACTGACCAAGTGGCAGCATATTTTAAAGGATATGAATATATGAATGTTCTGTTTTAACTTTAACACATGTGTATTCTTTCGGTTTTCATATGTACAGGTGTGTTTTGCCTACATGTGTATCTATCTGTGTACCAGAGTGTTGTCTAGGGTCCATGGAATCCAGAAGAATGCAACAGATCCCCTGGAACTGAAGTCACAGATGGTTATCAGTCACCCTGTGGACATTGAGAATCAAATCCAGTTTCTCTGAAGGAATAGCCAGTGAGCTTAAGGGCTAAGTCACCTCCTCAGACTCTGGCTGATATTTTAGCTAGCTGTGTGAGCTTTGACTCTTTCAATGATCACCTAATCTTTTTCATTAAAATATACAAATAAATATGAACATATCTATATCAACATCATATCCATGCATGCCAATATCCTTTTGATTTAATAATAATCTTTTAAATTTTATGTAAGAGGTCAAAATATAGACATCTATTCAAAGTACATGATTCATCTAAAATTTAGTTATTCCAATTCCTAAACACATTAAACAAAGCAAAGGATTTTTACAGGATTGCTAGCTTAATGCTCTTTTATGATGGAAAATTTGGTAAAGCATTAAATTGTTTGCCAAAATGGTTGAATAACAAAAGAGAGAGTTGATGCTTCTGTCATAAGGTCACCTGTAATTCTGTTTAGATATGAACACTTATTTGGATGAGAGAAAGAAGACAGACATGTGATTCCTTCTCTAATGATCTTAAATATAATTATAGTTTATAAATATTACATTATATAATTAATAGAAAACATATGCCAAATTACTTAACATATGACTCTCAATTTGATGATGAGGCTATAAAATCTCTCTAAGACATAAAAAGATCCTAGCAGATAAAGCTGTGCCTTTAAAAGGCAAAAATAATTGATAAAGTTAATAACACCAGCAAATGTATCACGTCACTAAGGTGTCTATTAATGGTATGTGGTAATTTTGACATTTTTTCCCTGAATGTCTTGTAGAGTCAATGCCACATACCTCAGGAAACAATGTCCTGCTCATCTCTCACTGGCACTTGCTTTTCTGGTAGCCTACTCAGTTGGATCAAATTGCAAAAATGAAACAGAGCCATGCACACAGGCACGCATCCATGCAAACACACATATGCATACACCTATGGTATTAATTCATAGGAAAATTTTCTCAGGTGAGAAGTTAAATGATGGATTTTGAGAGAAAGGGTCAAGACTTCTTGAATGGGTTTGAATTCCCACTTCTCATCTCTCCCCGACCCCCAAAGCAGCTCCTCAGGTCCATTTACCTAAAGAGGCATGGTTAGAGTCTCATCAAGTACCAACTGAATACAGCTTTCTAGATTTCAGACAGGCCTTGAGAACCAGCTGCTAATGAATATGGGATGTTGCAGCCTTTCCTTGCCATATTTTGCTTCAGGGCTCTGAACAGATAGTTCCTCTGTGCATGTTCAACTCTGAGTCAGTGTGACAGGCGCTGCTAGGCACGTGTGTCTGTGTACATGGTTTCAGCAGAATGCTATTTTTTTCCCACACAATAAGATCACAAGGAAGATCTCCTTCTGACAGTCTTGTTCATGCCATTGTGAGAGAGCAGCAGGAGAGAACTTTGCAGGATTTTTGTTCAACGTTTCGTTTCTGTCAGCTTAGTTCTGTGGAATGCTTACAGCCACCTGCAGCAGATACCCCCGCCAGTCTGAGGCTGTGGATGCTTTCTGATTTAATCCCATCTGTCTGGAAAGACAAATACTTTCCTGAGGTTTTGACAGGGGGAAGGAATTGAGGCTGCTCTTCAGACTTAAAACTTTCTGTTGAATGTAATGGGAAGATGTATGGTTAGAAGGCGGCTTGATGCTTTTTATTGTCCATTGCTTGTAGTCTTTGCCCCAATTCAAAAAAGTTTGAAGAATCGCATATTAATACAACTCCTGCCAACTGGTAACATTTTGTAGAAAAAAAATCATACTGCATTTTCTCTTACCCTGAAATTAGAATAGTGTTGGATGACTGGCAATGCAACCAGAAGCCATGGATTGCATGGCCACAGCACTCCTTCTGCTCTTCGTTTCTTTAGGGGACCTCATACATTTATAAGTGGGTGTCACTGTCTCCCACCCTTATGCTTTCTGAGCGACACTGAGCCATAATGATGCTCATTATGAATTCCTATTAAACAGTGAGAAGTGATATACAAGGAGCATATTCTATTACTAAAGTCTACACAATATCACTACATACATATTATAAAAAAGATGTTTTACACTTTGTTTTTATATAGCTCTTTGCTGATTAAAAACATGTGTATAGTCTTTTGACTACATGCATGTCTGTGTACTGTGGGGAGTCTGAGGCCCACGGAGGTCCGAAGTTGGCACTAGACTCTTCAGAACTAAAGTTACTGAGGGTTGTGATTCACCATATGGGTGCTGAGAACTGAATCTTGTTCCTCTGCTCTAGTTTTAAATGCCTGTAACCGCAGAGCCATCCCTCTGGTCCCCAAACATTCACAAGTTCAGCTCAAAAAACAGTGCAGAACTAAACAGCAACAATAATCCACCAGGTTTGTGCAGCATCCTGAAAATTTGCCCAGGGTCTGGTCTAGTGTACAGTGGAGTGTTACACAGTTGTCTAACGTGTATAGCCCTGCATTTCAACCCAATACCACACACAGAATTGCATGCATGCATGAATGAAATAATACAGAAATTTCCTGGGAACGAAAAGCTATTCAAAGCATTTGATTCTGATAAATTTTTAAAAATTTTATATGCAGAGATTCTCTGATGATACTGGCCACACTACACTTAGCACAATTTAGGCAAGCTGTGTTTTGCCTTAAATGCACTGAGATCAGCTAAGTAACTGCCTTCATCAGGTTAAAAATGCTTCTATGGTCTAAAATATTGTGCATAAAAGTCATCCACTCAGCCCATAAAACTGCTTTGTAAGGAAGGAGTAAAGACAGGAAGACTACCAGTGTCACTCAGAGTCCTGGCACCACAACAGCAGCTGTTCCAGAGAAAGCCCAGTTTTCTCTCACACATGAACCCAGGATGAAAAGGTCAGTGGAGACGAAAGCTTCCCTGAACGGTACGGTGCCGGTGCCCGCTTAGCCACAACGCAAATGCCAGCATCTTCACATCCTTATAACCCGTTTGCGTTTGTCAGGAATAACAAGAAGATAGATGTGGCCTTCATCTAGTTTCAAATGTGCTGTTCGACACATGATAGGTAGCTGGAGTCAGTGCATTTTCTTGAATAGCAGCTGACAGTGAACTCCTTGCCTTTCAGGGGGTAACGCCAGCCTTGAGAATCCATCTATCTGCTAAGCCAGCAGCTAACGCAAATAATTAGTTTATTCCAGGTCCCCTTTCCCTTTCTTCTTAATGGTTTATATTCTCAATAGAATCATAGTTTTTATTATGTAGAGTGCTATGGCCTAACACTAGTTTATAAGTGAATAGCCACAAAATGTAAATTCTCTTTTATTGAGACAAATAAATGTCAATAAACTAGTTCTAGGGAGTCTGGGCCTAACTCACCAGAAGCCTTGGACAATTAAAAATGAAAAATACTTGTTTAAAACATCACTATACAATATATTTCTTGCTTTATTATTATTATTATTGTTATTATTATTATTATTTTGCAAATCCTGGAGGGAGCATAAAATTCACATAGTTATGATATGTAGAACTTATTTAAAGAAAATAAGGAAGCTTTACAGTAAGATATTAGTCAGAAACACTGAGTGGACAGGAGGGAAAAACAACAGACAATCTCTTTGGGCACCTAGTTCATGTTATATAGCTCACAGGATGTCTTGATTTAGAGTCTGTCAAAAGAGACCCTGAAGCCTGGCATCACAGCATTTAGCAGGGTCAGGGCAGCCAGGTCTATGTAGTAAGATTCTGTCTAAAAGAAGGAAACAAAGAGCAACAACGACACCCCCATCATACCCTGGATCACTGAATTTGACTAGACTCAGTGGTCCTCAAAATCAGTGAGGTCACGATCCTTTGGGGTGTCACATATAAGATCGTCTGGATATCAGACATTTACATTATGATTCATAGCAGTAACACAATTACAATTATGAAGTAGGAATGAAATAATTTTGTGGTCGGGGTCACCACAACATGAGGATCTGTATTTGAGAGTCAGAGCATTGGGAAGGTTGAGAAGCACAGACTAAAATAATTCACGTGGCTGGTGATTTCTGAAAATGGAGTAAGGTGACAGAGAAAGAGCGAATGGATGCTTACAGCACAGGTTCACTGAGCAGCCTCTGACGAACTGTGTTGAGCATTACCATGGAAGGCAAGAAGGGTCGAGCTTTTGCCCTCGACCCTTCATTAGTCTACACGGAGGCTGGAATTTTACTTCCATTCTGTCCCTGTGTGTGCTGAAAATATTTCTGGGTGTGTGTGCTTTTGGAGTGTAAGACGTTAAGCAATACTGGCATCATGTGGCATGCCTGGCATGGAGACAGTAATCTGGATGTGTTGAGGAAACATTAGAGCCAAAACCTTCAACTGCGTATGCTCCCTTTGTTTTGTTATTTGAAAGAGCTGTGGAGTTAGTCAAACTAATGTATTCCTTTATTTGTATTTGTTCCTTTGTTTTGAAAACTGGTCTCATTATGTTGCTCAGGCTGGTCTCCGAGGTAAATTGCCTTCCCCAACTTCTAGAGTACTGAGACTACAAGTTCATGCTAATACACCTGCCTCACTGTACCACTATATAAAAAAGCAGAAAGTCAACAAAGATAGTAACTCGGCCAGATTTGTCACAATAACTAGTGATCGAGCAAAGCCCCAGGTGAAATTCCACAGACGTTCAGACCTTTTAATTGTCTCATTATCCTGTACTGAATACATAGAGATAGAATACAAGTGCTTTAAAAATGATTAATCCAAAGCCCGAGGCACAGAGGAGTGCTATTTCACTATCACAGCACAATGCTAATGCTGATGGCCATACAAAAGAGTGACTTCCAAGATGAGGATCAATAGCTAACTAGTGAGGACTGGGGGAGAGAGAATCAGTCTTCCCCAGAGACGAGGTCCATGATTAAGTTATCTAGTGTCAACTTTTCGACATCAAACATGTACATAGGATAAAGATTAAAAGGACCCAGCAGGTTATATTTATATAGTGATTTGTTTATCTCTTTATGGAACATTATTAATTAAGGGGAATGAGGCCATGACTTTGAGAAGAAGTTGGTAAGGGGAGCTGCCAGGAGGAAAGGAAATGGGAGTGTGTGATGTAAATACAGTACCCAGATAAAAAAAAAGGAATCAGTGACTGGTCATTTTACTCATGAATATCTTGGAGGATGGCAATCTGATCTGGAGATTAATAAACCTTGAAAAGATTACAAATGAAAAATCATTAACTATAGGAATTTAAGTCATTAAAAACTCATTTCTGTAAGGTGTGTTTCTTCCTCACGTGAAAGAAAAGGGTCTTTGTTTCCCCCTCAATTCCTCATCAGTAGGTCTGGTGCTCTCTAAAGGACTTGGACTGAGTGGGTCCTGTTAAACCATGTTCAGAGAGTTTACCCTTGAATAAGGACCTCTATTGCTTTGTGAGTATATCTTGGTACCTTTTTCTGTTGGCAATTTATGGACAGGACTGCGGCTTTGTCATTACTTCTCTGTTCCTCACTGCATTATTGCATGGCCTGCACAGCAACAAAGAAATATTCTCAACGTCATTCCAGCATAGCCATTGAGCAGCTTGGATGTCCAGAAGGTAGCCAGGCGTGATGGTGTGAGAACTTTTACTTTATTAAATGGCCACTTCACTTTTTCCTTGCAGTTGCTATAAAAACGCACCTTAGAGGGGCAGTTTCTCTTTCACCAGAAGTTCTTAGTGACAGTAATTTAAAGCTGCAGTAATTGAGGTGTTGAGTCGGAGCTGTTGAAAGAAAGGTGACCCTTTTGGAAAGAGGAGCTCTGACCCCATATGCTAATGCACTTGACCATAGCCTGAGATGCTGCACTGCCTTGTTATTAATGGCAGAAGCGAAGGGACTTGTCTTTTTATTTTTTTATTTTTTTATTTTTTCAGCCTAAAATAGCAGCCTGGGGTACTGAAGGGACAAGGCAGGAAATTAAACTGAAGATGCTGGGCTGCGTGTATTGAGAAAACTGCATTAGGCTTTGGGAACAATAAAATCTGCATGCTTGGTGATTTGGCTTCAGTGTGAACACTGTTGGAAACTCTTTCCCTTCCTTCCTGTCACTGTAAAAAGAGGCAGCTCACATCAGTGTTCCAAACTTAACACATGAAAAGAATCTTATGGCATAGAGGCATGCGTTAATGATTAATTATAGATGGCCTCCCGTTTACTCATATCCCTTAGTCTTCCGAGCTGTGGTCGACACTGTGTATTTCTTGTCTCAGATCCTTTGTGGACATGTGAAGGATTAAGTGACTTTTAATTTTATGAAATGAAAATATTAAGCTGATCAATTCGACTTGTCAGTGGACCATATGATAAAGGTGCTGGGTATTTTAAAGTAATTTTATTTTTAGCAGAGACAGGGTATTAGGAGTCTAGGTCTTTTGTATTTTATTATACTCACTGTTACGTTATATCCCTTTGGCACAAAGAAGAGATTAGGGTTGTGAAGATAGTTCAGTAGCTAACTCATTTGTGGGACTAACATGAATATCTGCATTTGAATCTCCAGAACTCACAATCCCATGGGTGTGATGTATACCTATAATTGTAGTGTTCCTACAGTGAGGGGAGGCAAGATGCCATGCTCCTGTCATCTAGTCAGGTATACTCAGTAGCAAACAGCAACAGGTAGTAGGCAAGGACCAATACCTGAGGATTTTCTTTGACTTCCACATGTGTGCTGTTGCATGTGCACACACGTTTCACATGACCACACAACATACACACATACAGAGAGAGGGAGTAAGAGAGAGAGAGAGAGAGAGAGAGAGAGAGAGAGAGAGAGAGAGAGAGAGAGAGAGAGATGAAAACAGTGCTTTTGGATCACAGCATATGTGACAGGTAAGGACTTGAGGACCATGTGCTTGCTGCAGACGATCAGACTCATGGCTTGGCCCATGCTAAGCATGTGGTCTTCCTGTCTTGTACATCACTGGCCTTGAGTCAAGTGCAGATGCAGAGTTGAAATTGTAATAACACAGTTCTTATTTTTGTTTGTTTGTTCACTTTTTTTTAAAAGAAGCACTAGGGGCAGGTGTACATTTGACCCTTTTCAGACAGTTCTAAAAGGATGTGTCACGAGCTATTTATAGACATAGCCCACACTGGTAGCTGGATACGCCTGCACAGCCCTAAACTGTGATCTCTCAGGGCTGGGGCCAAGTTAAATGTCCGATTGTCCTATCCTCCTGACTCTGAGGGTGTAGTGATGCTCTATCATCTGTCTCTTCGCAGAGCTGGCAGAGAGCAGAGCCTCTGGAAATGGTGGCTAGAGTAGAGTGAGGTTCTCTGCTTTGCCATTGGTTTCTCTGCTGCTCATGTGACAAATCTCAGCATTTTCCCATTTTTCTGGGCAAAACATCTTTTTTTCATTGCCTTCTGTATTACTTTACTGAAGGTTGCACAGGTTTCTCTGCCTTGTATTAGAGGCCCCAGTCCACACCTATTGTGGCTCTTGGCGGTCTTTGGAAAGGCAGTACATACAGGAGAAACACGAGGGGAATCTGTTTTCCTTGTGGCATCTGGGTGGCAAAGGGAGACACAGGAAGGGCTCAAGGTCTCAATGTCCTTTACAAGGGCACATCTCCATTGACTAACTTCTTCCCACTCGTATTCACATCTTACAAACTCTATCATATCTCAAGAGTGCCACTATCCCAATAGTGCCACAGCCTGTCACAAATGAGACCCCCAGAGACAGTTATCTAAACCATACACAATTTATATTTCATTTTGAAAAACAAAAATCTACAACTCTCCCGATTGTTCCTTAGGAAAGTGCTTTACCAAATATCACTTTTTATTATATCTGACAGCATCTTCATCTGTGGGTTTATCAAATTCAGTACCATATTCAAGGATCACTTTGGGACCCCTTTGCTGTCTGTCTATTCCAGCTAACTGTCTCCTGATGCCTCTGTCAGAAAGCTAAAACTTTTTTTAGCTAATCTTCTTCCAGATGAGTTCTACCTTTGAATGTCTACTATACCCGTGTTTGGTGCACAGCTCTTTGTACAGTCAAGTTGGTCCAGGCACCTATGTCTTTTTCTCCATCAAATTCTACCTCAACAAACAGGAAGTTCACAACGTAGCATCGTTTCCGCTTCTGTAACTCTGCTCACTTGGTTCTTCTCTTTGCAGACTCCTATGATACCAAGTTTTCAATGTCACAAGTAGTCCTACTAATCCATTTTGCTTTCCCATTGCCATTGGCTGACATTCACAGATATACAGTGAGTCGAAAAATGTTTTATACATGTAAGCTAATACAAGCTTGAGTTGATTTAAAAGCGAAGGGAGCCAAATTCTAGACTCCATCTCAGCTCTGACTTTTCTGTGTGATTTAGAGGGTCCTTAGAGGTTAGTCCATTCTCTCAGGGATTTTCTTTGCTTTGGGCCATATTTTACTATCTGATGCTCTACACAGCTATAGTTCTTGATGACATTTTGTTGCTATATAACCTGCACACTCTCTTAGATTTTAATAAAAAAATTTCTCCTTTCAAATTTCTTTCAGGTGGGCACATTGTAGCTTAATTTTTCTATGTACATGCACCATGATTTTTCCAAAAATAAAGGAATAAACTTTTAAAATACACAAGAACAACAACAAAAGGGAGGCCAGGCCACTGGAGACTGAGTGGAGGGAGAAGGAGGCGGAAGGATGACCCAAAAGCAGTTGTCTCCTTGGGGCTTAGGAGGTGGGCAGATCTTAATTTTAGGCTCGAAACAAGCATAGCATACATTCCAGGAGAACTTCATGAAAGCACTTATGTATAACATCTATGACAACATGTGTGGAAGAGACAGAGACAAACACATTTATACAACTCCCCCTCTCAAAATAAGGGAAGACTTGGGGCAAGTGAAGAAGAACAGGAAAAGTAGAATGTAGTATGGTGGACAAGGGAGCAAGCAGACCACTCAGAGACGATATCAGCAAGTAGACAATGTTCAAAAGAAAATGTCATAAAATAAATCATTTTGTTCAGTAATCACATGTGAATAAAAGTGATATTTGCAATTTTTTCTAAATCGTTCATTCTGAGGTTTGGGCAGGTCCTGAAATGAAACTTAATAGAATCCTGCAAGCAGAAAAATCAGGAAAGAAACTGACAATTGAGCCAGGCAATTATATTATAAAATAGTAGAAGTTCCATCGAAGGAAATAAAATTACCATTATGATAATAGAAGGTAATGAAATGAGAGACAGTATTCCAGAAAGGATTAGGAGAGTTAAATATTAATAGGAAAACTAGAGTTAGTGGAGCCAATAAATATTCAGGAGATCTGACAGAGCAGAAAAGAAAATAATGATGAAAAGGCAGTTTTAGTGAACATGGCCATTTAGCATTAAACATTCTTTTGCGACACTGGTGACATTTTATATGACCATTGCAGTTTCAGTCCAGAACACTGAAGCTAGTACCCTTGAGTCTAAACTGCTCTTTTTATACATTCTTCCATGTGTAGTTACACAGAACGAAATCATTTTCATAAATTTCAAAGCAAAGTAAAAGTAATCATATGTCTACATACATGTAGAGAGATATGCATGCACATATACATACATATATATAACTATGTACAGAGAGAAAGCAAGAGAGAGATGTTACTACCTATCACCAAATATGAATTTGTCAAAAGCAAGATAGGAGATAGGGATAAAAGAAGATGGGCAATAAAGAATTAGAACTTATTTTCATGTTTTGGCTTTTAAGTGGGCAGTAGTTTCCCTAGTCTTTACATGTTTTCTAATATTCACCGAAATTATCCATTAATGAATGCCAAGAAAATACATGAGAGATTAAGAAGAAAATGCAGGTTTGAATCTACCATTCATTTTCTAACTGTATGTCTTCTATCCATCTTTCTATTATTTGTCTATAATCTGTCATCTATTTATATAATAATCTATCATCTATCTGTCTGCCTATCTTACCTAAGTGAAATGGTATATGTAGTTTTAGGGTCAGAGTGATGATGAATCAACTTTATACACATAATATCTTTTAAAGAATCTTGCCGATCAATAGTGAACAATTAGAGAAACTGATCTTCAAGCTGGAAGAATCAGCCAGAAATTAGGGTGTAATTGGATCCCTGTTGTTGATAAATATGGCCTGTTGTAAGTTATATAAGAAAGACAGTGATCACAATATATATTGCTTTGGACACCTATCTTAAAGCAGTGCTTTGGAGTCTTCTCAAAACCTTCCATATCTCATTTGTTTAAAGACTAGAAATCCTGTAAGGTCAGAAGTCAGGTCAGTTCTATTCATCCAATAGGACCAGGATCAACTCTAGTTTCTGGTGAAAAACATGGGTACATGGGTAATCACAGTAAACTACAGGAATGAATCTGTGTACCATACTCAGATGCTGTTTTGGTGAAGAAAACCATAAAGTTGCATCAAGAGTCATTATTACCCTGGTTGCCAGGAAGGCCTGGAATGGCTAAGCCAAGTAAACAACACCAAGTTCTGTCCCACAGGTTCTATCCCATTGCTTCAAAGGTAAGTTGACTACATAAGAGTGTTCAGTGTGTAACAAGGTTCAGAAGCCCAGTTTCGATCATCACTAATCAGTGCTGTAGAGGCCAGGGAGACACAGGTAGGTGAACATTTGAGAGCCCAAGGATAAAAGATACTTCTGTAGTCCCATTCTGTGGATGCACAGGCCATCTGGCAAACCAACAGTGACTTGGGCTTTTTAAGGTATGTAATATAGCAGAAGGCTTCGAAGCAGAGGGAACAACTTGGGATAGCGAACAAGTGACAAATGCGTAGAGTAATTTTAAAGGAAGTGCATGAAAAAGAGATTTTGAAAAATTCAATAAATAGCTCTTTCCCCTTCTAATTTTAAGAGTTGAGTTATTCATTTCCCCCCCCAAGACTTTCATTAGCTTTAGCAAATGTGTTCCGTTTAAGCCGCAATTCTTGTCATAAGTGCTATTCAGAGAACATCTGCGGAGAGCCGTTCTTTCCCCATTTGCAAGGCGAGCTTCGATGTTTGCTGCCAAGCGGTGGGTTGTTTTCTGGGCCCAATCAAGCTGCCTCTTTCAGATGTTGAAATCGCATGTTTTCTGTATAAAGCAGATGCTTCGATCATATAAGACTAAATTACCCTAAGAGGTTGAGGGAAGGTCTCAGGATGAACCAAAACAGGAAGCTTCGCTGTAGGTTTAAACGGTGCTCTAATCCTGCATTTGTTTATGCTGAAAAGAATACAATGGAAGAATGGGACGGATGATGAGTGGCAATGAGTTCCAACTGAAGCTGAGGAGGGATGAACTCACAGCTAGGTTTTGTATGGATTGGCACTGTATGGGTGTGTTAGCAACGGAGGCTCTGGACCGACGCAGTGTTCTTACTCAGAAAGGTCCTTCAAGGCTTATCTTCCCAAAGTTAAGCTGCTTGCAGAGGATCCCTGGTGGCTGATCTTGGCAGACAGGCACTCCCTGAGTCTTAAACTATGGTTAAATTAGCATGAGTTGCAAGAGTGTTTACTTCACTTGGATCAAATTGGGCACGGAAATCAAGGTTTTAAAAGCCAGTTGTGGTTAGAGAAGCAACCTACAGGTTGGCTGAACTTCAGCATCTACTGTGGCTTCTTGTTTTGGGTCCTCTTCTTTAGATGAGGACATGAATGTTGGGTCTCATTGGGACAGTATTTGAGTCGGTCTAGTGGAAAAGTTGCCCAGTGGCTGATATCTAACACTGGGATTCAGAATCGCTAGGACGCTATTATTTTTTAACCTTGGCATGTGGGATTCTGACAGTTGTAATGAAAGATTTAATCTGGCCATTGTGTGGACAGAAGACAAGTCATTGTAGGTTGCAGAGAGAGAAGTGTACTCTGACGTTTTGTGTGCATATCAGAGCTGGACAGAAGACAAGTCATTCTGGGCTGCAGAGAGAAGTGTATTCTGCTGTTTGTGTGCATGTTAGAGCTGGCTTCCGAGATGTAAATAAGACATTGCCAAAAGGAAAAGCCCAAACCATGGTGCAGAACCAAGACAAAAGTTTTAGGTTCTTAATTCAATCTCTTAACTCAGTGAGAAGTAACTTTTAAGGTAGAAAATACGAGGGGAAACATAAGGGTGTCATGGTAAAGTAATTTGTCAGAATCCACATACATAGAGTGTAGTCCTTTGGGAGAGCACACTAGGAAATTCATCTTTTAATTTTTTTTTATTAACTTGAGTATTTCTTATATACATTTCGAGTGTTATTCCCTTTCCCGGTTTCCGGGCAAGCATCCCCCTCCCCCTCCCCTTTTTTATGGCTGTTCCCCTCCCCATCCTGCCCCCCTTGTTGCCCCCCCCCAACAATCTAGTTCACTGGGGGTTCAGTCTTAGCAGGACCCAGGGCTTCCCCTTCCACTGGTGCTCTTACTAGGATATTCATTGCTACCTATGAGGTCAGAGTCCAGGGTCAGTCCATGTATAGTCTTTAGGTAGTGGCTTAGTCCCTGGAAGCTCTGGTTGCTTGACATTGTTGTACATATGGGGTCTCGAGCCCCTTCAAGCTCTTCCAGTTCTTTCTCTAATTCCTTCAACGGGGGTCCTATTCTCAATTCAGTGGTTTGCTGCTGGCATACGCCTCTGTGTTTGACGTATTCTGGCTGTGTCTCTCGGGAGAGATCTACATCCGGCTCCTGTCGGCCTGCGCTTCTTTGCTTCATCCATCTTGTCTAATTGGATGGCTGTATATGCTGGGCCACATGTGGGGCAGTCTCTGATTGGGTGTTCCTTCTGTGTCTGTTTTAATCTTTGCCTCTCTATTCCCTGCCAAGGGTGTTCTTGTTCCCCTTTTAAAGAAGGAGTGAAGCATTCACATTTTGATCATCCGTCTTGAGTTTCATTTGTTCTAGGCATCTAGGGTAATTCAAGCATTTGGGCTAATAGCCACTTATCAATGAGTGCCTACCATGTGTGTTTTTCTGTGATTGGGTTACCTCACTCAGGATGATATTTTCCAGTTCCGAACATTTGCCTACGAATTTCATAAAGGCATTGTTTTTGATAGCTGAGTAATATTCCATTGTGTAGATGTACCACATTTTCTGTATCCATTCCTCTGTTGAAGGGCATCTGGGTTCTTTCCAGCTTCTGGCTATTATAAATAAGGCTGCGATGAACATAGTGGAGCACGTGACTTTTTTATATGTTGGGGCATCTTATGGGTATATGCCCAAGAGAGGTATAGCTGGGTCCTCAGGCAGTTCAATGTCCAATTTTCTGAGGAACCTCCAGACTGATTTCCAGAATGGTTGTACCAGTCTGCAATCCCACCAACAATGGAGGAGTGTTCCTCTTTCTCCACATCCTCGCCAGCATCTGTTGTCCCCTGAGTTTTTGATCTTAGTCATTCTCACTGGTGTGAGGTGAAATCTCAGGGTTGTTTTGATTTGCATTTCCCTTATGGCTAAAGATGTTGAACATTTCTTTAGGTGTTTCTCAGCCATTCGGCATTCCTCAGCTGTGAATTCTTTGTTTAGCTCTGAACCCATTTTTTTTCTTTTCTTTTTTTTGGAGCCGGGGACCGAACCCAGGGCCTTGCACTTGCTAGGCAAGCGCTCTACCACTGAGCTAAATCCCCAACCCCTGAACCCCATTTTTTAATAGGGTTATTTGTCTCCCTTCGGTCTAACTTCTTGAGTTCTTTGTATATTTTGGATATAAGGCCTCTATCTGTTGTAGGAATGGTAAAGATCTTTTCCCATCTGTTGGTTGCCATTTTGTCCTAACCACAGTGTCCTTTGTATTACAGAAGCTTTGCAGTTTCATGAGATCCCATTTGTCGATTCTTGATCTTAGAGCATAAGCCATTGGTGTTTTGTTCAGGAAATTTTTTCCAGGGCCCATGTGTTCCAGATGCTTCCCTAGTTTTTCTTCTATTAGTTTGAGTGTGTCTGGTTTGATGTGGAGGTCCTTGATCCACTTGGACTTAAGCTTTGTACAGGGTGATAAGCATGGATCGATCTGCATTCTTCTGCATATTGACCTCCAGTTGAACCAGCACCATTTGCTGAAGATGCTGTCTTTTTTCCATTTGATGGTTTTGGCTCCTTTGTCAAAAATCAAGTGCCCATAGGTGTGTGGGTTCATTTCTGGGTCTTCAATTCTGTTTCATTGGTCTATCTATCTGTCTCTGTACCAATACCATGCAGTTTTTATCACTATTGCTCTGTAATACTGCTTGAGTTCAGGGATAGTGATTCCCCCTGAAGTCCTTTTATTGTTGAGGATAGTTTTAGCTATCCTGGGTTTTTTGTTATTCCAGATGAATTTGCAAATTGTTCTGTCTAACTCTTTGAAGAATTGGATTGGTATTTTGATGGGGATTGCATTGAATCTGTAGATCGCTTTTGGTAAAATGGCCATTTTTACTATATTAATCCTGCCAATCCATGAGCATGGGAGATCTTTCCATCTTCTGAGGACTTCTTCAATTTCTTTCTTCAGAGTCTTGAAGTTCTTATTGTACAAATCTTTTACTTGCTTGGTTAAAGTCACACCGAGGTACTTTATATTATTTGGGTCTATTATGAAGGGTGTCGTTTCCCTAATTTCTTTCTCGGCTTGTTTCTCTTTTGTGTAGAGGAAGGCTACTGATTTATTTGAGTTAATTTATACCCAGCCACTTTGCTGAAGTGGTTTATCAGCTTTAGTAGTTCTCTGGTGGAACTTTTGGGGTCACTTAAATAAACTATCATATCATCTGCAAAGAGTGATATTTTGACTTCTTCTTTTCCGATCTGTATCCCCTTGACCTCCTTTTGTTGTCTGATTGCTCTGGCTAGAACTTCAAGAACTATATTGAATAAGTAGGGAGAGAGTGGGTAGCCTTGTCTAGTCCCTGATTTTAGTGGGATTGTTTCAAGTTTCTCTCCATTTAGTTTAATGTTAGCAACTGGTTTGCTGTATATGGCTTTTATTATGCTTAGGTATGGGCCTTGAATACCTATTCTTTCCAGGACTTTTATCATGAAGGGGTGTTGAATTTTGTCAAATACTTTCTCAGCATCTAATGAAATTATCATGTGGTTTTGTTCTTTCAGTTTGTTTATATAATGGATCACGTTGATGGTTTTCCGTATATTAAACCATCCCCTCATGCCTGGGATTAAGCCTACTTGATCATGGTGGATGATTGTTTTGATGTGCTCTTGGATTCGGTTTGCCAGAATTTTATTGAGTATTTTTGCGTCGATATTCATAAGGGAAATTGGTCTGAAGTTCTCTTTCTTTGTTGGGTCTTTGTGTGGTTTAGGTATAAGAGTAATTGTGGCTTCATAGAAGGAATTCGGTAGCGCTCCATCTGTTTCAATTTTGTGGAATAGTTTGGATAATATTGGTATGAGGTCTTCTATGAAGGTCTGATAGAATTCTGCACTAAACCCGTCTGGACCTGGGCTCTTTTTGGTTGGGAGACCTTTAATGATTGCTTCTATTTACTTAGGAATTATGGGGTTGTTTAAATGGTTTATCTGTTCCTGATTTAACTTCGGTACCTGGTATCTGTCTAGGAAATTGTCCATTTCCTGCAGATTTTCAAGTTTTGTTGAATATAGGCTTTTATAGTAAGATCTGATGATTTTTTGAATTTCCTCTGAATCTGTAGTTATGTCTCCCTTTTCATTTCTGATTTTGTTAATTTGGACACACTCTTTGTGTCCTCTTGTTGGTCTGGCTAAGGGTTTATCTATCTTGTTGATTTTCTCAAAGAACCAACTTTTGGTTCTGTTGATTCTTTCTATGGTCCTTTTTGTTTCTACTTGGTTGATTTCAGCTCTGAGTTTGATTATTTCCTGCCTTCTACTCCTCCTGGGTGTGTTTGCTTCTTTTTGTTCTAGAGCTTTTAGGTGTGCTGTCAAGCTGCTGACATATGCTCTTTCCTGTTTCTTTCTACAGCCACTCAGCGCTTTGAGTTTTCCTCTTAGCACAGCTTTCATTGTGTCCCATAAGTTTGGGTATGTTGTACCTTCATTTTCATTAAATTCTAAAAAGTCTTTAATTTCTTTCTTTATTTCTTCCTCGACCAGGTTATCATTGAGTAGAGCATTGTTCAATTTCCATGTATATGTGGGCATTCTTCCCCTATTTTTATTGAAGACCAGTTTTAGGCCGTGGTGGTCCGATAGCACGCATGGGATTATTTCTATCTTTCTGTACCTGTTGAGGACCGTTTTTTGACCAATTATATGGTCAATTTTGGAGAAAGTACCATGAGGAGCTGAGAAGAAGGTATATCCTTTTGCTTTAGGGTAGATTGTTCTATAAATATCTGTTAAGTCCATTTGGCTCATGACTTCTCTTAGTCTTTCTATGTCTCTGTTTAATTTCTGTTTCCATGATCTGTCCATTGATGAGAGTGGGGTGTTGAAGTCTCCCACTATTATTGTGTGAGGTGCAATGTGTGTTTTGAGCTTTAGTAAGGTTTCTCTTACGTATGTAGGTGCCCTTGTATTTGGGGCATAGATATTAAGATTGAGAGTTCATCTTGGTGGATTTTTCCTTTGATGAATATGAAGTGTCCTTCCTTATCTTTTTTGATGAATTTTAGTTGAAAATTGATTTTATTTGATATTAGAATGGCTACTCCAGCTTGCTTCTTCTTACCATTTGCTTGGAAAGTTGTTTTCCAGCCTTTCACTCTGAGGTAGTGTCTGTCTTTGTCTCTGAGGTGTGTTTCCTGTAGGCAGCAGAATGCAGGGTCCTCGTTGCGTATCCAGTTTGTTAATCTATGTCTTTTTTATTGGGGAGTTGAGGCCATTGATGTTGAGAGATATTAAGAAATAGTGATTATTGCTTCCTGTTATATTCATATTTGGATGTGAGGTTTTGTTTGTGTGCTTTTCTTCTCTTTGTTTTGTTGCCAATACGATTAGTTTCTTGCTTTTTCTAGGGTATAGCTTGCCTCCTTATGTTGGGCTTTACCATTTATTATCCTTTGTAGTGCTGGATTTGTAGAAAGATATTGTGTAATTTGGTTTTGTCATGGAATATCTTGGTTTCTCCATCTATGTTAATTGAGAGTTTTGCAGGATACAGTAACCTGGGCTGGCATTTGTGTTCTCTTATGGTCTGTATGACATCTGTCCAGGATATTCTGGCTTTCATAGTTTCTGGCGAAAAGTCTGGTGTAATTCTGATAGGTCTGCCTTTATGTGTTACTTGACCTTTTCCCCTTACTGCTTTTAATATTCTTTCTTTATTTTTTGTGTTTGGTCTTTTGACTATTATGTGATGGGAGGTGTTTCTTTTCTGGTCCAATCTATTTGGAGTTCTGTAGGCTTCTTATATGCCTATGGGTATCTCTTTTTTTAGGTTAGGGAAGTTTTCTTCTATGATTTTGTTGAAGATATTTACTGGTCCTTTGAGCTGGGAGTCTTCACTCTCTTCTATACCTATTATCCTTAGGTTTGATCTTCTCATTGAGTCCTGGATTTCCTGTATGTTTTGGACCAGTAGCTTTTTCCGCTTTACATTATCTTTGACAGTTGAGTCAATGATTTCTATGGAATCTTCTGCTCCTGAGATTCTCTCTTCTATCTCTTGTATTCTGTTGGTGAAGCTCGTATCTACATCTCCTTGTCTCTTCTTTTGGTTTTCTATATCCAGGGTTGTTTCCATGTGTTCTTTCTTGATTGCTTCTATTTCTATTATTTATTCCTTCAACTGTTTGATTGTGTTTTCCTGGAATTCTTTCAGGCATTTTTGCGATTCCTCTCTGTAGGCTTCTACTTGTTCTCTAAGGGAGTTCTTCATGTCTTTCTTGAAGTCCTCCAGCACCATGATCAAATATGATTTTGAAACTAGATCTTGCTTTTCTGGTGTGTTTGGATATTCCGTGTTTGCTTTGGTGGTAGAATTGGGCTCCGATGATGCCATGTAGTCTTGGTTTCTGTTGCTTGGGTTCCTGTGCTTTCCTCTTGCCATCAGATTATCTCTAGTTTTACTTTGTTCTGCTATTTTTGACAGTGGCTAGACTGTCCTATATATCTGTGTGTCAGGAGTGCTGTAGACCTGTTTTCCTGTTTTCTTTCAGCTAGTTATGGGGACAGAGTGTTCTGCTTTTGGGCGTGTAGTTTTTCCTATCTACAGGTATTCAGCTGTTCCTGTGCTCCTGTGTCTGGAGTTCACCAGGTAGGTCACTTGCAGCAGAAAAGTTGGTCTTACCTGTGGTCCCGAGGCTCAAGTTTCCTCGTGGGGTGCTGCCTACGAGCTCTGCGTGGCGGCAGCAACCAGGAAGATCTGCGCCGCCGTTTCCAGGAGCTTCCGTGCACCAGGGTTCCAGATGCCGTTTGGTGTTTTCCTCTGGCGTCAGAGATGTGTGCAGAGTGCAGTCTCTTCTGGTTTCCCAGGCGTGTCTGCCTCTCTGAAGGTTTAGCTCTCCCTCCCACGGGATTTGTGTGCAGAGAACGCTTTATCCGGTCTGTTCCTTCAGATTATGGCGGTGTCTCAGGTGCAGAGGTCCTGGTGCTCCTGGGCCCTCCTCTGTGGGAACCCAAAGGCCATATACAGTTTCCTCTTGGGCCAGGGATGTGGGCAGGGGTGGGCAGTGTTGGTGGTCTCTTCTGCTCTGCAGCCACAGGAGTGCCCACCTGACCAGGTGGTGAGGTCTCTCTCCCACGGGGTCTGGGAGCAGAGAGCTGCCGCGGGCCGGGATCCGCGGGTTTGGGACTCCTGGTAAACACAGGAAGTGCCCGGTCCTAGAGGAATTTTGCCTCTGTGTGTCCTGAGTTCACTAGGTAGGTCTCTTGCAGTAGAAAAGTTGGTCTTACCTGTGGTCCCGAGGCTCAAGTTTGCTTATGGGGTGCTGCCTAGGAGCTCTCCGTGGCGGCAGCAACCAGGATATCTGTGCCGCCCTTTCCGGGAGCCTCCATGCACCAGGGTTCCAGATGGCATTTGGTGTTTTCCTCTGGCGTCAGAGATGTGTGCAGAGTGCAATCTCTTCTGGTTTCCCCGGAAATTCATCTTAAGACGACTTCATCTGTGCCATACATAACACAGGGCAGAACCAAGCAAGGTTGTACTCCATTATTCGTGTAGTTATCAGTGTGTACAGGTCTTCATAAGACACAAACTGGGTAGTATGACATCGAAAGCTCTTGGGACCTGATTAAAATCAACTGACACCAAAAGTGCAGACAGACAGTTTCCTGGATGCTCTAAGGAGGAGAGAACCTGGGTTGCTTTCCATGTATATGAAGCTGTGAGCAGAAGAAACAATTTAACTTCCTGGTGTCCTTGGAGGAGTGTCTAGTCATCCTATGCCACTAGCAGTGTTACCCCACAGTGAGCCAGTGTCTAGATGATTACTTGAGAACACCTACCATCTTCTTTGAGGTACCTTGAATTCAGTTACCTATCAAGGTAGTCATACACTGTTGGATTGTGTAGAAGTTATACCCATTAGCCTTTAGCAGATAAAGTCATTAATGACCTTCCTTCTTTACTGGCAACTTTTTAAATACTATGCTATATTGATAGCACCAATTTGCATTTTGTGTTGCCTAATCTTGGTCTGACTCTTTACCAGGTGACATCAGGGGAGCAGAACCTATCCTGGTTCAACCTAACCTGGTAGTTATCAACAGAAAGAAATTTGTTCCTTTATACTAAATGTCATTTAGGCAATATTTTCAGAAAAATTTGGTTGTCACAGTATGGGTTCAGGATGTTAGTGAGTCTAGAGCAGGATATGCCTTTTATCCTGCAGTATACAAGATAAACTCCTCAGCAAACAATCTTCAATACAAAGTGCTATTGTTGACAAAAATTGTATGAACAGGTCTCTCCACATTTAGCAATGAAAAGTACAGGATACCTCACCTAATCTGAATTTTATATAGACGACAAACATGCTTTTGGTATATGAATGTCTAACCAGATGGAAAAACTAGAGACTCAGCTTTGTGTTCCTATAACAGAGTACCCCAGGCTGAGCAATTCATACTCACAGAAAAGAACTTTGCTTATGGGCTGGAGGCAGGGGTGAGGAGCTTACCAAGAGCAGGTAAGGGCATCAAGATGCACTGTCCCTTGCTGGAGGGTTAAAGGAAAAATGCAGGGAAATGAGAGGGCAGGTAGCAGTATTACTTTTGTTTGTAATAGACACTCCTGGATGGCTTAGCATTTATGTGATGATGCCATGAGTCACCATGCCTTGGGCTTCATCACAACACTGTTGCACTAAGCATAAGCTTCTAATATGTTAACATTAGCACATTCCTGTGACAGCATACTTCATACTTCGGTTCCCATGTTATGATTTTTTTCCTGTAAACAGAATGAAAAAGTAAGCACTCCCTTGCATCTGAGTTTAATCTTTGCTTTTACCTTCTCTCCTCAACACTATGACTGTGATGTTGCTCGGGTCTGCTGCATTAAGTGATGGTAATTTGTTGTTGTTACCATATGGCAATCTGTGGTGAACACACACCAAATTTATCCTTCTTTAAAACAGCTTCAAGGTAGTTTCTAAAAATTTACTCTTTGTTGTAGATGGGGCTTCCGTTGTCCTTTTCTAGAAAGTTTGGGGCAATAAATAGATGGATACATTTACTTTGGGTAGACCAGTGATCTTGCAAGCTGTGACTAAATAGAATATTGACAAAGAGTTACTCAGTTCTGCATGGAGAATATGCAAACACATGGTTCTATGGGCAGCATATGAATGTTAAATTATCCCATGGTTTCTCCTTGTGATACTGCTGTTTTACATAAATGTCATTCCCTGTCTTGGCCAGATAATACTATCACATTTGGCCTTGGATAACATTTTCCTGACAACAAGGATGAGGACTGTCCTAGTTTTCTTTCTGTTACTATAATGATCTCTGTGACTAGAAGCTACTTAGGGGAGGAAAGGGTTTATTTCATCTTACCATTTCAGGTCAGAAATGGTTTAGGCATATTTCTGATAAATAGCACATAATTGAAGGATGTTCTTTTGAAACTGAAAATCTCAGGCTTCAATTAGTATATTCATATCTTTTATCAATAACTAAATTGTTACATACGCTTCAAGTTTTTAGGACTAATGAAATAATTTCAGATATTCTTTGTTAACTTTTGTATTCATTACATATTGAATGTAATTTAGGTAAAATTGAGTAAAACTACATTATTGAATCAGTTTATTTTAAAATTTTTATGTAGCTTAATTACCCGTATGTACACATACAATTCCTATTGGAAAATGTTATCTACAATGTGTTGGTCTTAATTGGTCTCTGATAACCTTTGCATTATGCAAAGGCTTTGAAACACTTTTATTCCATGAAGACACCTTCCCTTTCTTATTACTTTGGCAAAATATTTTAATTGTACAAAATTTAAATATACTAATAAATGTTAATATTTAAAGCAGCCAATCTACATAGCCTGTCTTCTTTTTCTCCTTGCTTCTGGAACCATCGCTGTGAGCTATCTTTCCTGTGGTTTAGTGTTAGTTTCTCCATGATGAATTCTCTCTGTGTTTGCCTCAAGATTTTATTTTCCCTTCATTTTTGGAACACATTTTCAGCACATAAAGATTGTCTAGCTGGTCGGCCATTTCATCCCTTGAGAAAAGTCATAACAATTCCTTCATTCTCCATTGTATCTGTTGAAAAGTGAGCTGCCAGTCTTCCTGCCACTTTCTGAAGCTTTTATCTATATTACTGTATGATTACTTTGAAGGTTCTGTCTTTGTCTCTAGTGCCCCGCGTCTACGATGTATGTTGCTATGGTACATCTTTGTGCTTATTTTGTCTGAGGTTTCCAGAGAAATCTTTGGTTACCTTTTTTTTTTTTTAGCATTTTAGAAAATTCCTTTTCAAGAATCTCTTCAAATATTCCTTTCTTCCCATCCTGTTTCTTTTCTTGTCCTCCACTCTATATGTTCTCTCTTTGCTCCATTGTTTCTTGTTTTCTTTTCCTCTTCTTATATCTCTTTTTCCCCGGTTCACTGCAGATGTTTCTATTAATTCTTTTTCTAGTTTTTTGTTTCATATTTACTAACTTGTCTATATTCACTTGTTTTGTGTTAAATCCTTACTTTGACCTACATTGTCTTTACTATGAAAGGACTTTTATTTTGCAGACTACAACTGTTAAAATGTTTATTCTCATCTTGTTAATGGTAGGTGTTAAGAACAGTAATTGAAGTGCTCATATATTCATGTCTAGTCAGAAGGACACTGTTCCTCTGACTGAAGATGTATATCTAATTCCTTGTCTGAAATAATTTGGCTCTATTTCCCAGCATGCTTTGTAAGTGTTTATTGAAAGCTGAATATATTATATAACATTTTATAAAATTCTAGATGAAATATCTTCGTTTTACAGAAAATAAAGAAAAATAAATTTGAATACTTTTTTCTCTTGATAATAATATTAAATATGACCAGATAACCTCAATTGAATCAAAGCAATCAATATTTGATGTATAAGCTTAAAGTATAGGCTTTCTGAAGTCCTAGGAAAAACTTTCCCACTCTTTGAAAGTTCTGAATTGGCATTTTTGCTTTTTAAGGCTAACCAACCATGGAAGTGTCTACTTTAGAATCTCTTAGAAACCAGCTGAAGCTTATATTTGTCGATTCTTATCTTGTTTTTTTGTAGAGTTTAGGAATCAGTATAGAGAGGTGTGATATACGAAATGGTCGCCTTCTTTATGTTCAAACTCCCCTTCTCTTGAATCTCAAACATTTAATTATTGTGTATTTTAGTCTCTAAATCACACTGTAGATGTCTGCAGTCTAAAGAGACTGCCACAAGTCCTAGCCTACTGTTATCTTCTCAGTTTCTGCCCTGGCTTGGAAGTGTCCAAAGTCCTTGGGGGAAAGAATGGGGCTGGGAGAAAATTCCCATTACTATTCCTTTTCTCTGTGGGACTTTTATTTAAGTCTTTCTTAGTCCCTTCTATTGCTTTCATACAATAATCCATGCAACTGTTCTGGCTTTCTTGCTACTGTAAGCTCACCGTTGTTACTGGGAAAATTCATCAAGTACCATGTACTTTGTTACTGTTGGTAGTACAACTCTGAAGTTGGCTTTGAGGCACTGAACAACTTAGTGCTTTTCATACTTAGTTGATTTGAGTCCCATTAACATGTGCATGGACTTGATACCCTCTGCTCTCAGAGTCAAGGCCTTAGCTGAAGTTCTAATGCAGGATAAAATGCTTTCTTTCTAAGCCTCTAATTGCTATGACTAGAACACAGAAGCAGATGGGAAGAGGAATGAGTTCATGGAAACTTAAGAAGTTTAAATTTCATTCCAGAAAGTTGTTCATAGGTATGGTAGAGCAATTCTATTTTCTAGGACTTGTTTTATGGACATTATCTGAAGGACATATCATATGTTTATTCACCCCTCTTCTAATAACCCTTTATAAATTACTTCCTAATATCGGTCCTTGTCTAGAGATGGTATAATCAAGCTAGAGGTTGTAAAGTAGGGAATGCAGGACTTCACAGGGAGCAAGTGATGAAGCCAGTGTAATGAGGCAGACCACAGCTTTTATTATGAAATTATTAGTCTGATGCATTGTTCTTATTGCTGTTGTTGTTAAGCATGCCTGCTGGTCCTTGCAGATCACATCAACTAAAATCAAACCATTACAAGGTTCCAACCATTCAGAAGCAAGGTGGATATTTTTCAATGGAAATAGATACTTGAGCAGGTACAAGAAAGATTTGGCAAAACTCAGACTCTTTCCTTACCCTGTGTAGCAGAGTTGGGAGAAGGAGTGAGCTTTCGGAGCTAATCTTCCTCAGAAGGACCATTGCTCTTGTTAATGACAGGCATGGTGGGACTCTAACCAGGTGCATCTGAGACAAGTTGTAAAGACCAGAAACCTTTACTCCAGGGCAAATGAAATGTCAATTATTCTTATCAGACCATTCCATAGATTTAGAAGTCAGCCCCCAGAAGTTGAAACAGGATCAAGCCTTTCTTTGGGAATAGCTAATGTTTTACCTGTGCCCATTTTCTGAAATTGTGACAAGCTGGTTTATTTCTATTTTATGTCTTTTAGTATAACAGACTGCCAAGGTCTATGTCATTATGGCCAAAGTCCATGTCATTAAGTATAAACTGAGGCATTAAGAATTGTTAAAAATAATAAAACTTATTGTCCTGGGCCTTCATGCTGGTGAAGAAACAATAAAGTAGGAGGAGTAAATACTTATAGATGATCTATACTAAGCAGAAAACATCATTTTCTATCCATGGGTTTGAGGCATTGAACAACTTAGTCCTCTTCACACTTAGTTGATTTGAGTCTCATTAACATGTGAAAGGACTTAATAGTTTGATAAGAGTGTTTGAAAGTAATAGAGAATTCAATGAATTGTATTGGGAGTGTGGGGATACATGTATTTGAAGATGGAGACAATTGTAGCCCGAATGAATAGATATAGTTTCAGTTATAGAATATCAGAGAAGATGGACAAAAGACATGAAATTGAGAAACAGAAAAGATGATACAAATATTGTAGATTGTTGAAGACTTTGAATTCTTACAAGATCATAAGAGAGCTGGCCATGGTGAAACATACCTCTAATCCTAGCGTTCACAAGGTAGAAGATAAGCTTTGACTATATAGAAAGTGTAAGACTGTGGTAAGACATATAGTCTCAAAAAATCCAAAGTTTTCTTAAGGTCATAAGATAGCATCATGGTATAAGAAAAAGTGCTAAACATTTCTGATTCTCCCTAGACTTTACTTGCTCTTTTTCCTCTGGAAAAATGTTTTTAATATATCCTTCAAATAATAGCTATAAATTAATTGATCACCAAGCCATAAAAGTAAAAAACATTGAAGAAACCACTATATTAAGGATTTAGAGTTTTCCAGAATGATACTCAATAACATCTCTCTATACAGAATAGATAATCAGATGGTAGGGAGATAGCTAGATAGCTAGATGGTAGATAGGTAAATGGTATATAGGTAGATTACAGGTAGGTAAATGGTAGATAGGTAGATTATAGGTAGGTAGATGATAGATAAATGACTGATAAATAGGTGATAGAGAAGATAGATAGATAGATAGATAGATAGATAGATAGATAGATAGATAGATAGATAGATAGATAGATAGATGACACATATATACATGAGAAATGATTCATTAGGAGCAAATAGCTACATTTTTCTGAAGGCTGAGAAGTATCAGCATGGGAAATTTGTAAGTTAGAGTCTTGATATGAGGTGTTTGGCAGGGTTGTGTTTGATAGCACCAGGAGCAATGAATCTGACTTTGTACCTCTTAGCAGAAGCTTGAAGTCCTGAGCTTTCAGATAACCTGGATTCAGAGGCCAAGGGCTCAAATGAAAAGATGGACAAAGGCATTCTCTGTTTGAGCAGCTCTTGATGCTTTGTTAATATTTTGGTTTTCACTGAGTTGGACAATCCAGCTCCTTCTGGATGAGGGTGGATCATCCTTAGTTCACTGATTCAAGTGACACTTCCTCTAGGAACACATTGCAGGTGTGCCCAGAAATAATGATTTAACAGTTACTGGGTAACCATCCATCCAAATGAAGATACCTAAAGGAAACAATTACAGAGAGTAATCCCTGCAATGATTGTTTGCTTAATTAAAACCATCACATTGGAGTGCTGGTGGGAGAAGGCTCAACAAGGAAGGGTGCTCACTGCCTGCAAAGTCTGATGTACTAAGTGTGATCCTCAAAGTCTACATGGGAGAACTGGTTGCCATAGGTTGCTCTCTTACTGCTATACACATGGCATACCACATGTGTGTGTATTTGTGTACACAGATACATGTGCACAATGTGGGCACAACATGTGCACACCCATATGTGTGCATACACACACACACACACACACATACACACACTGAATAAGTTAATTTTGAAAAGATTATACTGGATATTAAAACATAATCTAGTACAAGTAATTATGTAGATGATCAACACATAGGTTATAGAAATTGGACTCTGGTAAATGCTTTTTATATCCAGAGAGTAAAATTTAATTAGAAAACACATCTGACACATCTTGAAAATGGAAACATAAATAAGTGAGCCCATTTATTAACATAATCATGGAAATAAAGTAATTATTTTAATTTTAGAATAATGTCAAATATAGTAGTCTGTTTGTACACTCTTACAAATAGTGCAAAACATTAAGAATTCACTCCAGTTATGATAACTGGTAATTTTGACACTGTGATTTGAAAACATATGAAGAAGGCACATTTCTGATTTTTTTTTATCAGAAAAACTAAGTTTTAGTCTATGTTAAAATACAGAGAAAAAAAACTCCCAGTTCTCTGTCTTCATTTGCCCAGCTTCCAGCCTTCCTTTGTCTCAGCCAAGTAAGCTTACCAAAGAGAACGTCAAGAGTTAATTTAATATCTCACACCTGTCAAGTTTGTAAGCTGTCCTGTGTGCTTGTATCACCCTCTGTATCACCGTCTCCTTAGCATGGCCACATGATACAGCAGTTTCTTAAACATTAATATGAGAAATTTGTTAGTCTAGAGTGGATCCCTAGGGAGTTCCCCTTCACCCTTCTAAACTCCTCCTAGGAAAATATCCCTTGGAATAGCAACTTAAGTTTGATCCATGGACCTACATAAAGGTGGAAGAAGAGAACTGACTTAGAAAACATGCCATCTGTGGGCTCTAGAGATAGCCCAGCAGTTACTAGTTCCCACAAGGCAGTTCACAGCTGTAGTTCAAAGGACTGACACCCTCAAGCAGACATACATGCACGTAAAATACCAATGCATTTTAGATAAATATAAATAAATGAATGTGTCAGGTGATCATACAATTAAATATACGTACATAGACTTGTCCTCTGACAACACACATTCACCATGGCACACAGGCCTCCAACACTCCAATGTTAGGTTTTTTTTTTTTTTATTAACTTGAGTATTTCTTATTTACATTTCGAATGTTATTCCCCTTCCCGGTTTCCAGGCAAACATCCACCTAATCCCTCCCCCTGCCCTTCGTTATGGGTGTTCCCCTCCCATTGCCGCCCTCCCCCCAACAATCACGTTCACTGGGGGTTCAGTCTTAGCAGGACCAAGGGCTTCCCCTTCCACTGGTGCTCTTACTAGGATATTCAATGCTACCTATGAGGTCAGAGTCCAGGGTCAGTCCATGAATAGTCTTTAGGTAGTGGCTTAGTCCCTGGAAGCTCTAGTTGCTTGGCATTGTTGTTCATAAGGGGCCTCGAGCCCCTTCAAGCTCTTCCAGTTCTTTCTCTGATTCCTTCAACGGGGGTCCTATTCTCAGTTCAGTGGTTTGCTGCTGGCATACGCCTCTGTATTGGTTGTATTCCTGCTGTGTCTCTCAGGAGAGATGTACATCTGGCTCCTGTCTGCCTGCACTTCTTTGCTTCATCCATCTTGTCTAATTGGGTGGCTGTATGTGTATGGGCCACATGTGGGGCAGGCTCTGAATGGGTGTTCCTTCTGTGTCTGTTTCAATCTTTGCCTCTCTATTCCCTGCCAAGGGTATTCTTGTTCCCCCTTTTAAAGACGGAGTGAAGCATTCACATTTTGATCATCCGTCTTGAGTTTCATTTGTTCTATGCATCTAGGGTAATTCAAGCATTTGGGCTAATAGCCACTTATCAATGAGTGCATACCATGTGTGTATTTCTGTGATTGGGTTACCTCACTCAGGATGATATTTTCCAGTTCCAACCATTTGTCTATGAATTTCATAAAGGCATTGTTTTTGATAGCTGAGTAATATTCCATTGTGTAGATGTACCACATTTTCTGTATCCATTCCTCTGTTGAAGGGCATCTGGGTTCTTTCCAGCTTCTGGCTATTATAAATAAGGCTGCTATGAACATAGTGGAGTATGTGTCTTTTTTATATGTTGGGGCATCTTGTGGGTATATGCCCAAGAGAGGTATAGCTGGATCCTCAGGCAGTTCAATGTCCATTTTTCTGAGAACCTTCAGACTGATTTCCAGAATGGTTTTACCAGTCTGCAATCCCACCAACAATGGAGGAGTGTTCCTCTTTCTCCACATCCTCGCCAGCATTTGTTGTCACCTGAGTTTTTGATCTTAGCCATTCTCATTGGTGTGAGGTGAAATCTCAGGGTTGTTTTGATTTGCATTTCCCTTATGCCTAAAGATATTGAACATTTCTTTAGGTGTTTCTCAGCTATTCGGCATTCCTCAGCTGTGAATTCTTTGTTTAGTTCTGAACCCCATCTTTTAATAGGGTTATTTGTCTCCCTGCGGTCTAACTTCTTGAGTTCTTTGTATATTTTGGATATAAGGCCTCTATCTGTTGTAGGATTGGTAAAGATCTTTTCCCAATCTGTTGGTTGCCGTTTTATCCTAACCACAGTGTCCTTTGCCTTACAGAAGCTTTGCAGTTTTATGAGATCCCATTTGTCGATTCTTGATCTTAGAGCATAAGCCATTGGTGTTTTGTTAAGGAAATTTTTTCCAGTGCCCATGTGTTCCAGATGCTTCCCTAGTTTTTCTTCTATTAGAGTGCGTCTGGTTTGATGTGGAGGTCCTTGATCCACTTGGACTTAAGCTTTGTACAGGGTGATAAGCATGGATCGATCTGCATTCTTCTACATATTGACCTCCAGTTGAACCAGCACCATTTGCTGAAAATGCTATCTTTTTTCCATTGGATGGTTTTGGCTCCTTTGTCAAAAATCAAGTGACCATAGGTGTGTGGGTTCATTTCTGGGTCTTCAATTCTGTTCCATTGGTCTATCTGTCTGTCTCTGTACCAATACCATGCAGTTTTTATCACTATTGCTCTGTAATATTGCTTGAGTTCAGGGATAGTGATTCCCCCTGAAGTCCTTTTATTATTGAGAATAGTTTTAGCTATCCTGGGTTTTTTGTTATTCCAGATGAATTTGCAAATTGTTCTGTCTAACTCTTTGAAGAATTGGATTGGTATTTTGATGGGGATTGCATTGAATCTGTAGATCGCTTTTGGTAAAATGGCCATTTTTACTATATTAATCCTGCCAATCCATGAGCATGGGAGATCTTTACATCTTCTGAGGTTTTCTTCAATTTCTTTCTTCAGTGTTTGAAGTTCTTATTGTACAGATCTTTTACTTGCTTGGTTAAAGTCACACCGAGGTACTTTATATTGTTTGGGTCTATTATGAAGGGTGTCGTTTCTCTAATTTCTTTCTTGGCTTGTTTCTCTTTTGTGTAGAGGAAGGCTACTGATTTATTTGAGTTAATTTTATACCCAGCCACTTTGCTGAAGTTGTTTATCAGCTTTAGTAGTTCTCTGGTGGAACTTTTGGGATCACTTAAATAAACTATCATATCATCTGCAAATAGTGATATTTTGACTTCTTCTTTACCAATCTGAATCCCCTTGATTTCCTTTTGTTATCTGATTGCTCTGGCTAGAACTTCAAGAACTATATTGAATAAGTAGGGAGAGAGTGGGTAGCCTTGTTTAGTCCCAGATTTTAGTGGGATTGCTTCAAGTTTCTCTCCATTTAGTTTAATGTTAGCAACTGGTTTGCTGTATATGGTTTTTACTATGTTTAGGTATGGGCCTTGAATTCCTATTCTTTCCAGGACTTTTATCATGAAGGGGTGTTGAATTTTGTCAAATGCTTTCTCAGTGTCTAATGAAATGATCATGTGGTTTTGTTCTTTCAGTTTGTTTATATAATGGATCATGTTGATGGTTTTCCGTATATTAAACCATCCCTGCATGCCTGGGATGAAGCCTACTTGATCATGGTAGATGATTGTGTTGATGTGCTCTTGGATTCGGTTTGCCAGAATTTTATTGAGTATTTTTGCGTCGATATTCACAAGGGAAATTGGTCTGAAGTTCTCTTTTTTTGTTGGGTCTTTGTGTGGTTTAGGTATAAGAGTAATTGTGGCTTCATAGAAGGAAATCGGTAGTGCTCCACCTGTTTTAATTTTGTGGAATAGTTTGGATAATATTGGTATGAGGTCTTCTATTAAGGACTGATAGAATTCTGCACTAAACCTGTCTGGACCTGGGCTCTTTTTGGTTGGGAGAACTTTAATGTCTGCTTATATTTCTTCAGGAGTTATGGGGTTGTTTAACTGGTTTATGTGTTGCTGATTTAACTTCGGTACCTGGAATCTGTCTAGGAAATTGTCCATTTCCTGCAGATTTTCAAGTTTTGTTGAATATAGGCTTTTATAGTAAGATCTGATGATTTTTTGAATTTCCTCTGAATCTGTAGTTATGTCTTCCTTTTCATTTCTGATTTTGTTAATTTGGAAACACTCTCTGTGTCCTCTCGTTAGTCTGGCTAATGTTTATCTGTCTTGTTGATTTTCTCAAAGAACCAGCTTTTGGTTCTGTTGATTCTTTGTATAGTCCTTTGTGTTTCTACTTGGCTGATTTCAGCTCTGAGTTTGATTATTTCCTGTCTTCTGCTCCTCCTGGGTGTATTTGCTTCTTTTTGTTCTAGAGCTTTTAGGTGTGCTGTCAAGCTGCTGACATATGCTCTCTCCTGTTTCTTTCTGCAGGCACTCAGAGCTATGAGTTTTCCTCTTAGCACAGCTTTCATTGTGTCCCATAAGTTTGGGTATGTTGTACCTTCATTTTCATTAAGTTCTAAAAAGTCTTTAATTTCTTTCTTTATTTCTTCCTTGACCAGGTTATTGTTGAGTAGAGCATTGTTCAACTTCCAGGTATATGTGGGCGTTCTTCCCTTATTGTTATTGAAGACCAGCTTTAGGCTGTGGTGGTCTGATAGCAGGCCTGGGATTATTTCTATCTTTCTGTACCTGTTGAGGCCCGTTTTTTGACCAATTATACGGTCAATTTTGGAGAAAGTACCATGAGGAGGTGAGAAGAATGTATATCCTTTTGCTTTAGGATAGAATGTTCTATAAATATCTCTTAAGTCCATTTGGTTCATGACTTCTCTTAGTCTGTCTACGTCTCTGTTTAATTTCTGTTTCCATGATCTGTTCATTGATTAGAGTGGGGTGTTAAATCTTCTACTATTATTGTGTGAGGTGCAATGTGTGTTTTGAGCTTTAGTAAGGTTTCTTTTATGTATGCAGGTGTCCTTGTATTTGAGGCATAGATATTTAGGATTGAGAGTTCATCTTGGTGGATTTTTCCTTTGATGAATATGAAGTGTCCTTCCTTATTATTTTTGATGAATTTTAGTTGAAAATTGATTTTATTTGATATTAGAATGGCTACTCCAGCTTGCTTCTTCTGACCATTTGCTTGGAAAGTTGTTTTCCAGCCTTTCACCCTGAGGTAGTGTCTGTCTTTGTCTCTGAGGTGTGTTTCCTGTAGGCAGCAGAATGCAGGGTCCTCGTTGCGTATCCAGTTTGTTAATCTATGTCTTTTTATTGGGGAGTTGAGACCATTGGTGTTGAGAGATATTAAGGAATAGTGATTATTGCTTCCTCTTATATTCATATTTGGATGTGAGGTTATGTTTGTGTGCTTTTACTCTCTGTTTTGTTGCCAAGATGATTAGTTTCTTGGTTTTTCTAGGGTATAGCTTGCCTCCTTATGTTGGGCTTTACCATTTATTTCCTTTGTAGGGCTGGATTTGTAGAAAGATATTGTGTAAATTTTGTTTTGTCATGGAATATTTTGGTTTCTCCATCTATGTTAATTGAGAGTTTTGCAGGATACAGTAACCTGGGCTGGCATTTGTGTTCTCTTAGGGTCTGTATGACATCTGTCCAGGATCTTCTGGCTTTCATAGTCTCTGGCAAAAAGTCTGGTGTGATTCTGATAGGTCTGCCTTTATATGTTATTTGACCTTTTTCCCTTACTGCTTTTAATATTCTTTCTTTATTTTGTGCATTTGGTGTTTTGACTATTATGTGTCGGGAGGTGTTTCTTTTCTGGTCCAATCTATCTGGAGTTCTGTAGGCTTCTTATATGCCTATGGGTATCTCTTATTTAGGTTAGGGAAGTTTTCTTCTATGATTTTGTTGACGATATTTACTGGTCCTTTGAGCTGGGAGTCTTCACTCTCTTCTATACCTATTATCCTTAGGTTTGATCTTCTCATTGAGTCCTGGATTTCCTGTATGTTTTGGACCAGTAGCTTTTTCCGCTTTACATTATCTTTGACTGTTGAGTCGATGATTTCTATGGAATCTTCTGCTCCTGAGATTCTCTCTTCTATCTCTTGTATTCTGTTGGTGATGCTTGTATCTACGGCTCCTTGTCTCTTCCTTTGGTTTTCTATATCCAGGGTTGTTTCTATATGTTCTTTTTTGATTGCTTCTATTTCCATTTTTAATTCCTTCAATTGTTTGATTGTGTTTTCCTGGAATTCTTTCAGGGATTTTTGTGATTCCTCTCTATAGGCTTCTACTTGTTTATTTATGTTTTCCTGTGTTTCTCTAAGGGAGTTCTTCATGTCTTTCTTGAAGTCCTCCAGCATCATGATCAAATATGATTTTGAAACTAGATCTTGCTTTTCTGGTGTGTTTGGATATTCTGTGTTTGCTTTGGTGGGAGAATTGGGCTGTGATGATGCCATGTAGTCTTGGTTTCTGTTGCTTGGGTTCCTGTGCTTGCCTCTCGGCATCAGATTATCTCTAGTGTTACTTTGTTCTGCTATTTCTGGCTAGACTGTCCTATAAGCCTGTGTGTCAGGAGTGCTGTAAACCTGTTTTCCTGTTTTCTTTCCGCCAGTTTTGGGAACAGAGAGTTCTGCTTTCGGGTGTGTAGTTTTTTCTATCTACAGGTCTTCAGGTGTTCCTGTGGACCTGTGTCTTGAGTTCACCAGGCAGCTTGCTTGCAGCAGAAAAGTTGGTCTTACCTACGGTCCTGAGGCTCAAGTTTGCTCGTGGGGTGTTGCTTATGAGCTCTCCTTGGCGGCAGCAACCAGGAAGATCTGTGCTGCCCTTTCCGGGAGCTTCCGTGCACCAGGGTTCCAGATGGCGTTTGGTGTTTTCCTCTGGAGTCAGAGATGTGGGCCGAGTGTAGACTCTTCTGGTTTCCCAGGAGTGTCTGCCTCTCTGAAGGTTTAGCTCTCCCTCCCACGGGATTTGGATGCAGAGAACTGTTTATCTGTTCGGTCCCTTCAGGTTCTGGTGGTGTCTCAGACGCACCGGATTTCCTGCTCCTGTGCCCTTATCCAAGGGGACCCAGAGGCTGTATACAGTTTCCTCTTGGGCCAGGGATGTGGGCAGGGGTGGGCAGTGTTAGTGGTCTCTTCATCTCTGCAGTCTTAGGAGTGCTCACCTGTCTCGGCGGTGAGCTCTCTCTCCCACGGGGTTTGGGAGCAGTGAGCTGGAGGCAGGGAGTGCGAGATTGGGACTCCCGCTAAAAACTGGAAGTGTCTGGTCCTAGAGGAATTTTTCCTCCGTGTGTCCCAAGGCCACCAGTCAGGTCGCTTGCAGCAGAAATGTTGGTCTTACCTGCGGTCCCGAGGCTCAAGTTTGCTTGTGGGGCGTTGCTTATCCACATTTCTGATTTTTAAGGATAGTTCTTAGCTGATAAGTACAGAAGGAAGGTAGAACTATAAACATTAGAAATTCATGTCCTAAATTTATGAAGCTCCATAAAGACTGAAATTATCAATGGGTACTGAATTATAAGGGTTGATATTGAAGAGAATTCTCACAGTGCAGAAAGCAAACATACTGTTCACACAATGTGGCCATGCAGTGGAGGATATGTAGCCTTACAAAGCCTATAACACCTTGTCCCAATAGCCTATATCTCCTTGAAGGACACAGAAAGAGGAGACAACTGAATGGCCCTATTCCCATTGTGCTGATCAAATCTCACTAAATCTTCAGACTTCACTTCCACCCAGGGAGTATAGAGTAGTTTCTCTGCATATTCGGTATACTGGGAACACCTCACAGCACTGCACTGGCAACACCTGCTCCATTCAGAGACTTTATAGAACTGAGAAATAGGAATGTGTCTATTCGAAAATCCTTCTTCAATTAGCTGCAATTATGATCTGATTTCATAAAAGTGATGTAGTAGTTCCAAAGACACTCAGATGAGCAGCAGCTATTAAATCCATACTTAAAATGATTTTCAAAATCATCATACTAAAACATTGGCTTTAATTAATGAATGAGTAAAGCCTTTTATCCCCTCAAATTATCAGTTTCTTTTCCCATAATGCTTATCACAAGGCAATGCTGTTCCCCTTTCAGGTTTATGTCTAGTGACCTTTACATGTTCCTATGAATGAAGACAGCTTAGCAAAGTCAATATTATATCCTTGGGAGGTTGGCAGAATTTAGTGTCAGAATCAAATGTTCCCTCTGTGCTTCTGGATGTAGCCACTCCTGAGTCACAAGTTATCAGAGACTCTTCCCCAGTTTCATCTCTGGTCACCAATGGACCAGCTGATTTAGCTGAGTCATGCAAATGCTGCAAAGGCACTAGTAAGTGGCCTTGGCCCTACTTTAGAACTTTAGTTCTGTTTGGCACACTACATCTAGACCCGCCCTAAACAGCCGCTGCATGTGGTCACTGGTGCCATATATCCAGACTAGTAAGAGATCACCAGATAGACAGGACTAGAAAGGAAACTTTCCCGAACACATAATTAAAATATTAAAAATACACACTAAAAGCAGAAAGGGGAAATAAAGAGCTCCCAGGGACCAAACTAAAGAGTACACAAGAACAGACCCATGACTCCAGCCGCATATGTAGCAGAGGATGGCCTTGTCAGGCATCAGTGGGAAGAGAGGCCTTTGGTCCAATGAAGGCTTGATGTCCCAGTGTAGGAGAATGCCAGGGCGGGGAGGCAGGAGTGGGTGGGTGAGTGGGGGACCCTCATGGAGGCAGTGGGTGAGGGGCTGGGCTGGGAGGTTTCTGGAGGGGAAACCAGGAAGGCGGATAACATTTGAAATGTAGATAAAGAAAATATCCAATATAAGTAATGGAAAAAATGTTTTGAAATTTACTAGAAGAATTGCTATGCCACATTTAAATGCAGACCCATCAGAGTAAAAGCTAATTATTTGATGGAAAATTTCAAAGGCTGAAAGGCTTGAAAAACTATTTCAATTTCTGAAAGATCAAAATTGTCAACCCAGACTGTAATAGCAAAACTATTAAATTTAAGGAGCAATGAAACCTTCAGAAAAGAAGACAAAAAAAAATAATAATGGACTAAGATAATGGAAGGGATAGTTTGGACTGAGGTGAAAGGTCAACACACTAAAAAGTGCCCCAGGTGGGGGAAATAACAGGACATGTAATCAAAAAGTGCCAAGAAAAGACCAAATAATTAACAAAATTATAGAAATTTTCATATATGTCCTATAATAAATCTGAATATTACTGAAATCAACTGCAAATTAAAATTTTACTGAGTAGTAGTTAGATTAGAAGTCATGATCGATTTTTTTGCTGCCCCTAATAAATGCACATTCCCATAAATTTGTTCCATCAACTCAGGTTAAAAGGCTGGAAAGTGGTATTCTAAGTAACTAAAACTATGAAACAGGGAGACATAGCTTTTCTGGTTTCTCAACAAACAAACAAACAAACAGACAGACAGACAGACAACTCCACATACTTCAAGACAGAACCCTTCACCAGTGTTAAGAAAGTCTCATCATGCTCATTACAGGGATAATCCATTAGGATGATATTAAATTTCTAAATATTAAAAAAAGAATAAAGAAAAGTGTTGAAAGCTGTGGGGAAAAAAAGGTCAAGTCAGTTAAAAAGACAGGCCACCAGAACAACATCTGACTACTCTACAAAAATCTTTAAAGCCAGAAGGGCCTAAAAATATATTTCAAGTCTGAAAAACCCACAACCATCTATCCAGACTATTATACCCAATTGTACTATTAAGACTGAAGAGAAATCAAAACATTCCATGGTTAAAAACAGAAATTTATGACTGTTAATCTAACTCTATAGAAGAATCATTCAGTCTGAAGAGAAGTATACACATACCTGAGAGATTAAAGAGGGGAAACCAACAATGTCAGGACAAGTCATCACAGAAGCATCTACAAAGGTTCAGGGGACACTGCTGAGGATGGGGGCAGAAAGACTGTAAGGGGCAGAAGAGCAGGGTATTTGCTTTGTGTCTCCTAGGAATATCAGAAAACTCTATGCCCAATGTCTCTCCATCATGACTGCCAAAACATGAACAGCATATTTTGTCCATGAACGAGGACAAAAACAATAAATTTGCCAAAGTTGAGTTTCAAGGGCTGTGTGAGAGGAACAGGAAATGGCTTTAGAATTTATGGAGTGAGGCACACTGGTTAGCACATCCACATGGGAGTGCCTTGATGAGGGAGGCAGAACCCTGAGGACTATGAGCCCTGAGGGCTTCGTGTTATTATGGAATACCACTGCTTATTGTCCTCACTGTCTTCATGCACCTTCTAACCTATGAGATGTACGAAAACTCTAAGGAGGTTCCCAGCCCTTCACTAGTCACTGTCACCAGTACTTAAAACAATAGTGACTGATCTTTTTCAAGCATTGGGGCTGGAGAATATGAATGATTCAACAACCACCTTCATAAAGGACCTAGAGATGTAGACTCTTAGTACCAACTATCACCCTTGGAAAGAAATTGGAGATGTAGATTGTTAGTAGAAGTAGGTCAAGATGCTTTTGTTAGTGGCTTTGATGTAGAAATCTTGGGGAATAACTTAAAGTTCAGAAAGGCACACTCTTGATAGTTGTGTCAAGGACTACTGAAGTCAGGGAATAAGAACTAAGAAATACTAAGTCACATGTCTCTCTTGCTAGGCTGGACTGCTGATCAAGTTGATTAATTCTTTGTAGTCGTTTTTGCACTTGGCTTCCTCATATAATTTAATAAAAAATGTTGTTGAGTAGGCTGAGTAGGTGTGCACTTTGAAGATTTAAAGTAGAAATTTTTTAATATAAAAGTGTAAATTTGCAATTCTTTTAAGATATTTTATAAGATTACATTTTAAAATAAATAATTAAATGATCCATCTTTTCTTTGTAATGGCAAATTAAAGCCTGCCAGTAAGATAACTGGCTGAGAAAAATTGCTTGCTTGCTTACGTTTTGTTAATCTATAATGAACTGCTTAGACATGAGTATGCGGGGGTTCTTGAGAATAATTTGTTTTTGTATTACCTGTAATATTTAAGTCATTTAATTGTGTAAAAGTATTGGGGAACCATTTTGTATGTGTGTGTGTGTGTGTGTGTGTGTGTGTGTGTGCACGTGCACATGTGTGTATGTATGTGTGTGTACTCATAATCATTTGTTTAAATAAAAGAGAATATAATCACATTGTAATTTCCACACTGCTTGAGAGATTTTGCTGGGGAATAAAAGCTGGGAGAGAAGAAATAAAATTCCTGAGCTTTGCTTCATCCACCATGTGTATGTGTGTGCATGTGCATGTGTGTGTGTGTGTGTGTGTGTGTGTGTGTGTGTGTGTGTGTGCTTGAATGTGTGCCCATTAATTACTCCCCACATCCCCTTCTTGGATCACTGAATACACTGCCCGAGCTGGCTTCTGGTACAGGGGGGCTTCAATTCTACACAGAGAACTACAGACGATGCTAAGAGTTGGAGGAAGTCTTTTCCAGGGAATATCACACCTCTGATTACCCAATTCTAAATGATCAGCCTTGAACACATTTATATAAGTAACTTTACATAGACTTGATGATTTTATACTTCAGAAAATATAATCTTATACATCTACATACACACATATATGCATGTAGCAACGATTAATGAAAACAGAGGCCATGTATGTGAATGAGAGCAAGAAGTATAAACAGGAGGGTTTGGAACAGAAAAGGATGGGAGAAATGATGTAATTATACTATAATTTCAAAATAAAAGAAAAAAGGATGTCTAAGAAAGAAGCACCACAAACATCAACAAAAGAATAACAATTAATAGACATTTTTCAATAATAATTCTTTGTATTAGTGGATCAAATGCATGAGTAAAAAAAATAGATGAGCAGACTGAATTGGAAATGATTGCCTTCAAGAAACATATCTCATTACTGATAGATACCAACATAATGTAAAGTGATAGAAAAGATTTTATAAGCAAATAGAACTAAGGACCAAGCAGGAATAGCTATTACCTAACAAAATAGATTTCAGACCAAAACTAATGAGAAGAAATAAGGAAGTCCATGCCGTATTCACTAATGGAACAGTTTACAAAGGGGATATTACAATTCTATGTATATGTAGCAAGCACAGATATATTCAGCTTCATCAAAACATACTATGAGATCTCAAACAGCAGTGGATAATTTAAGTATCACAGAATCTTCAATAAATAGATCCACAGGACAAGTATAAACAAGAAATATTGAAGAACAACAAATATTAAAGAATTCTTCTCAGCACTCTACACAACTTTAAAAAAATAGGCAACATATTTGGATACAAATACTGGAAAACATTGTGTGTTCTATCTGACAACAATGGAGCAAAGCAAGATATTAACAGCAAGAGAAACAACAGAAAGCACACAAACTCATAGAGATTAAATGTCACACTCCTGAACAATGGATGAACCAATAAAATAGAGGACTCAGATGTGATTTCGTACAGCCACAGCTAAAGAATGCATCAGAAAAAGGAGGGGGTATTAATAAATGTTACTAGGGAGAGTGGATACAAACACATAGACGAACAATACTAAATATTTATCTATCACCTTACACAACACTCAACTCCAAATTGATGAAGTGACTCTATATAAAAAATGAAAATACGAAACTTCTGGAATGAATAGTGTGGAATGTACTTCACCAGGTAGGCATAGGGAGAGATTGTCTCAATAGGAAATATGACAAAAAATGACAAGTGGGCTCTTAGGGAAACTAAAGAGCTTCCTACAAAGGAAGTTGTCCGTTGGTGTATATCTGACAGAAGACATGTGTCTGGAATATACAAAGAACTGAAAAACAAAATAAAAATCCAAGTATCATAAAATGAACAACACAATTAAACAAACTATGCATCTAAATGGAAAGTCTTCAAGAGAAATATAAAGGAAGAAGAAATATAAATGGCAATAAAACATGTTTCAAAGTGTTCAATATACGTAAGCTGTGGAGAAATGCAGATGAAAATTACTTTGAGATGCCTTCTCTTCCTTGGTCTCTTCATCAGGACTGTAACCAATAATAGATGCTGAGGTGGATGTGGGGAAAGTATGTCTCTTATACACCACTGGTGGTTGTGGAAACCACTGTAGCTACTTGAGAAATCAGTCTGGAGATACTGGAGATACTGGAGATACTTTACGAAAATAAATCTCTAAGCATACACTTACTGTCTGTCTCCTTTCTATTACTTGTGGTTGTTTGAATGAAGGCATCCCCCAAAGGCTCATAGTGATTGGCACTCTTCAGAGTGGTCTTGATGGAGTAGGTGTGGTCTTGGTAGAGGAAGTGTGTCATGTTTGCCAGACTTCGAAGTCTCACATGCTCAAGCCAGGCCCAGTGTGACTCTGACTTCCTGCTGTCTGCCAAACCAAAGGTAGAACTCTCAGCTACTTCTCTAGCACCATGTATGCCTATATGACATCATGATCACCATTATGATGAAACTGGATGAAACCTGTACTATAAGTCAGCTACAATTAAATGTTTTCCTTTATAAGAGTTATCATGGACCCACGGATCCAGGCCCGCAGCAGCTCTCTGCTCCCAAACCCCGTGGGAGAGAGACCTCACCGCCTGATCAGGTGGGCACTCCTGAGGCTGCAGAGCGGAGGAGACCACCAACACTGCCCACCCCTGCCCACGTCCCTGGCCCAAGAGGCACCGCCGGAACCTGAAGGAAACAGACCGGATAAACAGTTTCTGCACCCAGATCCCGTGGGAGGGAGAGCTGAACCTTCAGAGAGGCAGACACGCCTGGGAGACCAGGGGAGGCTGCACTCTGTGCACGTCCAGACGCCAGAGGAGAACACCAGGCGTCATCTGGAGCCCTGGTGTGCGGAGGCTCCCGGAAAGAGCGGCGCAGATCTTCCCGGTTGCTGCCACAGCGGAGAGGACTTAGGCAGTACCCCACGAGCAAACTTGAGCCTTGGAACCACATGTGGGACCAACTTTTCCCCTGCAGGAAACCTGCCTGGTGAACTCAAGACACAGGCCCACAGGAACAGCTGAAGACCTGTAGAGAGGAAAAACTACACGCCCGAAAGCAGAACACTCTGTCCCTATAACTGGCTGAAAGAAAACAGGAAAACAGGTCTACAGCACTCCTGACACACAGGCTTATAGGACAGTCTAGCCACGGTCAGAAATAGCAGAACAAAGTAACACTAGAGATAATCTGATGGCGAGAGGCAAGCGCAGGAACCCAAGCAACAGAAACCAAGACTACATGGCATCATCGGAGCCCAATTCTCCCACCAAAACAAACACGGAATATCCAAACACACCAGAAAAGCAAGATCTAGTTTCAAAATCATATTTGATCATGATGCTGGAGGACTTCAAGAAAGACATAAAGAACTCCCTTAGAGAACAAGTAGAAGCCTACAGAGAGGAATCGAAAAAATCCCTGAAAGAATTCCAGGAAAACACAATCAAACAGTTGAAGGAATTAAAAATGGAAATAGAAGCAATCAAGAAAGAACACATGGAAACAACCCTGGACATAGAAAATCAGAAGAAAAGACAAGGAGCTGTAGATACAAGCTTCACCAACAGAATACAAGAGATGGAAGAGAGAATCTCAGGAGCAGAAGATTCCATAGAAATCATTGACTCAACTGTCAAAGATAATGTAAAGCGGAAAAAGCTACTGGTCCAAAACATTCAAGAAATCCAGGACTCAATGAGAAGATCAAACCTAAGGATAATAGGTATAGAAGAGAGTGAAGACTCCCAGCTCAAAGGACCAGTAAATATCTTCAACAAAATCATAGAAGAAAACTTCCCTAACCTAAAAAAAGAGATACCCATAGGCATACAAGAAGCCTACAGAACTCCAAATAGATTGGACCAGAAAAGAAACACCTCCCGTCACATAATTGTCAAAACACCAAACGCACAAAATAAAGAAAGAATATTAAAAGCAGTAAGGGAAAAAGGTCAAGTAACATATAAAGGCAGACCTATCAGAATCACACCAGACTTCTCGCCAGAAACTATGAAGGCCAGAAGATCCTGGACTGATGTCATACAGACCCTAAGAGAACACAAATGCCAGCCCAGGTTACTGTGTCCTGCAAAACTCTCAATTAACATAGATGGAGAAACCAAGATATTCCATGACAAAACCAAATTTACACAATATCTTTCTACAAATCCAGCACTACAAAGGATAATAAAGGGTAAACCCAACATAAGGAGGCAAGCTATACCCTAGAAGAAGCAAGAAACTAATCATCTTGGCAACAAAACAAAGAGAAGAAAAGCACACAAACATAACCTCACATCCAAATATGAATATAACAGGAAGCAATAATCATTATTCCTTAATATCTCTCAACATCAATGGCCTCAACTCCCAAATAAAAAGACATAGATTAACAAACTGGATACGCAATGAGGACCCTACATTCTGCTGCCTACAGGAAACACAGCTCAGAGACAAAGAGACACTACCTCAGAGTGAAAGGCTGGAAAACAACTTTCCAAGCAAATGGTCAGAAGAAGCAAGCTGGAGTAGCCATTCTAATATCAAATAAAATCAATTTTCAATTAAAAGTCATCAAAAAAGATAAGGAAGGACACTTCATATTCATCAAAGGAAAAATCCACCAAGATGAACTCTCAATCCTCATCTTCGGTTGGTTTATATACAAGTGTGCAATTTCTAGGCTTGAAAGTAAAATGATGCTATCTGGTGCTGGATAGAGGAGCCTTTTTTTTTATTATGGCAGCTTGCTATTTTTGTAACTTGGTGATTTGGTTGAACACAATAAAGTACAGTAGTAACTGATCTCCCCTTCTTCCTGGATGAGTGAGGAGATGATTAAATGTTGATGTCAGCATCCTTGAGCATATTCAGATGAGCTTCTGCTTCTGTTGAAAAGGATGCTGTTTTTGATTGTGGTCCGAAGCTTTGAAGCACTACTTGGCATCTCCTTCCTTGGAGGTCTCACTGTTTAAACATAACAGATTTGATAGCTTGTTGGTAAGGTGAGGTCCAGCTTGTCTCCACTAGGTCATCTTCATGTGAATCCGGTGGTTATACGGTTTTGTTCTAGGGATATTTCATTATTTTAATAACGGTTTTAGCTGACATTCATGGAGAGAATGAATCCTTAGAACTGTGCCAGTAGTGAAAGGAAATCCTGTCTAGAGTATGTTTCTTTACAAAGCTGTGTCACACCATCCTTTGGGCCCTCTGCTGGAAAAGTAGAATCAAGTCTCAAATAATGCCTTTTAAATTGTATCCTCTAGTATTATAGATGTAGGACAGTACTGTATCATACCTCTGTGGATGTAAAATAGCTTGTACCTGCTTTATGATACGTAGTAGTGACCGTGCTTTATCAGAGCTGTTTTTAATGATGTTGCTCAGAATGTTTTCTTTCCAGATGATGATTGAGAAGCTAATTTAAAAAAAAAATGGTGCCAGGTACCACAAGAGTAACAGAACTGTGCTGTTTTCTCGGGTTTTGTTTTTTTACTTTTTTTTTTTTAATGGAGTGTGCTGGATGTCTCTACAGTTTTGTTCAGATGACTGCAGAACCTGGAAAAGCTGTTGCTGCTGTTGATGCATAACACACTGCTATTATTGGTCTTTTTATATAAATATAAATATATATATACAGATATATAATTTGAATTTTTTGAAACTTTAGCTGTGCTGTCAACTTTGGAAAAAAGTATCCCCGTTTACTGTGTTGAGTTGGCACTGTACAGAAATTAACAGCCATATTGGTCTAGAAATGTTGAACTTAAGTTTTTTCCATTTGTACAGGGGTAACACACTGTATTAAATATGTAAGGTCTTATCTACGTGGGTTTGATTACAAAAACTAATAAAGTATTCTCTAAATTTAAAAAGAAAAAGAAAAAAAAAGATCTAGGGTCACAGTTATTCAGGGATCAGAAATATCTCATGCCCTTGTTTGACTTTAGCTTTGTATAGAATCATTTGAGTAACCAGATACCTAACAGGGAAAATGATAAAGAAACTTTGTGGTAGGTATTATAAACTATATCCATCGTTATTTTGCATAAACCATTAAGTCTTTCATTTTTAAAAAATAAAAAAAAAAGAGTTATCATGATCATGGGCATCTCTTCACAACAGTAGAAACCCTAAGTAAGACACCATTCCTGGACATAACCAAAAGGACTCTATTATAGTACTAAGATACCTGTTCATGTTTATTGTTTTTGTATTAAAAATAGCTAGGAGATGGAAATAGATGGTTGTCATCTGATGAATGGACAATGGAAATATGAGATATATATATATATATATATATATATATATATATATATATATATATATGATTTATTTAGCTGTATAAAAAGGAAAATTGGAGCATTCACATGTACATAGATGGAACTATACCATATTAGCCTGAATGAGTTAGTCAAGGCTTGGTAGGACTTAGATAGCCATATTCTCTCTCATTTGGAGATTCTATCTTATACTCTTTAGTTTTACTTGCTTGGCTTGGAGTAACCAGTGAAGCCAGAGAAGTGGTGGTTGAAAACTCAGTTCTCAATAGGACATTTATATCACTCTCCTCTGTGACTCAGAGAACACTGTGGGAGAGGGAACTGGGAAGATTCTTAAAGCTGGCAGACAGTGATACATACTGTAAAATATCCCATAGGCATATCACAATTACTTCAATCATGATTTCACAATAGCTCTGGATGCTTGCACTGGACTTGCCCAAGCCAACCCCATAAGAACAACAATCAGAGCTCCCAGGAGTGAAACCACCATCCAAAAAATATACATGGTATCCATTCCTCTGTTGAAGGGCATCTGGGTTCTTTCCAGTTTCTGGCTAATATAAATAAGGCTGCCATGAAAATAATGGAGCATGTGTTTTTGTTAAATGTTGGAACATCTTTTGGGTATATGCCCAGGAGAGGTATAACTGGGTCCTCAGGTAGTGCAATGTCCAATTTTCTGAGGAACCTTCAGACTGATTTCCAGAATGGTTGTACCAGTTTGCAATCCCACCAACACTGGATGAGTGTTCCTCTTTCTCCACATCCTCACCAGCATCTGTTGTCACCTAAGATTTTGATCTTAGCCATTTTGACTGGTGTGAGATGGAATCTCAGGCTTGTTTTTATCTGCATTTCCCTGATGACTAAGATGTTGAACATTTCTTTACATACTTTTCAGCCATTTGATATTCCTCAGCCGAGAATGTTTTGTTTACCTCTATACCCCATTTTTAACAGAGTTATTTGGCTCTCTGAAGTCTAACTTCTTGAGTTCTTTGTATATTTTGGATATCAGGATTGGTAAAGATCTTTTCCCAATCTGTTGGTTGCCATTTTGTCCTAATGACTTTGTAGTTTTGAGGTCCCATTTGTCGATTCTTGATCTTAGAGCATAAGCCATTGGTGTTTTGTTCAGGAATTTTTCCCCAGTGCCTATGTGTTCAAGACTCTTCCCCACTTTTTTTCTATTAGTTTGAGTGTATCTGGTTTGATGTGGAGGTCCTTGATCCACTTGGACTTAAGCTTTGTACAGGGTGATAAGAATGGGTCAATTTGCACTCTTCTACATACTGACCTCCAGTTGAACAAGCACTATTTGTTGAAAATGCTATCTTTTTTCCATTGGATGGTTTTAGCTCCTTTGTCAAAAATCAAGTGACCATAGGTATGTGGGTTCATTTCTGGGTCTTCAATTCTATTCTACTGGTCTACTTGCCTGTCTCTGTACCAATACCATACAGTATTTAGCACTATTGCTCTGTAATACTGCTTGAGGTCAGGAATGATGATTCCCCCAGAAGTTCTTTTGTTATTGAGTATAGTTTTAGCTATCCTGGGTTTTTTGTTATTCCAAATGAATTGGCAAATTGCTCCTTCTAACTCTTTGAAGAATTGAGGTTGACTTTTGATGGGGATTGCATTGAATCTGTAGATTGCTTTTGACAAAATGGCAATTTTTGCAATATTAATCCTGCCAATCCATGAGCATGGGAGACCTTTCCATCTTCTGAGATCTTCTTCAATTTCTTTCTTCAGAGACTTGAAGTTCTTGTCATACAAATCTTTCACTTGCTTGGTTAGAGTCACACCAAGGTATTTTATATTATTTGGGACTATTGTGAAAGGTGTCATTTCACTAATTTCTTTCTCAATGTGTTTATCTATTGAGTAAAGGAAAGCTATTTACTTGTTTGAGTTAAATTTATACCCAGTCAATTTGCTAAAGTTGTTTATCAAGCTTAGTAGTTCTGTTGTGGAACTTTTGGGGTCACTTAAGTATACTATCATATCTTCTGCAAATAATAATATTTTGACCTCATCCTTTCTGATTTGTATTCCTTTGACCTTCTTTTGTTGTCTGATTACTCTGGCTAGGACTTTGAGTACTATGTTGAATAAGTAGAGAGAGAGTGGGCAGGCTTGTCTAGTCCCTGATTCTAGTGGGATTGCTTCATGTTTCTCCATTTAGTTTAATGTTAGCTACTGGTTTGCTGTATATTTCTTTTACTATGATTAGGTATGGGCCATGAATTCCTGATCTTTACAGGACTTGTATCATACTCAACTATCAAAAACAACTACTTCATGAAATTCCTAGGCAAATGGATTGAACTAGAAAATATCATCCTGGGTGAAGTAACCCAATCACCAAAAGATGTACATGGTATGCACTCACTGAAAAGTGGATATTAGCCCAAAAGCTCAAATTACCCAAGATACAATCCACAGACCTCTTGAAGCTCAAGATGGAGGATGACCAAAGTGTGGTTACTTTATTACTTCTTAAAAGGGAGAACAAAATATATTCATAGGAGGGGATATGGAGGCAAAATTTGGAGCACAGACTGAAGGAATGGCTATTTTGAGCCTGCCCCATGTGGCCCATATATATACAGCCATCAAAACTAGGTAAGATTGATGAAGGTAAGAAGTGCATGCTGACAAGAACCATATATAGATGTCTCCTGAGAGACACAGCCAGAGTATGTCAAATACAGAGGCGAATGCTAGCAGCAAACCTTTGAACTGAGAACAGGACCCCCACTGGAGGAATTAGAGAAAAGATTGAAAGAGCTGAAGGGGCTTGCAACCTCATATGAACAAGAATGCCAACCAACCAGAGCTCCCAGAGACTAAACTACTACCCAAAGACTATCCATGGACTGACCAATGACTCCAATTGCCTATGTAGCAGAGGATGGTCTTGTTGGGCACCAAAAGAAGAAGCCCTTTGGTCCTGCCACGATATGACCCCCAGCATAGGGGAATGTGGAGGGGGGAGTAAGGAGAAGTGATTTGGGAGGGGAACACCTTTATGGAAGAAGGGGAGAAAGGGGATAGGGGGCTTATGGACAGGAAACCGGGAAAGGGAATAACATTTGAAATGAAAAGAAAACATATATCCAATAAAATTAAAAGAAAAAATACATGATCAGACCGTGGCTCCAGCTGCATATGTAGCAGAGAATGGCCTTGTTGGTCATTAGTGGGAAGAGAAGCCTTGGTCCTGCCAAGGTTGGATGCCCCAGTGTAGGGGAATGACAGGACTGGTAAGTAGAAGGGAGTGGGTGGGTGCATAGGTGGGGGAACACCTTCATAGAAACAGGGGAAGGGGGGATGGGGTCGGGGATTTATGGACAGGAAACCAGAAAGGGGATAACATTTGAATTGTAAGTAAAAATCCAATAAAAATTATTGATAAAAAAGAATTAGTTATGAGCTGAGGGTTTATGGAGCCCTACATTTTACCCATGAACTATTGACAAATTATTCCCTATTGGTGATTTTTGGGAGAGAGTGAGTCACTGTCTTTGTGAACTCACTGCTGACCTCACCAAATCTATACTTACACAGACCACAGTCTGGTTAAACCTACAGTCAGTCATAAGTCAAAATATATACTAATGAAAGATATTTGTAGAAAAATACGAGTTTGTTGTGGTGGAGAGGCAGGATGGTAATGTGGTAAGAAAGTGTCTTATTTTTCTTTATATTGCTGTGATAAAAACCATGACCAAATGCAACTTGGGGAGGACAGGGTTTATTTACATTACAGTTTATAGGCCACTATGAAGGGAAGTCACGGAAGGGCCTCAAAACTGTGAACTTGGAGGCAGGGACAGAGAGACCGTGAAGGAACACTGCTTACCAACTTGGTCCTCATGATGTGCTTTGTCAGTTTTTACCACTGGCCCAAGACATACAGTGCCCTGGGCCCTCTCTCATCAATCATTAATCAAGAAAAGAGACTATGGACTTGCTTACTCCAATCAGATGTTCAGTGGCATCTTTTCAATTGAGGTTCCCATATTCTAGAGAAATCTACTTTGTGTCAAGTGGACCCTAAACGAAAACTAAAAACCAAAAGCCCAGCTAACCAGGCCAGAGATGGTGAGAGTTGAGAGTAGTTTATATGTATTATATCACTGCTTAAAACTGTCCACCAATTAAATTAATAAAAGTAAAGCATATGACTAAATCTTGAAATTCAGCAACAGGGATTTCCCCACATTTTAACTCGATTTTCAGATGGCTTTTGGGGTATGACATAATAGAATGGTGGCTCCAACATCAGCTATTGCAGATATGTTTTTCGTTTTGTTAGACAATTTATAGTCTTTGCTATTTGACACCTTGCTATTGATCTTGTGATTTTTTTCCTTTGTAAATTTTGATCAAGACCACCAGAAACAATTTCCTTTCTAGCTGCACATGACAGCAATGTGTCCCACTGGGTACCTGGAGAATAGATCAATTCTTCCACGGTGCCTCACAATTTAGTTGTTGTTCCTGCTGTGGGAACTATTGCAACCTAGACCATTGATGACATTGAGCTGCCCAGACCTGCTGAATCAGTTTTAGTAACAAGGGAAGACATGTTCCCACCAGGGGACAAACAGCATTGATTGCATTCAGAGTGCAAATATGACTGACACCTGGACACTTAAGCTCCTCCCCCACGTGTCTGACTAACAAGGAATAGGTACTATGAAATGAAAATTGAGTTCCTGCTATATAATTGGGATAAGATAGAGAGTGTTTGAAATACCAGTAGCACGTCATATGCTATCACTAAATCAGTGAAAGGTGGCACAGCCTCAACAGGGTTGTATATTGCCCAGATCCTACAAAGATGAGGGGCTGAGTGGGCCATTCAGAAAGGAACTATGACCAGTTGAGGTGGTGCTCAGATCGAAGGACTATGCAATTTATAGTAAAGGAATTATAAGTGTTAGCAAAGATTTCATGATAAGATTGCAGTAATAAGAAGAATCTGAGATATGACACTTTTTCCTTCTCGCTATTTGAATGCATCAATAATAAAATAAAAAATAGCTCAGTACGTCAGGAATCTAGAGATATATGCTGACAAGTTTATATATGTTGCCACTTCAGTGATATGGTTGTATTTACAAGCATCTGAGTGTTACACCCACATGCATTCTTCAGGCTGCTGCTAATTTCTCCTTGTAATTGTTTGTACTTTTCTCCTCGACCCATGCTGTTGTCTAACTCTCCTTCTGAGTTGGAGGCTAGAAGAGACAATTGAGTTAAGTAAGGAGGGTAGATTGCGCCATCCCCTCTTTTCAGGGAGCTTCTAGCTGTTTTTAGGGGTCTTTCACATGACTGCAAGATACATGTAGGATAATCCACTCCACAACCCCTCACACTATTTGATTCATGCACGATTGACTTGGGACCTTCATTACATAACCTTCACTTCTGGTGCATAATGTGATTTGAATCCCTGGAGTGACTGCTCTTACAATTGTAGACCCTGCCGTCACTTACAGGAAGTTGATTATACAAAGTGGGTACCAGAGGAATCTTAGAGGACACCTTAGAATCCTGCCTGTGTTGAGTTCTTTTTATATTATTTTTCCTCCCTAAATATGCATGCAATTCCTTAAAAATATCTGCCATTGAACCCTTTCTTAGTTCTACCACTGGGTATTACTGGCAATGTCCAACCTGTGATCCGAGAACTCGGGATCAGGATGACTGGCACCAGGTATGCACATCTTCCATTTGTTCAAGCATCCTGGGAAGAGAAGAAATTGTCAATATCTAAGAAAAAGTCTTACACTGCATCACTAGGCTATTCTGTTAACAGAAAATATGCAGCTAAATGACTGTTACCGATGACTGTTGAATCGAATCATTTAAAGAAGGGTGGGGAAAACTAGAAGCAGGGAACAAAATAATTTATAGTATTGAGGAGTTTTTCTTTTCTCTTGAAAAAAATTGTTTCTTACACGTGAATCTCCTGAGGCTGAAAGGTTTCAAAGTGAGTTGGTATTTGCAAGTAACACTTCCATCCACTGTGAAGGCCAATGTCTTTAGAGACTCCACGGTAGCAGTCATTTGAATAACTCATATATGAAACAGGAAGGGGTGTGGTGTGCCTTCTTGAGAGGTTACATATTACAAAAGGTGTTATTAAATTACTGTATGTTTCAGCTCAGGTTCCCTGACTCAGCTGAGTGAATTTGAGCTATGGGTTGTGAATAGATGCTGGGCTCTAAAGCTTAACACATGTGTCTCTTTAAAGTTATCATGAAATAATAATGACCTAGAGTTCGGTAGCTCTGATATTTTTCAGAGTAATATTTGAGGTACACAGTGTACTGTTATCTAAGAATAAGGGAAAAATGAAGGAAGCATAAAATCTTATCCTTGCTTTTAACCGCCCAGCAATGAAGGTTTGATCCTTCTGGTAGTAATCTGGTACATCAGCAAAATCTTCTGTAACATTTCATCTTCCTTGTCCTTAAACCCTCTTGTTACGAAGCAAGAGCCCCAACCAACAAGTTTTCAGGCATTTTTGCCTGTCTTCAACTAAAAAAATGGTGTTTCCTCTGTTTGGTTTAGTTTGGTTTGGTTTTTGTTCTGTTTTTAAAGTCTATATAGTAAAACCATTTTAAAAGACAATGGTAAAATTATTTTCTACTGAATGTTTGGCAGAGAGTTGCTGCCCTTAAGTCAATTAAGAAGACCTGGTTTAAAGTTCAGTAACAGACAAAGAAGAGAGCTGAAGAAAACCCCCGGGACCAGCCTAGCACCTGGGCTCTTTCTAGCTTGTACAAACCAGTGAAAGGTAAGCCTTCAGATCAGAGCTAGGTACTTAGAGAGCAAAACAAAAGGCTCTATCGAGGCATGACCCAAACCAGGCAGCTTCTTTCAAACGATGTATCTCTAATATTCCCAATAAAATAGAGAGTCTTCCACGAACCTCTTTTGGAAGAAATATTGCTGCTCTAAATTACTACACATGATAGAGAACAGAAATTGCACATTTCCAGTTTTGTTTCTTTTATTTGTGTCCAACAGTGTGGCAAGGCTCTAGAAATCTCTCCCAAGATAGCTATCCCAGTGTTGTGTTTTGACTCCCCGCCCCCATACACACCCACCCACATGCCCAGTGGTCTGATTTGTGAGCCAGCAGTGTCAGTCACCAGCACAGTGGTGGTGTTTGAAACTGGCCCCAGCCACTTCTTTAACAACCCAACACTGGAAGTTTCAACACTGAAAAGGAAAAATATAGCAAATGGGTCAGCAATAACTGCCTTGTGAAAGATATTGATGGCTATCCTGCAAGAGGATCCAAGTTCATCCTCAGGTCTCACCTCCATGGACCCTTTTGCTTGTTTTACGATCTTTCTTTGGGAACACTCCCAATAATATATAAAAACCACTAAGACTTTGCCAATAAAGAATCCAAGGCCCCGGAAATTAAACTTCTTTAATGCTGTGCCATTGAGACATACGAAGAGACACATTGAACCTAGGCATCCTGACTTTGTAAGCTCTATTTTTTTTTCCTACGGGTCTTTTATTCTATAGATATTTATTTTGTTTTGTGAAAATAACATGTAGAGGCAGGGGGAAGGGGGAATTGGGAAGGGGATAACATTTGAAGTGTAAATAAATAACCAATAAAAATAAATAAAAATAACATGTAGTGATACTTCAGCAAATTTTGAATCATTTTGGCTAGTACTTGCTTTTAAAATACAATTCCTAGAGCTTATTTCATAGTGAAAGGATCCTAAGTGACAAAGACATTTCCTCTACTGTTTTCTCTCCTTTGGTGTACCTATTTCACTCCTCTCTTAACGTACATAACTACAAGATGGCATATGTCTGTAGTTAACCTTGCCAGAAAGGGTTTTAGAAAAGGTGTACAGATTTAACCAGAGCATGAGTTTGAAACAGAGGAGTTGGATTAGAAAATTTAAACAGGGACAGGTGGGTGATTGTGCAGCACCAGCGAGCGGATCCTGTAGTTTCTTTTCTTAGCATTTTGACTTATTAGAGTGCTAGTACATTTCACAGTGTGATGAACCAGTGGCTTCCCAAGGCACATCCCAACATGAGGCTCACAAATAAAGCACATCAGCCGCTCATTCTGCAGATTCTATTCATTGCCTCCGACATCTTTCTGTGCATCACCCCTTTCTTACATTCTTGTTCTTCTGAGTTACCTCTTCCTGGGAATTATTTGGAATATCTGCTCACGGTCCAGTGGATCCTGGTGGAACCCTATATTTTAGACTCACAGAACTGAGAAGGGCCTTGAACTCTATGTTCACAGCAGTATCCCATAGCCAGTAATTCAGCCATCAAGAAGCCCATGTTTGGCTCTTTACCTGGGCTGGCTGGCTGGGAATCCTCAGAACCTCCTTGTATAGCCTCCTACATCAAGTTTTTTTTTTGGTCCTTTATTCTGTAGAGCTCATCCTGAGTGACATCCCTAATGAGAAGTCCTTGTCTTCTAAGTCCTAGTGCTAAATCTCAACTGTAACTCCTGCTTTTACATCCTACTGCTGCCATGGCAAATTAAAATAATTGAGTTTCTGTAAAGAGCATAAATGCATGTTCTTTCAGTTCTGGAAACCAGAGATCTAAATGCACTTCTGAAGGGTTTATGTGAGAATCTGTTTTGGTTACTGTTCTAGGTGCCTTCCTTAGTTTATGGCTTTTTTTCTTTCTTCTGTTACAGGAACATTGAAAACTAGAGCTGTGTTGCAGCCCTTTAAAGGAGTACAATCTTCTCCTTTCTAAGAGAACTGAATATAGTTATTTTGTGAAACTAACTTTTAAATCATTGTATTTATACTCGTACACCTGCGTATTCTTAACCTTAGAGTAATTTCTATGTTTTTAGAGGATCAGTCAATGCGGAGACTCATAAATGGTAGAGCGATAGGAATACATTATTAGGAATTCTCAGCCCCTTCACCAAGGCTCAAAGAAGACAGGGCAGAAAATGCAAGAGGCAGAGGATGATGAGTGCTGTGACAATGCTGTCTTCTAGACGTGACTTGGCCATTAGACTCACGAGCGCAATGCAGCTGTACTTGACTGTACAAGATTGGTACAAGATCAAACCAGTCAAAAGTCTAGCATAAACAGGGAACGGCTCAGTCACACGTACCCCCTAACTGAGGAGCTATTGGGAGTTGATGACTGCTGGAGGAGGGAGCATGCTTCTTCCTTGTGGATGTGGCCATTGGTAGGTTGCCCAGGACCCACTAGGTGCCCTATAGCCATTTACTTTTGGCAAAACTAATTGGACTTAGTTGGTTATAGTTTTTAAAGAAGCGGACATGAAGTTGGGAAGGGCAATGTGATAGAGAAGGTCTGGGGAAAGCCGAAGGGGATGAATTAAGACTATATTTAATTTTATACATGCATTAATTTCTCAAGGGATGTTTGCTCACACGAATTCTGATATGAAATATAAAGTATTCTACCTTCAATCAGTATTTTTGTGGCTTGGAAGATGCAGTTTTTCTCTTTATCTCACCATTTAGTCATTCCGTCAGAAAGAGAGGGCTGCTATTTTTAGCAATTCAAACGAGTTCAAGAGTGTGCTTGTGCACCTGTGCTTGTCATTTTGGGGCAATGGGATATTACATCTTATACTCATAAAGGAACTTCCCTAAGTTTTGTACAGCTCACTGGGTGAGGAGCATTGCAAACCTTTTTGTTTCAAAGACCTCAAGCACAATTTTGCTTCTCTTTTCCTCACCTATTTGATTTGGGGACATAATTGTCCACTGTCAAAATCCTGCACCAATATCTTCCATGTACTTCTGCTGAGTTTGACTTCTTGCAGCTCATTCAGATAATAGAAAGGGGTGGAGAAGGAGAGGAGAAGAGTTATGAATCTCTCTGATATTACCCTAATGCTGTGTACACAAGCTACTGAGCTCCAGTTGCCTCCCTGGACAGCCTGAATACAGAGTTTTTAGAAATCTAGATTATATCTCTTTGTCTTTCTGTAAACCCAATGCCCCTTCCCATGAGCACATTTCCTTGGCAGAGCCCTGCTTATCCTGCATGATTTGATGAGAGTTGTCTTCTGTACAGAGTAAACCTCCATGTATTCCTATTTCTTTTCTCTACAGCTCTTTCTCCTGGTTTCTGCTGTTTGTTGAGGATGAGTTTTTATGGACTTAGTTTTATCTTGTTTTTCTTCCATTAGACCTCATATACACAATATCTAACAAAGTATCTTATTACTCTAGACTCAAAATGTCTTCGTATAACCATACTTTACAAATTCCATAGTTTTTGTAAGTCTCTGAATTTAATAGATATGTCATAATGGAACGAATTCCTCATTATGGAACACTGAGATTTAAGTTTTCAAGATAAAATAATAATATGCTTTCCTGTCTCCACCTGCTCCCAGAGCTGGGGCTCTCCCACAACCCTCAGACACAAAAACTGCCTGCACTGAACTGGTCTGCCAGGAGCACTCTCCCTCCCAAGCCCACAACCCACAGGTGGGACTCCATTTTCTCTCCACTGACTGTTGAAGGATAGATCCATCAGGAACACAGGGGGTACAGGAGCCACATGGCAGCCTAGGAGACGATCCTTCCAGTCTCCGTCTATATCCAGAGCTGGGGCTATTCCACAGCTCTCGGACCCAAAACCTGCCCTGAGAGAGTTGGTCTCCCTGGATCCCAGGCTCACAGGCTCACAGACTCCCAGGCCCACGGGAGGGACACACTCTAGTCAGAGACAGCAAGACCAACTAAGATCAGAGATAACCAGTGGTGAGAGGCAAGTGCAAGAACCTATGCAACAGAAACCAAGTCTACTTGGCATCATCAGAGCCCAGGACTCCCACCACAGCAAATACTGAATATCCCAACACACTGAGAAAGCAAAAGTTGTATTTAAAAATCACATCTCATGAGGATGATGGAGGACTTTAAGAAGGACATAAATAACCCCCTTAAATAAATACAAGCAAATACAAGTAAATTAATCCCTTGAAGAGGAAACACAAAAATCCCTTAAGGAATTACCGGAAAACACAACCAAACAGGTAAAGAAATTGAACAAAACCATCCAGGATCTAAAAATGGAAATAGAAACAACAAAGAAATCACAAAGGGAGACAACCCTGTGATAGAAAACCTAGGAATGGTTTCAGGAGTCATAGATGCACGCATCACCAACAGAATACAAGAGATAAAAGAGAGAATCTCAAGGGCAGAAGATACCATAGAAAACATTGACACAATAGTTAAAGAAATGGCAAAAAGCAAAAACTCCTAACCCAAAACATGCAGGAAACCCAGGACACAATGAGAAGACCAACCCTAAGGATAATAGGTATAGAAGAGAATTAAGATTCCCAACTTATGCACCGTACACAATAATAGTAGGAGAATACAAAACACCATTCTTCTCCATGGACAGATCATGGAAACAGAAACTAAATAGAGACACAGTGAAACTAACAGAAACTACAAAGCAAATGGATTTAACAGATATCTACAGAACAGTTCATCCTAAAACAAAAGAATATACCTTTTTCTCAGCATCCCATGATACCTTCTTCATAATAGACCATATAATTCGTCACCAAAAAAAAAGCCACAATAGACGAGAGGAGAGTGAAATAATCCCACGCATCCTATCAGATCACCACAGACTACGGCTTGCTTTTCAATAACTACAAAACAACAGAAATCCCACATACACATGGATGTTGAGCAACTCTCTACTCACTGATAACTTGGTTAGGTAAGAAATAAAGAAACAAATTAAAGACTTTTTAGAATTTAATGAAAATGAAGGTACAATATACTCAAACTTATGGAACACAACGGAAGCAGGGCTAAGAGCAAAACCCGTAGCTCTGAGTGCCACCAAAAAGAAATTGGAGAGAGCATACACTAACAGCTTGACAGCACACCTGAAAGCTCTAGAACAAAAAGGAGCAAATTCACCCAAGAGGAGTACAAGGCAGGAAATAATCAAGCTCAGAGCTGAAATCAACCAAGTAGAAACCAAAGAACTATACAAAGAATCAACAAATTAGGAGCTGGTTCTTTTAGAAAACCAGCAAGATAGATAAACTCTTAACTAGACTACCCAGAGGGTACAGAGATTGCACCTAAATTAACAAAGTCAGAAAGGAAAAGAGAGATATAACAACAGAAATTGAGGAAATTAAAAAATTATCAGATCCTACCACAAAATCCTATACCCAACAAAACTGGAAAATC